>NC_073344.2:7109500-7437500 GCF_027580225.2 Misgurnus anguillicaudatus
TTTCCAGCCCGCATCTTGGCACTCTGATGCCAGCTCGGTGTACTTCAGCTGCTTCCTTTCATGAGCTGCAGTCATGTTCTCCTCCCAGGGGATGGTAAGTTCGATGAGGAGAACCTGTTTCGCCGCTGCAGACCACATGACTATATCTGGCCGGAGAGTGGTGGTCATAATTTCCCTTGGAAAGACTAGCTGCTTCCTGAGGTCTGCCAACATCTGCCACTCTTTTCCAGGAGCAAGCATGCTGTTTTTCTTCTGGGCAGAAGGTTGATGTATACTGCCAGGCTTTACAAACCCTGCCAGGGCATGTTCTCTTGTTGCAGGTAGGCGATTTACTGCTACCCTGCGGCTCTCCAGGATCTCAGCCAGTTTTGCCAGGACTTGGTCATGGCGCCACCTGAAGCGCCCCTGAGTCAGTGCCGTTCTGCATCCTGTCAAAATGTGTTGGAGGCTTGCCTTAACGCTCCCGCACAATTGACAGCCTACTTCGTCACCGTACCACAGTGCGAGATTCCTAGGGCATGGGAGGGTGTCGTATGTTGCCCTCAGCAGGAAGCTAAGTCTAGATTGAGGCGTCCTCCAGATGTCTGCCCAGGTAACTCGCCTGTTGATGGTAGCATCCCATCTCGTCCAGGCTCCTTGTATGCCCTGGGATATTGCCTTCAAATGGTAGCGCTCCTGCTCCAGTCTGGTGATTTCATCCACCACCATGATCTTCTGCTGCTTCTTGGTGGCTTTGGACCAGAATTGCCGCGCTGCTCCCCAGCCTAGACCGGCACGACTGGTCTGGACAGCCCCCATCACTTCTCTGTGTTGCAGACTGGTGATTGCACGATCTACCTCTGCCTGTGCTTTCCATTTGCGGCCAGTGCGGATGGTAACGTTTGCACTCCTTACAAGGGGGTCTGCTGAGTTCTTGAGTTCTAAAGCAAGACGAGCCTTTTCCTGCTTGTACCCTAGGCTGATAGATTTGATAGGCAGCTCCAGCATACTCCGACCAAAGAGACCTGCATCAGAGAAACATCGGGGCAAGCCTAGCCACTTGCGGATGTATCTATTGGCAAGCCTATCCATTCCGCTGACTTCTGATGAGGCAATTTCGCAGACCTTTAGAGGCCACAGGATACGTTGGTACAGGATGTGCTGATAACACCACACCTTATGCTTCCCGGGCAGTTGGCTTCGCTCAATCTTTGCCAGCCCTTCAGCGAGTTGATGTTTGGCTAGCTTTCCCATCTGCCTGTCTGACAAATCTGCCGTGTACTGCCTCCCCAAGCTTCGCAGAGGTTTCTCATCCAACCGTGGAATGGGCTCCCCTCCTGCAACAAAGATGACCTGGGCTTGTGGAATCCCTCTCCTTATTGACAGGCTTCTTGATTTTTCCGCCTTGACCTTCATCCCTGCCCATGTGATAAGCTCATCAAAACGCTTGAGAAGCCTGGTTGTACATGGCGCCGTCTGGAGGATGCTTGTCACATCGTCCATGTAGCTCCTCAGGGGTGGAAGCCTCACGCCCGATGGTAATTTGATTCCTCCAACCACCTGCCTGGCCCCAATGAGGATTACCTCAAAGGCCATCACAAAAAGGATGGGGGAGATAGCACATCCCATTGCAATTCCACATTCTAACTGCTGCCACCCCGTCGTGTAGCCCTCTAGGGAGAAGCACATGTGCAGGTTGCTGAAGTATCTGGCGATGATGTTCTTTACGCAACTTGGAACATGGAAGAACTCCAAGGCGAAGTCGATCAACCTATGTGGAACTGAGCCATATGCGTTGGCTAGGTCTTACCATACCACATACAAATCTCTCTTCTCTCTTTTGGCACGCTGGATCTGATCCCAAATCAGGGAAGAGTGCTCGATGCATCCTGGAAAGCCAGGAATTCCCGCCTTCTGGCAACTTGTATCGATGTATCCATTCGCCATGAGGAAGTTGGTCATTCTCTTCGCCATAACAGAGAAGAAGATCTTTCCCTCTACATTCAACAAGGCAATGCTTCTGAACTGGCTGATGGTCTTGGAGTTCTGCTCCTTGGGAATGAATATACCAACTGCTTGTTGCCACTCTACCGGGACTTGCTGCTTCCTCCAAGCTGTTTTCATTAGCTTCCATAGTACCTTGACCACCTGCGGGCAGTTCTTATATATTTTGTAGGGAAGACCGTTCGGTCCTGGAGCTGATGCTGACCTTGCCTTCTTGATTACATCTTCCACTTCTTGCAACTTGGGTGGTGAAATGTCGAACGGTAAGGTTGGAGGTGCTGGCCGTGGTACGTACCCCGGAGAACCAAGCTGTGATGTTCGTCGGTCGTCACTAATCTGGCCTCTGATGTATTGCTCTAGCTCCTCCTTGCTGATGTTAAGCTTTCCACTTTTCTTCTCGTCCAACAACTGTCGGGCATACTTGAAGGGATCTCTGAAGAAGTTGGTTCTCTCTTTCTCTCTTCTCTTCCTCCTCCTCCCGATCCTCTCCACTCTCCTCAACTTGGCGAGATTTTGTCTGACCTCGTCCCACAGTTCCTTCAAGCCTTCCTTCTCCTGGTGTGAAGCCTTCCTCCATTTCCGACGGAGCTGGCGCCTTTCTTTGATGAGCTGGTCAATCTCTCTCTCTCTTCTTCCCTTGCCTGGGGCTGTAGCCTCTTTCCTACTGACATCGCCAAACCTCTCTCTGCATACCTCAAAGATGACATCCCCGATAGTGTTTAGTTTGCTCTCGACACTCCCTCTCAATGCCAGCTCCAACAGATGGCTTACATCGGCATCCAGACTCTGCCATGCCCCCCGGTCATTTGCTTTTGGCCATTTGATCTTGATTCGCTTGCCTGGTTGTTTTACTGGCTTTGTCGGGTGTACCTCTGGTGGGCTGGTGTCCTCGTTTCCGCAGGGTAGTTTTTCCATCATAGGGTTTCCTTCTACCACCTCGGGAGACTCAGCCCCAATGGGTCCTGCAACACTATGGTTGCTTTCCCGGCTTCTGGACCCTATCGTCTGACCTGCTTCTTGGGCAGTGCGAGGTTGCTGGTCTGCCTGCTTCAAACACTTCATTTTCCCTTGATGGATGTGCAGCCCCCTGTTTGACGTCACCTTCTCCCATCCACATGCACACTTCCGGAGGATTTTCTCGTTGTCTTTATTCGGTCCTGTCGTTACCTTTTGATCCGTCCTTGTGGGCCCATCTTCCATCCCGCCTCTCGGAGGACCCTCGGGCTGTTTTCTCTTAAATCTTTTCGTAGTCAAGGATGGTGCATTCTGGGGCTACCAGACTGCTAGTGGGTAAGGTGACTAGCCGCCCACTCCACGTGCGTTCTTTCCCGCTGTCAACTGGTCTTTCCCAGTCGTCCACCAGGCTTTCCTGGCTGTCACCTGCTCTTTCACAGGAGTCACTGGTTGCCCAGGGTTATCAGACTGTTGTACAGGTAAGGTGATATTTCCTGCATTGGCTTTCTAGCCTGTCGCACCTCCGCCGGTGCCATTAGGTCAGCTGCAGGGTCATCAGCTGGATGCCGCCATTCACAGATGTTTCGCCCCCAAGACCAGTACATCTCCAGGCGGGGGGGCAGTGGCATACTGGGGACGTCTCCCCACCACCCCCTGCAGCTGCCTTCACTGGGGTGTTACTCCCCACCCAATATCCTTCCTCCTCAACCAAAGCCAATAGCTCCCTCTCTCTGCTTCCTCTCCCAGCACCTTTGTGGCTTCCCTCATGCATGATCCTGATACTCCTATTCTGTGTAGTAGCTGGACTGCTGCTTTGCCTACGAAGCCCCGACAGCCGACCTCCACAGGATGAACACTTGCTTTCCAGCCCGCATCTTGGCACTCTGATGCCAGCTCGGTGTACTTCAGCTGCTTCCTTTCATGAGCTGCAGTCATGTTCTCCTCCCAGGGGATGGTAAGTTCGATGAGGAGAACCTGTTTCGCCGCTGCAGACCACATGACTATATCTGGCCGGAGAGTGGTGGTCATAATTTCCCTTGGAAAGACTAGCTGCTTCCTGAGGTCTGCCAACATCTGCCACTCTTTTCCAGGAGCAAGCATGCTGTTTTTCTTCTGGGCAGAAGGTTGATGTATACTGCCAGGCTTTACAAACCCTGCCAGGGCATGTTCTCTTGTTGCAGGTAGGCGATTTACTGCTACCCTGCGGCTCTCCAGGATCTCAGCCAGTTTTGCCAGGACTTGGTCATGGCGCCACCTGAAGCGCCCCTGAGTCAGTGCCGTTCTGCATCCTGTCAAAATGTGTTGGAGGCTTGCCTTAACGCTCCCGCACAATTGACAGCCTACTTCGTCACCGTACCACAGTGCGAGATTCCTAGGGCATGGGAGGGTGTCGTATGTTGCCCTCAGCAGGAAGCTAAGTCTAGATTGAGGCGTCCTCCAGATGTCTGCCCAGGTAACTCGCCTGTTGATGGTAGCATCCCATCTCGTCCAGGCTCCTTGTATGCCCTGGGATATTGCCTTCAAATGGTAGCGCTCCTGCTCCAGTCTGGTGATTTCATCCACCACCATGATCTTCTGCTGCTTCTTGGTGGCTTTGGACCAGAATTGCCGCGCTGCTCCCCAGCCTAGACCGGCACGACTGGTCTGGACAGCCCCCATCACTTCTCTGTGTTGCAGACTGGTGATTGCACGATCTACCTCTGCCTGTGCTTTCCATTTGCGGCCAGTGCGGATGGTAACGTTTGCACTCCTTACAAGGGGGTCTGCTGAGTTCTTGAGTTCTAAAGCAAGACGAGCCTTTTCCTGCTTGTACCCTAGGCTGATAGATTTGATAGGCAGCTCCAGCATACTCCGACCAAAGAGACCTGCATCAGAGAAACATCGGGGCAAGCCTAGCCACTTGCGGATGTATCTATTGGCAAGCCTATCCATTCCGCTGACTTCTGATGAGGCAATTTCGCAGACCTTTAGAGGCCACAGGATACGTTGGTACAGGATGTGCTGATAACACCACACCTTATGCTTCCCGGGCAGTTGGCTTCGCTCAATCTTTGCCAGCCCTTCAGCGAGTTGATGTTTGGCTAGCTTTCCCATCTGCCTGTCTGACAAATCTGCCGTGTACTGCCTCCCCAAGCTTCGCAGAGGTTTCTCATCCAACCGTGGAATGGGCTCCCCTCCTGCAACAAAGATGACCTGGGCTTGTGGAATCCCTCTCCTTATTGACAGGCTTCTTGATTTTTCCGCCTTGACCTTCATCCCTGCCCATGTGATAAGCTCATCAAAACGCTTGAGAAGCCTGGTTGTACATGGCGCCGTCTGGAGGATGCTTGTCACATCGTCCATGTAGCTCCTCAGGGGTGGAAGCCTCACGCCCGATGGTAATTTGATTAGTCCTAAATACAACTCTAATGTGTGCTTCAGTTTCTTTATTTTTACATTCTGACTTTTAAGATTTGCATGTTCCTAGTTGCATCTTTAGTGATTTTGCAACTGTTTACTATATCTTATTAAAAAGTGGACTTTTTTTAGAGGTGGTGATTTTTTAAGCAACCAAATCTTGCATGGACTTTTTTGGGTTTTGCCGCAAAACCAATGCTATCTCATGAGAATTCGTACATATTTTATGAGTTGGCTAATTCGTATTAATTCGTACGACCACATTTGTAAGTTTTTGTTCGATTTGCCTTGACCCCTGTGATGTTGGGGTCAGGGGCCAGGTTAAGGGATTAGTTTCATTGTTGTTTTATCATGAGTATCGTAATTCATACAAATAAGCCAACTCGTAAAATATGTACGAATTCTTGTGAGATCAGGCTAGCAAAACAAATGTGTTAAATACAAATGAAATGACTTAAGTGACATTTGTTAAAATAAGGCATTTCAAGTACTGACCAATAACCTTTCCATTTCCATTAAAGTGAAATTACTGAATCTAAACATAAGAGCATGATAAAAATGCTAATTTTCAAGAAATCATGTCAGATGCACTTAGAGGGTTTTGTTTCTGAACTCCTCATATATTTAACCTTTTTTTTGGGTGTGCATAATGAGGAAAAATATCATGGAAGAGTAGGGGGTTGCGTAAAAAATTGCAAACAATGTTGCTATTGATAGATTCTTCAGAATAGATTCTGTGTATCCTCCAAAATAGGTTTATAATAGATTTGAAAAAATATAATGAGTCTGACCTCCCACTGATGAATTGAAGAGTTAGATGAGTATCGGACCTCATAGCGGATTGTGTCACTGTAAGGTTGCGTACCGCTCCATCGAATTATCACTTCACCCTCAGTAGTTACATTGTAATGTAGATTGACTGGCGGGTCTGGTGTACCTGTGAAAGCACAAAATATTGATTTATTTTGTTTGTGGGCTTCTTAAACCAGCCACATGCAAAAATGGATAAAATGCAATAAAATCGCATTCAGTGGATGTACAGATTAATAATATACTTTAGTGGTAAACCTTTCCTCCATTCGTAGTGTATATCTGAAAAATGGAAGTGTTTGGTGGCTTCTATATTCATTCCTGTTTGGATCCTAATAAATGAATGGGGCTAGGCTAAATGCTAACACATTCATGACGTGCTGTACAACGATTAAGTGCACGCATTAAGAAAAAAGAAATGAAAGTCGTAAGTCTAATGCATTGCCTATGAAACATCAGTAACACACCTGTGCATTGGCATGCATTTGAAAGAGTAAACCATGTTTACCAGTGTATGTTGTTTACATTTGCTGTATTACTTTCAAAGACAAAGTATTCTGTGTACCTGTAGTTCAAGATGTCCTGAACAGCAAATGCATCATAACAAAGCAAAGTGCCTTCTTTTAATACTAGCGCAACCATTATTAGCAATCAACTGAAGCATACCTTATTAACATGCATTATCCCACTAACACACCAACAGCTCTGAGGAAATTGGCCCTGTCTCTGCAATTAATACAAACAGGCTTACATTGATTGGACGATTCAGTCAATTAATGGTTAAGTCATTTTCTTCTTTCCCGAAAGACCATCATGCTGCTTTGTTAAGCTTTGGTTATTTAACCATACTATGGTAATATTGCGTATTTCACTGCCTGGAAAAACGCTTGAGGGAAAGATCCATCAGGGCCATACTTCAACAAAACAAACACACCCCAATAAAACACCTGTCGCTATGAGTTCATGCTTTTAACAGTACAACTGACTCACAGTATCACGCAAGCTACAATCATGCATTTATAGGCCATAAAACCAATGCTTTACACCAATACCACATCGTTATGCTTTTTAATAAAGATGATTATGTTGCCATGCAAAGGTAGGTGTGGGACCATGTTGAAAATTCAAAATTTTAAACGACACCGAAAGGAAATACAGCAATCCTGCTATCTTTGCAGCTTTACAAAAGTAAACATGCACATGAATGATAGCTCTTCCGGTACATGGGGGAAATGAAAAAGCTGTTTTTCACTTTGATGACAGCAGATTAAAACGCATTTAGCATTATTCCCAGAAATGTGCTGTAATTCACTTCCCTTTCACTGACCAGAAGCTATGCAACATACTACTAAATGATTTTACAGAGAAAATCACAGACAGGGAAACAGACAGACATAAAAAATTTTAACTCAAAAAGTAATTCTTACGTAAATGATGTGTGTTGATCAGCAATTTTGGTGAGAGAGCAGTAGTGCCATTCACAGATAAACCGATAGACAGCGAAACAGTTGCATCATTTCCATGAAGAGGAATAGAGCATGTGGCGGTATCTTCCCCAGCACACTGAGTAGTATGGTTTGTTGCATTTGAAAGTACACCCATCTCCAAAACTACAATGGACAAAACATAGGTCAATAATCAATGTCATTTTTGTTAGCATTCATAGCATTACTAAGACTCATACACATTACTGAAATATATATATATTAATAAGTAGTTTTATAAAAAGAATAAAAAAGGGGCGTACCCAGTTATAACACAATACAGAGTTATAGAGAACATGCATTATACAGTATAACTTATTATATACATCTTCATGAGCATAAAACCCACACTTAAAAGAAAGATTCTCTCATATATATTATTTAAAAATTTTGTCATCTGAATAGTTCACACGCACTGTAAGCGCACCGCCAAATTTTTGTAACCGAGAGTACTTTAAACGTAGGTCTGGCATGCACGTACAGGAGAATGTAGTATGTAGCCCAGGAGATGTGAATGTGTTAGCATTTAGCCTAGCCCCACTCATTCCTTAGGATCCAAACAGGGATGAATTTAGAAGCCACCAAACACTTCCATGTTTTCCTTACTTAAAAACTGTTAAATGAGTAGTTACATGATTAAGTATGGTGGCACAAAATAAAACATGGCGATTTTTAAGCTGATAAAAAATGAGAACTATATTGTATGGCGAAAGAGCACTTAAGGGCGATTTATAGTCGTGCGTAGGTCCTACGCCGTAGCTCTGCGTAGCCTGACGTGCATCTCGCAAAATTTTTAACAGCACGTCAGATCTACGCGGACCGCAAGCGCTGTGATTGGTCCACCACAACCCCTCCCGTCAGGTAAAAAAACTGCGTCATAGGTATTTCCGTTTGTGACGGTGAAAACAAAGATGAGCCAAGTTGAGGAGTGATTTAACTCAAACTGCATCAAAAGTCGTTGTTTATTTACTTCTATCACTGTTGATCTTCTCAAATTATACACAACAAGTTGCTGTTTCTTCTTCGTTTGTGGGTTAACTTGCTAAGCTTCTTCTTCTGTGACTTCTTCTGCTGCTACTGTGGTTACACGCGTGGTTACTGCCTACCAGCGGTCTGCGCGCGTGTTTGCACGTCGACGCGGACGACGACGCAAAAGTATAAATGAAAACCGACGCGGAACCTACACCGTAGGACCTACACACAACTAGAACGAGCCCTTTACTCGCAGCCCAGTATCATGATATTATGTACCTATAGTCACGTACATTTTTTATTCTTTTTTCGTGATACTGTCACAAATTTCCGCATTTTTCGTGACTGTATCACAAATTTCTGTTTACGTGTCATTGTCACGTATTGGTTACTCAACTGCTTTGTCCTATTTTCTTACCATTGTCGCTTCGGTTTAGGGTTAGATTTACATAATATGACATCTTCACCCAAACCCAACTCTAACCCTAACGCCAGGCAACAATGTTTTAAGATTTAGAAAATATAAAAAAAGAAATAAGAAAAAATAGTATAAACCAATACTTAAAGTGACATCCTAACGCAAACACCAAATCTAATCCTAAACCGAAGCGATGATGGTTTGAAAATAGGAGTGAGTAACCAAAACGTGACAATGACATGTAAACAGAAATTCGTAATACGATCAAGACAAAACGCCGAAATTTTTGACAATATCACGAAAAACAATATGACTATAGGTACGTTATTTCTATAAGTACGTAATTTTATGAGACTGGGTTATTACTCGTTTAACTTTAAATAGGGAAAACATGGAAGTGTTTGGTGGCTTCTAAATTCATCCCTATTTGGATCCTAAGAAATTAATGGGGCTAGGCTAAATGCTAACACATTCATGACACGCTGTACAAAGATTAAGTGCACGCATTGAAAAAAGATAGGTATGTATTAATTTGTCTAAGTTGAGGTAAGAACATAGTAAAATGTTGAAAAACTGTGGTCTTTTCCTTTAACAAACTGAGAATATTCATTCAGATAAAAAAACATATTAGTGAATGGTGATTAGGATCGTCAGTCCCTTCTTTTTAGCCATTGTGGTTTACAGGAGAAAGAAAGTAGCATTCGATACATATCCTCCAACCCACAGAAGAGTATACAGTTAGGTCATTTGTCACTTCCCTTGAATGTGACCCATAGGAGCGTTTACTAAATTAGCGCTCTTACCAGCAAAAGGAAATGCCACAGAAACTATTCCATAATACAATGTGGGGATAACAGAATACCTGTAGCTTACAGTAGCTTGAAGAGCTATGTGCTATGTTTTTGATAGAAAGACACATTGTTCTTAAAGTGCATTGAAGCTATATTTATATATATTATAGATAAAAAATGTATAGCTTCAATCCACTTTAAGTTGATTTGGATAAAATGCAAATTTGGCAACGACCAATGTAAAATGTCCACACACTGCATTAAAACTAACCAAAATTTTTGGTCATTTGGAATTCAGACTCAGACTGGACATGAGGGTGAATAAAAACAGAATTTAAACATTTCTGTGCGCGTTTTCTTTAATTCGTCCCAAATATTATTTAAACACAACAGGGACCAGCAACACACCAGTTAGCATTTAATTAGGAGGGGGGAATGAAAGAGGAGACTCACACTAATTGTTGTGGGTTAACGGCTGGGACTGCTGCTTTGTGGCTCTTTGCACTGCAAATCAGATTTGACCATTCACCTTCAAACATGCACAAGATGTCCAGACAGTTTCCTGAGAAGACATTACATTTTCTTGTTAGCCTCTTTCTTCACAGGCTGTAGCAACCAGACGCCTGTAGATTTTAGATTCTGTGCAATAATAGCATGAAAGACACAAACACTATCCTATGAATAAAGCAAAACACATAAAGCATCAAATATTCACAGTCTGGTTTGGATTAAAGTTTAAGGCATGCACTAATGCAGTTAATAATCTGGAGAATACTTTTTTCTCCTAACCTTGAAGATTTTATAAATGCTTTATAATGTTATGACGGATGCAAAATAAACATCTACCTCTGACTATATGTATTGATTTCTTGCTCTTTTTGAAAAGTTAGTACGCACTTTAATCACAAACCCTAGCTCATTTTTATTTAATGTGATAAATTTATCTGTAGATTTCAATTACAGTTCTGAGGCCTATCACAGAGATAAGAAAGTAATGAGAATTGATTAGCATATGCGTAATTTATTTACTCGTCCATACAACTGATTTATTTTCTACAGTCACTAGCTCTATTCACCCTAATGCTGTATACACACCAAACACGAAGCATTGTGTTCCTCACTCTAGATAACTCGCAGGATTTAACTTTGCGTTGCGCAAATTTTCTCCTTGAGTTTAAAATGTTAAACTTGTGCGTAAGACGCGTTTAAGCGTAAATAACCCGTATTCGTGGCAATCGCACCCATAGATATGTATAATAAAGACTAGATGTGTCGCCCGCGCTGCTGGCTAATTGAGTGGAACTTCCGCATTTGGTGGCCATCCCACCACAGGGCTCTCGCTCACTCTCAGCACTGCGCTCAATGGAGCATGCACCTCAAAATGACCACAGCTTGCTCAATTCTCCACCGATTTTCAAACGGTTTGGTATAAACGTCAGAGATGCATCTATGACACTGCATACTTAATGAATAATTTTCATGAATCATATTAAAGCAGAATTATAGCCACGTTAATAACGTTTGTAAGAAACCAAACCGTTTGAAAATCGGCAGAAAACTAAGCAAGCAATGGCCATTCAAATGCACCTGCACCATCAAACACAATGCACCGAGTAAGCAAGCTGTCTGAGGTAAGATGGCCGCCAGGCAATGACATTAGAGACTCCGCCGTAACACTTCTAGCCTTTATTATACATATCTATGATCGCACCGCCCAATTCGCGAAACGAAAGTTCATAGTCGCGCGCGAATTCGCGGGAAATATATTTTCTTTAACATAATTCGTTTTTCAAGGACTACAGAGAATGGCTGGTTTGGACAACAGTCCTCTACTTCCCAGTTATTTTACATCGATATAAAAGTTTATGACTAACCTCCGCCAACAGGAATGCACCAGTCGCCAGCTAAGCTAAGCTGCTGTCGAATCACAGCAAACTAAACCAGCTATGCTAGGCCTGCAAGATTAATTGTTTTCAAACCGAAATCGCGATTTGGAAGGGTGCGATTTTTGAATCGCAAGAGCTGCGATTATTTCGATTCAGAACTATCAAATATAACAGTCATCTTGTACTCAGTTTTTGACAGTTTGCTTCATGCGCATTTTATGCGCATTTGATGCAGTTTAACCAATAGAGGGCATTAACACTGAGATGCTGACGGAACGTCAAATAACGCCATTTGGAAAACATGAGCGCGAGCAGCAGTTCAACTCTCCAACAAAGTGTACGGCCCTATGATTTCCGCGATGCGGAAAACACGAATGGAATCGCAAAATCCAAGCATAAAAATGGAATTAACTGTACAACGCGGAATGTCATGGAATTTGGCAAATTTTGGATTCAGCCATTTTTAAAACCCATTATAACTCATTAACCAGCAAATGAAAGAACGTAATGCACGGAATGTCAGTTTCTTGTCATGCATCGCAAACAATGACAACTAGTGTAGCTAGTTGTAGGGTATAATACTAGCAACACTAATATCATGGGTTCCATTCCCAGGTAACACATGTATTCTACTGATCAACCTGATCTCACGAAAATCCGTGTTATAGTCACGGAAAATTTGATCACTTTATCTGTGACCATGTCACGGAGTTCAGCTTTTTTCCGTGTTGGGACCAAGGATGTCTTTTCTGTGTCAGTCCCATGGATTTCTCATGTCATTTTATGTATTGTTTTCTAATTGTTTTGTCCTATTTTCTTACCATTGTTGCATGCGGTTAGGGTTAGAAACACTTTCTGTTACATTTTTAGACATCCAAACCCCAATTCTAACCCCAACTCCAGAGAATAGTTTTAAAAGCGGAAGAAAGACATCTAGAAACCAGTACATAAAAGTACATCCTAACATAAAAAATCCTAACGCAAACCCCAAATCTAACCCTAACCCCAGGGGACAGTGATTTGAAAATAAAAAAAAATGAGAAAACAATAAATAAAATGACACGAGAAATCCATGGGAGTGACACGGAAAGACATAAAGTGATAATATTTTCCCTGACTATAACACGGATTTCCATGAGATCATGTTGCACTGATGAATGTACCATAAAAGTATAAAAGGTGCAAAAATGTAAATCACTGTTGACAGCTTTTTTTTCACATACAGTAATACTGTCTTTGGCCAACAAAAAATGCAATTCTTTTAATTTATATTATTTAATGTAGCTTACTTTATTCATAAAATCACTGCTCATAGCTCCAAGTTCATTAAGTGCAAACACGCTAAAATGTAGACAGTGCAAATAATTGCCGACTTAATCATTGTTATAATATCAGCAAGATTAGTTTTACCAGAAAGGGTGAGTAATTTACTGGAGGGTTCAGGTCTTGAAGCATTTAGCAGTTGGCACTGTTCTGTGGATGAATGTTCCGATAGACCGCTGGTGACAGATAGTTCACTGCCCAAACTCTGATCTAAAGGCATCTGACAACATAGCAGAGCCGTCCACTTCAGGTCTTCATAAACCCCAGCCATGCCATCACTGGGAATCAAAGCAGCAAGACCTGGAACACATGGATGTCAAAGTTGTACATTAATTATTTTAATGTCTTGTATTACTGCAAAAATGTGATCAAGGAAACTTCAAACCTAATTTAAATTGGTAATGATAACTATTATAGAATGAGAAAAAAATCCTGTTCCTTCTCAGTCATGGCAACTCTCAGGATATGTTTTATCATGTTAGTGGTCATGACGTCAATGTATTTGGTCCTGGCAGAACTAAACCTGCTTATGTTACTGCTCCTGCTATTGCTGAGCAGGGATGAAACCTTACTACTGCTGAATACACATGATGCAGTGAGCATGCAAATGATGCTGCTGCAATGTTAGGCACAATAAACTTCCAAAAACAGATTTAGACAGGTGGAGCGAGTGAATTTTGAAGCCCAAAAAAGTGCATCCATCCAAGGGCTGCACGATTCTTGCTGAAATGTGAATCACATATTTAGTGCATATTTAGTGCTACACAGGACTTTCAGTTCTCTTTTCCTTGTTTTAGAACCCTGAAGATGAGTCATTTAAAAATTTTTTGCTGTTAAACATAAACAATTTGAATAAATAGCACCTGTGCTTTTGTACACTCAAACTGGCCAACCTTAAAGGGACACTCCACTTTTTAAAAAAAATATGCTAATTTTTCAGCTCCCCTACAGTTAAACATTTGAATTTTACCGTTTTGGAATCCATTTAGGTGATCTCCGGGTCTGGCGGTACCACTTTTAGCATGGCTTGGCATGATTCATTGAATCTGATTAGACCATTAGCATCACGCTAAAAAATAACCAAAGAGTTTTCTGCTGTAACATGTCTGCAGGAGGCCCAATGATTTTACGCAGCAGCCGAAAGTAGTCCCCTTAGTAACTTTCAATGGCAAGGGACTTTTAATTTTTTTGTCTGTCTTAGTACACGATGTAACTTCAGAAGAGTCAAGTTTTAGGTGGGAAAGATATCCAAACTCTTTGGTTATTTTTAGCGCGATGCTAATGGTCTAATCAGATTCAATGGATAATGCTGAGCTATGCTAAAAGTGCTAGCGCCGGACCTGCAGATCAGCTGAATGGATTTCAAAAAGGTAAAAATCAAATGTTTAACTTTAGGGGAGCTGGAAAATCGGCATATTTTCCAAAAAAGTGGAGTGTCCCTTTAAAAACACGAAACCTTTAAAATACTAAACAATCAACATTTTGAGGCATCAGGGAGAAACGCAGCCTCAGGAATGTTAATTTTTTTTACCTCGTGCTAAAAATCCTTTCTGATAGGGGACTTGTGGTGGTGATACAGAGGCCGTTTCTCAATCTGAATGCTGCAGCCTCAGAAGGTCTCATTTCTAAACTCCATATGTCACTAAGAGAGTCTTATTTCAGAATATTAACAATTAGAAAGTTGACTATTATTCTTAATTAATCTAAAATTGTTAGTGTACTCATGATAACTCAGATAACTTAAATGAACCAGGCTTGATGACATATGGAGCCTGCATATGCGACCTCCTGAGGCTGCAGCCTGCCTTTTTTCAGAACCAATATTGTTGCATCGCCTCTCCCACCGGGATTTTCCGTGCGTGCACGGTGCAACACATTATTTCCAGGCGCATCCGTACCGCATCGCGTTAAAACATCTTAACTTTCGGAATGCCACAAGCGCACCGCAGGTCATGTGACAAGAACCTACGCACCTAGCATTTTTAGGCGCAACATGTGAATGGCCCCTAACGCCCCAAATAAGGAAGAGAGAGGAAAGAAACGATCGGGTCTGATTGGTGAATAAATAGGGTTTGGTCTTACACAACGAGTTTGATTGATATAGCATCCTGAAATGTAAATACGTGAACACGTAAATCCAGCATCTGAATACAGGAAAATATAGATGGTTTCAGCAGTAACAACATAAACAAGCGGCTTTCGTGGAACACACGTAACTTCCGGTAAACTCCGCTAAGAATCAATAACAACAAAGTCCTTTTAGATTAGTTTATTTCTGATAACAATCAAAATAAACAAGTAGATTACCTTAGTTCATATTTCATAGCTTAAACGTATAAAAAACAACACTGAGCTAACATTGCTGTGTAAAATGTGTACTATAATGTATACAATGTTAACTACAAAACAGCTGCCAAACTTCCCCTCACATAGTGAGGATTTATGATCGCCGTCTCCCCCTGTCTTTAGGAAACCAAAACATTTGTTATTTTCGATGAGGTATTGTTCCAATGTTCATTTTAGCCACAAGTCAGACCTTTAAACAAACAGAAACCGGAAGTAAGGATCCGACCAAACGTGTAACCGCAACAACTCGCGTGCGTCCGATGAAACCGTCTATATGCACGTGTCACGGTTAAATCCGTGTCATGTTTTGTGTCTGTTCCGATTACCGTCACCTGGACAATTCATTGATTAATTACCTTCCTCATCACACCTGTGCATTGTTAGTCTGTCTGTATTTATACCCCTGTTTGTGCTATACTCACTTGCCGGATCATTGTCGCCATTCATCTTCATTCTGTCTGTTTCCAGTTTATTTATTATGCCTGTTGTTTGGTTCCCGTGTTTGTTTCCCGTGTTATTTATATAAAATGTTACCCTTTTATGTGAACCCCGCGTATGTGTCCTGATTCCTGTTTCCCGGCGTGACAGAATGATCCGGCCTTTCAAGGACGCAGCAGGTTCGAGGAGGAGGTCCCTTGGAGCTTACTGTGAGGCAATGCTCAGAACTCCAGGCCGGGCTCGAGTTAGCCATCGCCACGCCCGATTCATTCCCCGGGGTGGTGGCCGCGACACTCGAGCCGGGTTATGTGAGGGTCAAATCGGTTCCTGTGATTCTCCTGTTGGTCGAGTCGCCTGGGACGGTTCCTGGGAGGTCCACCGCCAATGCTCGATTTGGGGCTCAGCACGGACGCCATGCTCGATTTTTCCCCGGGATGGTCGTTACCGTAAAGGAGCCCGTTTCCCCGAGATGGTGGGAGTCGACTCCCAGGACTATCGGATCCCCGTCGGTTCCCAGGAGGATTGAGTCTTCAGAGCCGGTCCCTGAGATGGCAGCTCCCGGCTTCCTGCCCTGCCGGTTTCACCCTGGCTTCCTGCCCTGCCGGTTTCATCCCGGCTTTTTACCCTGCCGGCTTCCGCCGGCTCTGCTGTGGTCTCCGAGCCCTCCGTCCCTCCCCTGGATCCACCCTACCAGACTTTTTGTTTGTGTTTGTCTTGAGTGTCTGGTAGCCACTCTTTGAGGGGGGGGGGGGGTAATGTCACGGTTAAATCCGTGTCATGTTTTGTGTCTGTTCCGATTACCGTCACCTGGACAATTCATTGATTAATTACCTTCCTCATCACACCTGTGCATTGTTAGTCTGTCTGTATTTATACCCCTGTTTGTGCTATACTCGCCGAATCATGGTCGCCATTCGTCTTCATTCTGTCTGTTTCCAGTTTATTTATTATGCCGGTTGTTTGGTTCCCGTGTTTGTTTTCTGTGTTATTTATTTTAAATGTTACCCTTTTATTTGAACCCCGCGTATGTGTCCTGATTCCTGTTTCCCGGCGTGACAGCACGTGATCCAATTAATTGTGCAGCACTAATCCATCCTTTACAGAGGTAATCCACACGGCTCCAGGGAGTTAATAAAGGCCTTGTGAGGGTAATCGATGCGATTTTGTAAGAAAAATATCCATATTTAAAACAAGCTTCTGGTGATATACAATTCGCATTCACCAGAGAGTTTTAGCATACTGTAGTACGTAGCATATGACGTGATAATGGCATTGTGTGGCATAGTGAAGAACGCGGAGACAGAGAGGAGAGACAAAAACAAAACACCAGTCATGAATAAGAATTAACCCACTGGAGCGGTGTGGATTAAGTCTGTGAAGGATGAATGTATTTTGGGCTTCAAAGTCAGAAGTTGTTCCCTGTTTACTTGGAAGAGCAAGTACATTTTATAATATATCTCTAATTGTGCATGTCTAAAAACAGATAATCATGTACATCAAGGATGGCTTGAGGATGGGTACATCATGGGGTAATTTCCATTATACGCTGGAGTATCCCTTTAATGCTAAAGTGGACTGCAAGGCTAGGACAAGCCTGCACCTCTATAGAGTTTCGTGAACGAATTAGATCATTTGTGAAACATCTACTAGACCAATCTGTTTTAAGCGCAATGTTCATCAAACTGGCTGCTTCCATTGAGACAACAAAAGCTTTTTGGCACATTAACATCAGCCAGCAATTATCTGCTTTCAAACATCTTGTTTTGTTCTTGTTGAAAAACCGTATCGAACCAACATCATTTTAATTATTTATTTTTTAGCACAATTTTAAGGTAAAACGTGTAGTCCTAAAATAGTACTTTATTCACACAGACTTCCTAGAACTTTCATCCATTTTCCAATAGTTACAAATATCAGAGCCCCAAACTCACAGCATTGACTAAGTCACTGTGTTAGAGATAACAAACTATGAGGTGTCTCCTATAAAATTGTCTCTGTATATAACACGAGAATAGGACAAAATATCATCCAAAACATGACGCAGATCACCATTAGTAACCCACCATCAGCCGTTTCCCTGTAAGCCTGTATCACTGTCTTATCTGTACATCTGTGAAGCCCCTGGCTGGCCTATAAAGTTTATTCATCTGATTCATGATGAAGGTGTAAGCAGCTCCCCCCTCCACCCTCTTTCTTTCAATCTCCCTCTTGCACTCTCTCCCTTTTCCTATCTCCCTGTACATTCATCAACCTCCTGCTCTCTGTGCGCACTCAACCATGTGCGTCGCTAATGCATCTGTGAGGTGGGCACTGCTGACAGCTGGTGGGTGTCCAACACACTTTTAGGTATTTGCCACAACAGCAAATGGGAAATGGAAAAACAATGAAAAGACACTTGACCGTTGGTCAGGTTATGGCAAACTGAGTTTAAATGAAAACAGGAAAGCATCATTTTAGCCAAGTTTAAATAAATGGATCAAGAACTCACCTCTGGAAATGATAACGAAATTCACCAGAAGTGTAAGCATGATAAACAGAGACCTGGGGGAAAGAGAGGACGTCTGTAAAACGGTTTAATAGAGATATGACTCACTATCTTCTTTCACAGTGAAAATCCTTAGGTTCAAACATCGTGACAGTACAGACTGTATGAGTAAACTGGTTTAGTTTACTCATATATGCTGCAGGGGGTGTCATTCGGATACTGCTTGGTTCAAATGGATTGTGTTTGTTTTTGTTATTTTGAAAATGCTTTTAGCAAGAACAAATTGAACTTGATTTTTGCATTAAAGTTGTTTTGCAGAAAAGTGGTACAAACACAATCACTGGGGTGAAACCAAAAGTACCCCTTTGTATATAAATGGTGCATCATGCTACCTCAAAGGTACATGGCTGTGCCTAAATCGTACATATTAGGACCTTTTAAAAGGTGAAGTCCCAGTGACAGCTTTTGTACTTGTGGCAGTGTAGGATGTTGTGGGTGGTCTTGCCATGCAGTTGTTTTCAGTTGTTTTTAGTCCATGAGATTTCTACAGTATGGTGGAGGGTTGCTACCATATGGTGTTTTTAGGTGGTTCCTTAGTGCCAAAATTAACAAGTCAATATTCTTGTAAGATCAAGTAGGGCTGTCACAATGATTAAATAATTATTTCATTGCGTTTCGCGATTGTTTAACCTCGTCGCAATGATTTCAGATCACCTCAATGATTGCACATCTCTTTAAAAAGCACAAGGTGGAGCTGCATCGCCTGTATGAATAAGAGAGTATCAGATGGCACTCCTTAACTGACAGCGTAACATGATACATTACAAAGCCATTCAATCCAGTGGAAAAAACTGCATTTATAGAAATGCTGCAAAACTTTAAAGGCTCTCTAAGCGAATCTGCGAGACGTTAGTTATTGTTGACGTTTGAAACTGTTTTCAAACAGACGGAGCGTAGCTAACTCCTCCACCTCCCCCTCCCTTCCGTGCTTTCATGAACGCGCCCAACCCCCACCCCCAAATCCTTTTTGTCGTTTATTGGCTGGAATACTTTGTTTTGTTATGTGATGCTAGGTTTGGCCACTTGTTGATATTGCCATTTGTGAAGCCTGGGCTGTCTACAGAGATCGCGTTTTTTTACAGTTTGATCAGCGGACAGGCAGCAAGCAGATAGTGAGGAGATGTTTCTGGTATGTAACAAAAAATGTTTTATGGTCTAAAACGCTTCAATTCGCTTAGAGCGCCTTTAATAAGCAGTATGAACTGTCAGGTAAAACCTAATTACTGCCAGATAAACCTTGCAAACTATTTAATTTAAATAATCACAACAATGTGTAAAAATTATTTCAAGAACAAAAAAAGTCAATTAAATGTCAAAGCAATAAAACAGACAATTAATCATTATAATCGTCAAAGCCCTAAACCAGGCAATTAATCGTCATAATCGCCACATTTTATTAGACAATTAACAGTCAGCCAAATTTCATAATCGTGACAGGCCAAAAATGACTATTGATCAGATAGGTAATGACAATATTTGTAATAGAGGGATTAAGAAGATATTTACACTGTGAGGAAAAAATGGTACCCAAGCTGTCACTGGGACTAAACACTTCCAAAAAGTACTGTACAGCTTAGCACCTAAAGAGTTCATATAAGTAACTCAGAGTAGGGGTGGAATGGTACACAGAAGTCCCGGTTCGGTTCGTACCTCGATTCAGGCGCCACGGTTCGATTCACTTTTGGTACAATGGAGGGAAAAGCAAAACAAAAATGAAGAAGGCATTTTTTTAGTACTTAAGATATTCTTAAAAACATAGGTGTCCTTATCAGTGTTATTTTGAGATGTCATGAATATGAACTGAAATGCATTTAACATACATCTTGTATTTCAAAAATGTATACCACTTTAAGTAATCTTGTACTCATCTTTCAAACAAATATGGGTTCAAATGTATTACAAGTGTTACCTAAATACATTTTAAAATTACATTTTGGCCTTATTTCATATCAATGTACTAAAGAAAAAAAAATAGTCTTGTAGGATGAATTAATAGGTGTGTACGACTTCACGAGGCGCTGCAAGAAACGACAAACGGATGACGTCAGAGTAACGCGAGAGGGATTTGAAATCAGCCTCCTCCGCAAGATTTCTCGCGGTTCTCTGACGCTGATGGCGCTGCGTAAAGTTGAGCACAGCACACTTTAAAAAAGCAGCTGAACTCGACAGAACTGCGCCTCGTCCATTAATTGTATATTAGCAGGACAATTTATCTCCTACTTCTCAGCGTGAGAAATACAAAGTCGTGTGAACTGACTGAAATGCGTGTGTGTCAAGGTAAATGCGTGAGACTTGAGAGCCCTGATTAGATGTATTTCCACTCACATACCTAACAACTGCTGAACAACGCCGAGTCGCAAAGTTCTCGTCTTTTCCACCACTCTCTCGCCTGTACTATTGTAACTGACTGGAAAACTGAAGTTTTGCCAAACTTGCGATCTTAAAGAGGCTGGCGGAGCGTCTAACTCTTGTGGAACACCACTTGCCATCCTCGCTTTCGCTGCTCACTAACTGACTGGACCGGCGGACCCTACAAAAAACTGCAGAGTGCCAGAATGTAGACGGGCTCTGATAGAGCGCATACATAGGCGGAGCTCTGCTGCATCGGCGCCAATCAGAGCTTCAGAGCTAAAGCGGGGCAACAGATTAGCTGTCCATAAAGAACCCACGGATCTAACAGTAGTTCCGCATTACATTAATTATTTTGCACGCAAGTTTTTTTTACTTTCATACTGTGTATTCTCCATTTAAATTCATGCACCGAACCGTGACCCCCGTACCGATTCGGTTCGAAAGAATAGATGTACCGTTCCACCCCTAACTCAGAGGTACATATTGGTACCAAAAGAGAGCATATTACTACCTCAAAGATACATATTAATATGTATAAGGTATTTGTTGGTACCATATGTATACACATCATTACCTAATAGTACATATTCAGAGCTGAGGGTACCGTCCCAGTTACAACGTTTGTACCTTTATTTCTGAGCATGTAAAATAACATAAAAACAAAACTTACATAATTTTACTTGATTCTGGACATCACTGCTCTTGTTGAATAAGTGATAAAGTAGATCCGTCTGTAATGAGCAATAGGAAAAAGGACATTAGAAAAAGAAAGGAATGACGACTAGAACATCTGTGTGGAAAACCTTTAGGCAGACTACTTTGATTTAAACTAACATGATATCTAAATGAGTATTTTGCTGAAAACAAACAGGCATAGTTTTGTGCTCTTGTAATAAAACTCAATCCTGACTCACTTGATGGAAAATACAACCTTATAGTTTTTGGAGCAGGCACAGATTGCTTCTGGCATTGAATGTATCAGACAGTAATGCGACCCCAGTTTCTGAGTGAATTACTCTGATTATATTTTCTCAGAGGAGACAAATAAGCTTTCTTGTTTAAGTCAATGGCAACCATGACTGCTGCCCTCAATTCACCTTCACATACCGGAAATTAGGACAGCCTTATTCCTCCTGAATGTATTTGAACGTTAGATTATATCTACAATGCTGAGCATTTTTTTGATTGTATGCCTGTAAAAACTTGTTAACAGCAACAACACCCAAAAGCAGAGTCATTTCCTGGTTTTTTATTGTGGGTTATATTTTGTAATCAAAAAACTTGTTTTAGCACAATGCTGTGACCCAGTGAACAAAAGTCATTAATCCTTCTACGTGAGATATATGCATGACAAGAGAGCCAGTGCTTCATTACCTGCCATGCATTAAGCAAATAAAACACTACAGCTCCCACAATGCCATGCTTACCACACCATCTGTTAACGCCAACTGAAGCTTCTGAAGCAAACATGATATAGGTATCTGACATAAAAACAGAATCAACATAAATATGGAGGGAGACAGGCAAGTGGCCATTCACTCCAGTAAAGCCTTTTTACAGGAAAGCCCTTGTGATAACATTCCATATATGCATGTAGCCTCCTATCAAATATCAAAACAACTTTGATGATGTTCCATTTCTGTGTCAATAACATAACACCAAATGCTCACCAAAATGACTATTAACTCTGCATACTCCATGTGCCGATCCAGATCATTTCCAGGCTGATAAGATCAGTGGTTTGTCTGGGTATGGATTTTGAAATGGAAACCAGTCTAGATGCTATTGGATGGTGTTTTGTACTATCCTCCTGGCATTTATTTTATAATTGTGTTAATGTGCAGAATAAATCGGTTTGGTCGATTTTGTTGTGCCGATATGCTAATGAGTTTTCGGTTTTTCAATGTCAAGTCTAGCAATAAGTCTTTGGAGGGTGTTTGCATATCAGCACCCCAACAGTGCCTTCAGCCATGGGACATCTTAGAACAAGTGAATTATTTGCTTATTTAATAATGACTGATGTTATAACATCCTATAACAGTTATTCATTTTCAGGGGAGAAACCTGCAATATTTTAAGCGCTACAGTTGGACATTAGATGTTGACCGATATATCACAGCCTGATGTGCATAAATAGCAACTTTTTAATTATTGGTGAATTTTTTTATTCATATTATATTAATATTTTAAGTATAGGCTTATTTATTTAAGATATCACTGATTAATTTGCAACTTATTGGTTCAAACTATCGATCTAAATACTTATAAATCAGTATATTTAACACACCATAAAAAAGATTTGTTGGTTTAAATTAATAACATAAGTTACAAGTTTTAGTTAAACTTAAATTAATCACATACAAAATAAAAGTTTGGGGGATTTCTAAGTGGGCTATTAACACAAAATTTCCACCATTGATGCCATCAAACCAAATACTGATTTCATACAAAGAAATAAGAACATTTAAGTATACAAGTTGAGTCATAATAAATAAAGTGAAATGACACAGGGAATAAGTATTGAACTCATGAAGAGAACAAGGTGCGAAATCTCATAGAAATCCAGGAGATCACCTGAAATCTGTCAGTATTGAGAGAGAAACCCTGCCCCCTATCAGTACTACTTGATATCAGCTGCTTTAGTCCTAATTGATGGCCTATAAAGGCTTCTCACTACCCAGGAGGGACACAGGAAAGACTTCATGATGGGTAAAAGCAAAGAACTCTCTCAAGATTTTCGTAATCTTATCGTTGAAAAGCATTTTGATGGGAATGGTTATAGGCGCATTTCCAGAATGCTGAATGTTCCTGTGAGCACTGTGGGGGTCGTTATCCAGAAATGGAAAGAGCATCACTTCACCATAAAACAGCCACGATCAGGTGCTCCACGTAAGATCCCTGTCCAAGGAGTCAAAAGAATAATCAGGAGAGTTCTCCAAGAGCCAAGAACCACTCGGGCAGAACTTCAGGAAGACCTTGCATCAGCAGGCACTGTTGTTTCAAAGAAAACTATGAACCGCCATGGCATCCATGCACGCTCACCATGCAAGACTCCATTGTGGAACGAAAAGCATGTTGAGGGTCGGTTAAAGTTTGCAAAAGAGCATTTGGAGAAGCCTGTGGATTATTGGGAGACTATAGTATGGCCAGATGAAAGCAAAATTGAACTTTTTGGCAGTCATTCTACACACCATGTTTGGAATAGAAATGCCACTGCCCACCACGCCAAGAACACCATACCAATAGTTAAGTTTGGGGGTGGAAGCATCATGGTTTGGGTTTGCCTTTTGAGCAAGGGGTACTGACAGACTTCATATTATTGAAGGCAGGGTGAATGGAGAAATGTACCAGGACATTCTGAATAAAAATCTGCTGCCATCTACCAGAAAGCTGAAAATGAAAAGAGGACATTTCAGCAAAAGGTGGACATTTCAGCAAGATAATGATCCCAAACACAAGGCCAAGGAAACAATGAAGTGGTCAGTCAATCATCTGACCTAAATCCCATATAAAATCTATGGAGAAAACTGAAGATCAAAGTTTATAAAAGAGCCCCAAGGAACCTTCAAGATTTAAAGACCATTTTTTTGAAGAATGAGCCAGAATCACTCCTGAGCAATGCAGACGACTGGTCTCTCCATACAAGAGGCGTCTAGAAGCTGTAATCACCAACAAAGGCTTTTCTACAAAGTATTAAAGTGTGTTCAATAGTCCCTGTGTCATTTACTTTATTTATTATGACTCAATTTGTATACTTAAATGTTCTGATTTCTCTGTATGAATTCAATATTTGGCTTGATGGCTACATCTGGTGGAAATTTTATGTCAAGCCACTTAGAAACCCCCTTAGTAATAAAAATGCTGTTGTGTCAAATACTTATTTTCCCCGCTGTACATACATAACATTTTCTTAAATGTATACATGTATGTGTGTATTTATATATACAAAATAATTACACAAAGTGCACGCACATATATTATGCAAAAACTAACTTTATTTTGTATGCAATTAATCTTTTGACAGCCCTATAAAACAAATGCGTTAACTCAAAAATAGTTGTGTAAAAATGGCTGTTGCATTTAATATTTTTAAGTTAAATAAATTCAAAATTTTAAAGCAACCAGGTAAAGCAACTTACTTAAGTTGAACCAACTTTTTTTATAGTGCACATATGGGTCTGTTTTGCCAAGAACAAATCCACTATCGATCAATGTCTACTGAACATAAAATATATACAAAAATATTATTAGTACACTGAAACATAATTTAATTAGCCTAACTTAAGTTACTTAACACTTTTACAGATTACATTGAAAACCTGCGTATTGTTCCATAAAGTCTTGCTGATTTTCAACCACTGTGATTTTTTATTTAAATCGCCCCATTAGAGATCACAAGCGGGCTAACTGAAATCTAATAGGCTATTCTGCCTGTATTCCCCTTTCATGTTCTCTACCGGTGAAAAACTTCCATTTCATTCATTACCGACTCGCGTTGACATCATGGAGACGGAAATCCTGACATTTGCTCCAGAAAAGAGGAAAGCGCTATAAGAATAGTCTAATGTTGTCACTGTCTGGCACCTTTTAAGCAAACCTAGACATTAAAACAGTTCCAACGTGTAAAAACTTCACAAAATAAACTGAAGAAACGTGTAAAGGGCATTTTCCTGTTTACATGAAAGCCACGATTTATTCAGCGCGTGGTCAATAAGTACACATACTACATTAACAAGCTGTGTCATTAAAAACAAACTTATAAATAAGATAAAGGAAAGAGGCTGTCTTACCGCTATTAGGCTAACGTTACTGCTTCCTGAGGTCCGCTGTAACTGGCACCCTTGTATGAGAAATATCCGCAGAATTTCACACCTGAGCTCGCGGACTTCTGACTCTCCTCAGATTTGATCAAACTACATTGGCAAAGTCTTACGTGTCAAATCCTCCACTCAAAAATTAGGACAAAGACCCGGATCTGGAGGAAAAAGTTAAGCTCTTCCTCATGTAGTGGAAAATGTCTGCAGTCGTTATGCAGAAGAGATGCGTGTGACCTTTTCAGTGTTTCCAGAGCAGTTGGATTGAAACGGCTTTCTCGCATCGACCGTTGCTTGCTGCTGAGCTGAGTTTCCCAGCGGAGGGCGTGGCCTCACCTACTGCGTCACACCACCATCGTCTTCATTGTTTAATTTACTTAGGCAAGGAAAAGTCTGCAGCATCTGTAATGTAAGCATAGACATGTCTTCCTTGAGAAAGTATCTGGGTTTATTAATCCCATACTATTCGTTTTTTGTGAAATATAAAGATATATATATATATTCTACCTTATTACTTGCTATGCTGTTAAACATGTGCGATTACTGTATATGCTACTTTTGCGAATACCTCGTAAATGTATCTACCAGAATTTAAAATCCTTTGCATTTCTTTATTTAATACTTTCTTTCACTAAACTCATGGGTATCTCTTTAAAATGCCATTTACATGGTCGTAATGCTATTAAATCTGTTCAATAATGAGTAACTTGTAATTTAATAAAATAATTAATGAGATGAACACATCCATGAAATCAGCGCTATATGATGTAACTCTCGAGGTTGCAGTACAGTAACATTACGTCATCCGCATGACTTCATCATACGGTCATCATCTATTCTAAGTGAGTGCGAGGATGCCCCACACGTGACATGCTTTTCTCACAGGGATGATGTTACATGAGATCAATGTAATAATAAGTATACACATGAAATGTAATTTACTAAACTTCTCTTTATCTTTCCCTGGAGACAGAGTAGGCGGTTTTGATCTCTTAGATAAAGGCTGTAACATTTACTAATTGCTTTTAATTATAATTGCTTCTAATTGCTTTTATTACCAGCTTATTCACCTTAAATATTATGACAGAATTGAAACATGCTTTCTCCTACATAAAGCATAAAAGTTTTCATTTGAAGCACAATGTGTTAATCCAGATATCAACACCCAAACAGCACGCTGTTAACGCTGTGGTGCTTAAATGCCTAAATGTTTATCAACCATTTCACATAAACACACAATGTCACTACAGCCACTGCTCACATTTGCCATTTAAATGCATAAGATGAACTGTGATGCCCTTTGTATGCTGTGATCCAGAGCAAGTACAGCTTGTATCCCCATCAGCTGCTCACAGCAGGTTGGACCACAGCGGCTCACTGCCAGCAGGATGTTAATCAGATGTCCGTGCTTATCAAATCCACCATCAAGTCTATTATACCATATAAACATTTTAGATAATGTTTTTATGAGAAAACACATATTGAAAAAAAATTGAACTGTAGCAGCAAATCACTATATAGGTATAATTCTTCAATTATATTCAAACATAATTTGTATTTTGATATTCACTTTCTTTATTAATCAGTTGAAGATGAATAACATTTGTGTTTGTAACAATGTCACGTTTCACACTATATTAGTATTCAAATAAGGCCATGCTGTTATCATTTACTTTTGCAGAATGCATTCATACAATTTTGATAGACACATTTATCCATTCAGGCGTTATCATATGTGCATTCCCTGAAAACAATCTCTGATTGTGAATGCAATATAAACACATTTTTGTTTATTTAAAGGGGACATATCATGAAAATCTGATTTTTCCATGTTTAAAGGGGCCATGGCACAAGACTTTTTTAAGATGTTAAATAAATGTTTGGTGTCCCCAGAGTACACATGTGAAGGTTTAGCTCAAAATACCATATAGATAATTAATTATAGCATGTTAAAATTGCCACTTTGTAGGTGTGTGCAAAAATGTGCCGTTTTGGGAGTGTCCTTTAAAATGCAAATGAGCTGATGAAATTCAAACACTGATCACGATGATGGTGGTTTGTTGCAATTAAAAACTCAATTGTGCTTTTCTCATTTTCTTTTAAATGGCAGTGCTGTGGTTGGATAGTGCAGATTAAGGGGTGGTATTATTATAATAAGAGCTCCTTATGACATCTCAAGGAGAACCAAATTTCAACAACCTATTTTTTCATGTGCTTGTAGAGAATGGTTTACCAAAACTAAGTTACTGGGTTGATCTTTTTCACATTTTCTAAGTTGATAGAAACACTGGAGACCCAATCATAGCACTTAAAGATGGAAAAAGTAAAAATTTTCATGCCATGGCCCCTTATTATTGGGTCCACAGTGCTTCTATTAACCTAGAAAATGTGAAAAGCCAACTTCTGCAAGCATATGAAAAAATAGGTCATGTACATTTGGCTCCCCTTGTGATGTCAGAAGCGGATAATACTCCCCCTTAATCTGAACTATCCAACAACAGCATTGCCATTTAGTGCAGAGATCAGCTCATTTGCATTTAAAAGGACAAACCCAAAACGGCACATTTTTGCTCACAGCTACAAAGAGGCAATTTTAACATGCTATAATAAATTATCTGTGGGCTATTTTGAGATACAACTTCACATACATACTCTACGGACACCAGTAATTTATTGGACATCTTTAAAGGTCCGCTGTAATTTTTTAACGGGATCTGGTAAGATTGTAAATTGCAACCAATGGGTTAGTCCAGCTCACCCCTCCCTTTCAAAACACATAGTAAAGCTACAGTAGCCAACACAGGACAAACTACATGTCATCTTCTGAGACAACGTAGTGACAAAACGCGCTGTGTAGAACAGTTTGTCCATTTAGGGCTACCGTACAAACATGGTGGCATGCGAAATGGCAACTTCTTCTATGTAAGGGGACCTGCATTGTATGTAGATAAAACAACCCATTCTAAGGTAATAAAAACATAACAGTTCATGTTGTAAGGTCTTTATACGCCACTAAATAGAGTTATGTATATTATATTGCATTTCTGTCAAGAGCGATCCTTCTTAAAGTTACACAATGCACCTTTAAAATAATATACCATTAATTTTGTTCACCACACAGATTGTCCAAGGTTATTGAGATTGCCGCAGTGAAAGTGACTGCAGAACTGATCTGTTTGTGTAGGTATATTTTCTGTATATGCTTGCAGCCAATCTGTGGGCAGCCAATGCATTGCATGATCCTCAGAGTAGTGTGGGTGTTCATTGACAGTATAGGGGTGCCGACGCTCTCCTGGGTCTGATCCTTAAGAATGAGGCTAGTGATGCATTGCATAATTATGTAGTTAAATTACTGATGCTTGAGAGGACCTATACACTTTGAATGGTGAGGGCAGATGAGCATCTTAGGGCAGACTGCAACATGGGAGACATTTCAAATGAGTCACAGCATGCCATTATACCCCACAGCTTACGTTGCACTGATCTAGTATGATTTTTATAAATTCAAGCCATCAAAAAACAATAAAACCATTGAAACTATATAATCTAAATAACATCAAAGCCCTACAAATTCTTTTCTTTGTCCGATGACTCTTTAGCTTTGGTATTTCAGTGTTAGTCATCAACCAGCATGCCTTGTCGTCCATATGAATTCATTCAATCTTATCAAAGGACTGAATGTGTGGCATTTTTATGGATAGATGAAAGAGAGGTTGAACAAAAAATATGTTGATGATGTCATCCTGGAGGGTTAAAGTTATGACATCATGCACTCACTGTGTCATGTTCTTAAAAGAACTGATGCGGGCAGAACTGATGAAATATTCAAAAGTTTGCTCATCACAATTTTATCCCACTCTTTAGTTTAGCATCAAATACCTCTCAGTTACAGAAACACAATCTTTAAAGATGTTCATGTGTAGCTTTGGTACTATATATCTCTAAATGATAAAAAGACAACCAAGAGGCCACTGTTTAACAATATAAAACCTTCTAGAGAATGAAATGAAAGCAATTGGTGAGAGAATTTTACAACATTCTGAGCATAAAAGCAGATTTACAATCAATGACAAAGACAAGCACTCTTTTGGCACCCAGTGTGTTTGGATCGTTATTTCCTCTGGTTGAAATATATATTACAAGTAGGACTGTGAGATTTATAGGCTAACTAATTACAAGGATAGCTGCCCTAATCAGCCTGCAAAGCATCATATATTCAATACACTGCATGCAGACAGGTCAAGAGCATCTCAGCAGTATCGCATTTGCTTAAAAAACAACCCAGTATGTATAATGAATGCATATTGTTACATAATCAAGTATTATTATAGTAAATCATAAGAAGGTAAGGAGGGTAATTTGACAGCAGGAAAATAATAATGAAAAGAAATAATAAGGACAGACTGGCTAAAGAATATACAGAATTTATTTATTTTTTTCGTCTCAAAAACACAATGTTAATGCTCATCTCTGTATTTGAACATTTTAACCAACCATCCGTGTCGCAATGGTCACGGAAACGTACAAACTGCAAGCCTTAAAAGGTCAGTCAAAAGATTGGGGCATTTAATTCTGCATATGAAACCGTTGGTCCGAGACAGAATTGACACCCAGTCAAGCTCTAAGTCACAGCTTCTATTAACCCACACTGATGAGTTGACTCACAGAGAAGCATCTGATTCATCAGCACAGATTAACGCACATGCAAAGTGTTTTCAGTGTGTAATGCAAGAGGTTTGCTAGATTTTGATTGTTGGGGTTTTACTTAGCATTGTGATGGGTTTGCAGAACGCATAATTGGGTGATTGTTAGACTATGCACACTTCTTGCCTTGTGGATGATTTGTCCAAAACTATATATACATAATAGGAGAACTTTATAATCTTCATACCTGTCAACATTGGGATTTGAAAATAATGGAAATTTCCTGACCCTAACACCTCCCCACACATTACTACAGTGTATTCAAGGGAATGGAGGGAAACTTGAAATAAATGTACTTTTTTTCTCAAACACTTAATTCAAGAAAAAATAATGTACATTTGTCATACCCCATTGGCAGATTTTTTGCTTGTTTAAGGCACAAATTCACTTGAATTTGATATTTTTGTTTAAAACCTAGACTTACAGTGGGGAAAATAAGTATTTGACACATCAGCATTTTTATCAGTAAGGGGATTTCTAAGTAGGCTATTGACACAAAATTTCCACCAGATGTAGCCATCAAGCCAAATATTGAATTCATACAAGGAAGTCGGAACATTTAGGTGTACAAGTTGAGTCGTGGTAAGTGGGGTGGAGTGACACGGGGAATAAGTATTGAACACACTTTATTGAATACTTTGTAGAAAAGCCTTTGTTGGTGATTACAGCTTCTAGATACCTCTTGTATGGAGAGACCAGTCATCTGCATTGCTCAGGAGTGATTCTGGCCCATTCTTCCACACAAAGGTCTTTAAATCTTGAAGGTTCCTTGGGCCTCTTTTATGAACTTTAATCTTCAGTTCTCTCCATAGATTTTCTATGGGATTTAGGTTAGGTGATTGACTGGGCCATTCAAGGAAGCCTTGGCCTTGTGTTTGGGATCATTGTCTTGCTGAAATGCCCACTATCTTTTCATTTTCAGCTTTCTGGTAGATGGCAGCAGATTTTTATCCAGAATGTCCCGGTACATTTCTCCATGCATTCTGCCTTCAATAATATGAAGTCTGCCAGTACCCCTTGCTGTGCTTTTCACTCCAAACCACGATGCTTCCACCCCCAAACTTAACTGTTGGTATGGTGTTCTTGGGGTGGTGGGCAGTGTCATTTCTTCTCCCAACATGATGTGTAGAAAGTTCAATTTTGCTTTCATCTGACCTATAGTCTCCCAATAATCCACAGGCTTCTCCAAATGCTCTTTCACAAACTTTAACTGAGCCTTAACATGCTTTTTGTTCAGCAATGGAGTCTTGCATGGTGCGCCTGCATGGATACCATGGCGGTTAAGTGCATTGCTTATAGTTTTCTTTTAAACAACAGTACCTGCTGATGCAAGGTCTTCCTGAAGTTCTGCCCAAGTGGTTCTTGGCTCTTGGAGAACTCTCCTGATTATTGTTTGGACTCCTCGGACAGGGATCTTACGTGGAACACCTTATTGTGGCCACTTATGGTGAAGTGATGCTCTTTCCATTTCTGGATAACGGCCCCCACAGTGCTCACAGGAACATTCAGCATTCTGGAAAAGCACTTATACCTAGTGATGGGACATCTGAAGCGAGGCTCCGGAGCTTGTGTCGAGCAAAAAGGGGCGTTCCAGATAAAACCCCGGTTCGGGGCTTGTGTCGTTTCCGTGAAAATCACGTGACGATGACAAACGATGCCTCGTTTTCTGTTGAATACGTCATTGCTTCGTTCTGGGTTTCGCTTGCGGTTCGGGGCTCGCGCCTCTTGTGGGTTTTGCAGTGCGTTTGCGTTGATGTTGAGGTGTTGGTTGTGCCGAGTGGTGGCGGGGTTGTAGTGAGTTTCTAGTATAGTTATCATTATATATCATAGCCCGTATAATATATTATATTACACTTAGTTTAGTAGATTATTAGAGTCAATTATACATAGCCTAGTTCAGTAGATCATTAGAGTCAATTAGCATATGTCTAGTTCTAATACCTATAATACGTAATTATATTATATAGCCTATATTAGTAGTAGTGTTGTTATTATATATATTATTGCTGCTGTTTTAGGGATAACCTAGAAGGACTGAGGATCCATTGGGATATTGGAACAAACAGAAGGTCCAATATCCCAATTTATATAAGCTGGCAGTGATCTTCTTATGTTGTCCAGCATCATCAGTGCCCTGTGATATGTTTTTTTCTAAAAACAGAAACCGCCTCAATCCAAATACTGTTAAAAAACTTTTGTTTCTAAATAAAAACCAGTAAACCCTTTTCCGTGTTGCAGTTTGCTGTTCCACACTTCCAGTCCCATAAGCATTGCACTATTGCAGCCCCAGTTCAATAAGCACTGCACTCACGATAATTTGAAGAGTTTCGTTGCAAAACGAGATAACCACCGTTTTTTAATTGTTCAGAAATCTTGTTTTTTGGTTGTGCATTCCAATTAATTTCAATGCAACTGCAGTTGGTTTGTTTTGATTTAAACCTTCATAACTTAAAAAATACAGCTAAGTAGCACCATAAAACAAAATAATAACATGATAACGTAATAATAAACATGTTTTGACAAAAATGTAAAAAAAATGGATTTATCTCGTTTTGCAACGAAACTCTTCATTTCTTTATTTTGTGCATTCACTGTTATCACTAACTTAAGAACTACTGTATAGTTGAACACAAAGTTGTGTATGTGTGAGTTGTGTGTACATAGGTTAACACAAGCAGAGTAAAATACTTTCTTTAATATACTTTATTCAAAAGCCCATGCCATGACAATTTGGTTGCTCAAAATGAATGGATTTGTGTGCGTGTGCGATACATTGCTTTGCACAGCAGGTGTCACTGGAGAGCACAGTGTTTCATGAGGCTTCGGGTAAATGAACCTTTTGGCGAACCAATGGGCTGGAAAGCCTCATTGGTTCAGGAAGCCTTGTTTGGCCATCACTACTTATACCCATTCCCATCAAAAATGCTTTTAAACAATAAGATTACGAAGATCTTAAGAGAGTTCTTTGCTTTTACCGATCATGAAGTCTTTCCTGTGTGCCTCCTGGGTAATGAGAAGCCTTTATATGCCATCAATTAGTACTAAAGCAGCTGATATCAATTTGTACTGATAGGGGGCAGGGTTTCTCTCTCAATACTGATAGATGTCAGGTGATCTCCTGGCTTTCTATTCCATTTTGCACTTTGTTCTCTTCATGTGTATAATACTTATTCCCTGTGTTATTTCTCTTTATTTATTATGACTCAACTTGTATACTTAAATGTTCAGATTTCTTTGTATGAATTCAATATTTGGCCTGATGGCTATATCTGTTGGAAATGTTGTGTCAATAGCACACTTAGAAATCACCTTACTGATAAAAATGCTGATGTGTCAAATACTTATTTTCCCTGCTGTATTTTCTTAGGTCATTTTGCTCATCAAGAACATGCATTGTGATTTACGAATTTTTAGATATTTGTACTAAAAACACGACAAAAATACCAAGGACTGTAAGAAAATATTTTTTTGCAGTGTATAGCCTACCTTGTATCACTGTTTGTATGGCTCTCTTGCATCTGTAAGTGACTTGTTATACACATAGGTTGCAGATGTTGCATTCCTGAACACCTTCAGAGTTAAGTATTATGGCACAAACAGCAGTGTTTCCCTACACACAAAGTTACAAAAAAAACAACCCCCACATCCAAATGTGTGAGTTTGTTTATGCTGGCAGGCGGATGTGCATGCAAAATAGCGGACGTGCATGTAGCTTTGCGCGCAGATCGTCATCCTCCACTCATCTTCGGGAAGTTTTTATCTTATTGTTTCATTGGCGGGTGTCGTTTGAGTGATATATTACAGATACTGCTGCCTGCTTTAGCGGAGGTGAATGTAGCAAACATCAAATATGGACAGTTTAATTTTTTATAGATAGACTAAAAATACGGGAAAAATGCGGGAAATAGTTTAAACAGGATGATGGCGGGAAAGAATGGTAAAATACGGGAGAATCCCGGCAAAAACGGGAGCGTTGACATGTAAGATAATCTTTGACATTTTGTCTTAAATGTCTTGACCATTTACAACATTGGTTCTCAAGCTTTAAAGTATGTAAGCTGATAGTTGTATTTTATGTAAGTCCCTGTAAGGTCAATCTTAAAAATGGTTTCTAAATGTTTCTGAAGCTGAAACACACCACAAAGACTGTAAACTATGTAGTACTGAATTGCAGAATTAAACAGTTTTTCATTCATTTCTGAGTTCAGGAGTGTCGATGATGCACTTGAGCCACCGCACATGGCCCCACCCAGTGGCAGCTCGTGACTGCTCTTCCATGGGGGGGCAAATTCAAAATATGTGTTTGGAGTGTCATGTGTGTTGCTCACGTTTTCAAAATATGTGTTTGTTGCGTCATGTGAACCATGTGCATCACGTGTTTTGTCAAAATAAGTGCCTGTTGCACAGGCGTCAAAACTGTTTACAGTATGATAAAAGAGACGCTCACGTTCACAAAATACACGCCCTTAACAGTAAACTCTGATTACGCATGAGATTATGCGAGTATCTGGCAAACGCGAGTGTCTCTTTTATCATAAACCCTTTAGACGCGTCTGCAGCAGGCACTTATTTTGACAAGACACGTGATGCACATAGGTTCACTCAACACGTCAAACACATATTTTAAAATTACAAACCACACACATGACGGGCTACATACATGTTGTGAGGAACTTCGCATCGTGCGCTCTCGAAAAAGGAAGTCACCGGCCGCCATTGGCCCTACCCCTAACACAATTGCGAGCATCCATTTAGATTGTAGGGATATTTGGAAGTTGAGAGAGACGGCAGCTTTCCAATGAGTGGGCGTGGTTTCCATGCTGACAACAGACACGCCCCCACCAACTGAGAGCAGAAACTCCTGCCTATTTTTCTCAAATTTGAGAACTTATTTTTTTTACTTGTTTTTCATTCAAATTTATTTGGTAGGTTAATAACGCATTTTTCTGTGGTGGGACAAACTCAAAACACTAATATCTGACTTTACAGGGTCAATCACTAAATTAAAAACAATTACTGTGAAAAAAGTTTGTAGAATATTTACAAATAAACCAGACCTAAAGACAAAATCCTGATTTTGTGCCTTAAAAAGAGGACTTTTGAGGCCGAATCAGGTTGGTTTCGATTATGTGAATTATGTGAAAGAGAAGAGGTGCTGGTAGCTTAATGCCTAAGGATCAAAGCCTACAAAGCCTGTTAGTAATTCTTCCTGTGTTATTATCGTGCTCTGGAGCCAGGCACTTAAAAGGAGGTTACTGCAGGGGGTCTGCTTCCAACTGCTGTTCTGTAGGCCACATTCGAAAAACAACTTCTGCCAAATATTGACCTACCAAGATAATAAGCAATCCATTTTTCTCTTACAGTCAGCTAGCATACAAATGGACAATCATTTTTTCCTCTAAAGTCATACAAAGAGCCTCTCACTCTGTATGGAAGGTCTATATGTTTGCGTTCCACCCAATTGTTGCTGGGTCTGTGCCCTGTCCAAATGAATGGGTCTCTGTGAAGACAAGTCACATCGAGACAGTAACTACTTACTGACTAGAAACAGCGCTGACCACGGTCCACTAGAAATAGAAAAATAAACAGTGAATGTTTAACTGCTGAAAGTTTTAACACTTTTTACACAGCAGTTGCGTAAAACTATGCAAACCATAGCATTGAGTCCTTACCTCCCTGCAGATGTACGGAGGCGAAATGTGTGTCGACAGATCAATAATTCAATTTGTTTTAGGGACCATGGGAGACAGAATAAGTGATGTTGTCTTCTGAACAAAAAGAAATTACCTCTAGCCTAAAGGTTAATCAGACTGTTTACGTCATAATACGAAAACGACTGAAGTCTTATGCTGCGTTCCAGAGCCCATCCAAACCAGTGGGGCGTGGGATTTATCCTTCTTGAAGTGTCCTAGCTCCTACTTCAAAGCGTTCCAGACATTTGAAGTGGAACGTAAACAGAAAACATGGACGACCGACCGGTCTTCTTAAGGCTCGTACAGACTACATAACTTTTAAACGTCGGTCCGAACTGTGCAGTTCACACTACAGTAAAACAACAAGTAAATCATCTTTACAAAGTGTTCTGGAGCCATTATATAAAAGCGATGCATGTCGCTAAGTAACTTGGTATATTTTTACCGTATTTTCATGATAACAGATAATAACGACATAATTTCACGCCATAATATAAAAAAACAAGTTGTGTTAAAATTACAGTGTCTAAAACAACCATACAAGCAGAGAAGTACAATTTATAGTCTATTCCTTGAAGATTTCCTCTCACGACGACGCGATCTATGGGCGCCGCCATTGTCCTCCGACTTATTTTTCTGAAGTCGGGGTAGGTCGAACTCCCCCGAGTTCGCCGGTAGGAGGTTCCACTTCGACAGGCATTCCAGTGCACTTTTCCTAGTTGGAGGTAGGATAAGTCCTACATCCCACTGGTTTGGATGGGCTCTGGAACGCAGCATTATTGCTCTTGGCTAAATGGTGCAGTTGTCACTATAGGTCTTAAAGGGATAGTTCACAATAAAATGGAAATTCTGTGTTCACTTTCTTACCCTCAAGTTGTTCCAAACCTGTACAATTTTCTTTGTTCTGGTGAATACAAAGGAAGATACAGTCATGTGAAAAGTGAAGGCCCCCCTCCAGATTTCTTATGTTATTACATATTTGTTACACTTTAATGTTTCAGATCATCAAACTAATTTAAATATTAGTCAAAGATAAAACAAGTAAACACAACATGCATTTTTAAATGAAGATTTTTTATTATTGAGGGGAAAATAAAACCCAAAACTACATGGCCCTGTGTGAAAAAGTGCTTAAACCCCTCGGTAAAACATAACTTAACTGTGGTTTATCACACCTGAGTTCAGCTTTTCTAGCCACACCCAGGGCTGATTACTGCAATACCTGTTCTCAAGAAATCACTTAAATAGGACCTGCCTGACCAAGTGAAGTAGACCAAAAGATCCTTAAAAGCTACACATCATGTCGAGATCCAAAGATATTCAGAAACAATTGAGAAAAAAAGTAATTGAGATCCATCAGATCTGTCACTTAAGATCTAAAACCATTTCTAAAGCTTTGGGACTTCAGCAAACAACAGTAAGAGCCATTATTCACAAATGGTGAAAACATGAAACAGTGGTGAACCTACCCCCAAGAGCACAGCGACGACTCATCCAAGAGGTCACAAAAGACCCCACAACAACATCCATAGAACTGCAGGCCTCATTTGTCCCAGTTAAGGTCAGTGTTCATGACTCCATCATTAGAAAGAGACTGGACAAAAATGGTCTGTATGGCAGAGTTCCAAGACGAAAACCGCTGCTGAGCAAAAAGAACACAAAGACTCGTCTCAGTTTTGCCAGAAAACATCTTGATGATCCCCAAGACTTTTGGGAAAATACTCTGTGCACTAACCAGACAAAAATTTAACCTTTTGGAAGGTGTCTGTCCCATTACGTCTGGCGTAAAAGTAACACCGTATTTCAGAAAAATCATTTCAACAGTAAAATCTGGTTTGGAAGTGTGATGGTCTGGGTGTTTTGCTGCTTCAGGACCTGAAAGACTTGTAGTGATAAAAGACAATGTTCGGCCATCTGTTTGTGACCTCAAGCTGAAGCGAACTTGGGTTCTGCGTCAGGACAATGATCCAAAACACACCAGCAAGTCCACCCCTGAATGGCTGAAGAAAAACAAAATGAAGACTTTGGAGTGGCCTAGTCAAAGTCCTGACCTCAATCCCATTGAGAAGCTGTGGCATGACCTTAAAAAGTTGATTCATGCTCGAAAACCCTCCAATGTGACTGAATTACAACAATTTTGCAAAGATGAGTGCGCCCAAGTTCCTCCACAGCACTGTAAGAGAATCATTGCAAGTTATCACCAAAGCTTGGTTGCAGTTGTTGCTGCTAAGGGTGGCCCAACCAGTTTGGTGAAGAATGTTTTTAACTAATCAGATCTGGGGCAACACTGATTCCAATAGTAAAAAAAATTAATACTATGAAAGTAAATGGTGCCCAGAATCTGCTTGGCTATTAATTATGTTAAGTAGAACAACAAAATGTATACAGGTTTGGAACAACATGAGGCAGGTGAGTAAATGATGACAGAATTTTTCGGTGAACTATCCATTTATGTTAGCCTGGTAATACCATCCTCTGCTATTTTGCTTCGCTTCATAGACAGAGTCTGGCTGCGCATAATTGACAATCGTTTTCCGTCTCGTGGGAGGGGCTTGTCTGAAGTTTAAAATCATTGGTCTAAACGTAAGCCAATCACACATAACATTTGGATATGATGTGCTTTATGCGCCGGATCAGCCGCATCGAATCTCTGCTGTAAAATACACGTATGATGTGAAAACAAACCCATCGAGCGAAATACCAGAGGTAACATGGCTATGAACGACTTTTGCAGATTATGTAAAGTAAATCGGGCCAGAGCTAGTTGAACACTATCCTTACGGTGGCTTTCCACTCACGTCTAACGGGAGGAAAGCCCCTCTCTCCTCTCAAACTCTTACACCAGACAACCATAACCATATGTAAATTAAATCTCCCTACCTTATTTTCTGGTTAATCAGGAATGTCACCAAAGAATGCTTGCCCACGCGTCCTCCACCATTACCTGTGAACAATATAATTCCTTTCCATGATTTCTCGATCGTTGTGCACGTCAAGCTGTGCTGCACACAGTTTCTCGCTGACGATCGGTAAAGTTGATAAATTAAACTTTTCCAAAAACTTGTCGGGAGCAGGGCAACAACATAATCTCCATTCAAATGTTTAACAAACACTTTTCTTGTTCGGGTTTAAGTTGGCAAGTGCCGGTTCTCCACAACAGAGCTTTCTGTGTCTCCATGTCCACAACAGACTACAACCGTGATTCGGCGTTTAGCGTCTACGTCACGGCTCTCAGAACGCACTCTGTTCGTTGATTGGACGGTCGTTTTGAGAACGGTGGAAAACGGTTTGAATTGGAGGTATCTCAGAATGATTACACAAGCGTACTGAAATTTAGCCGAAGTACGAAGTCTGAAGAAGTCAGGCTACATTTATGTAAGGGATAAAGTAAAAACAGACAGTTGTTATCGAAGAAATAAGCAACAACAGTGTGATCAGAACCCGAAGCGAAGTGGAGGGTCTTGTATTACACTGAAAGGAATTATTAACAACCAACTGGCTCTACATTATGACTATTTACTTCATAAGTAAGGTGGGGGACAGCAAATATTGATTTGAAATAATTTATTTGCTAATTTTAATGAATGCAGACCTTGCGAGATGAAAACTCTTTTATTTTTGGTTTTAAGAATAAGACAGGATGTTCAAATGTCACGAACACACTATTTGGTTTAATCATTTGTAAATATAACATATATGTTATTAAAAAACATATTTATATTTAATTTTGGTGTAATATTTAACTGTACCTGTCAAAATGATTTGCAGCATCTGGATATTCATGTGTTATTAGTTCCACTCTGCACTGGACCTGATAAATACAAAAACCCAGATGCTTCTAGACTAGAGAGTATGTTTATGTTAGGATTTTGTGCCGATTTGAAGCTTTAGAGGCTTCCAGTTAATCTTGCGTATGATTTACATTTATTATGTGTGAGCATAAATGGATCTAATCTGCACCAATATTAAAGCTTAAACTTCAGTTAAAGTCTGGCTTGTAAAGTCATGACCGTTGTATTCCAGCTGGCTAACTTCAGTCAAATATATCTACAATGTCCATTTCCCAGAAGTGAAAACATTTAGTGCTATATGCCAAAAAATCTAAGAAAAGAAATTACAAACAATTCAGAGAAAGTCACGAGGAAATCTAAAAGTGCGGATGTGGTGACTTTTGTCACCCGTTATAACAATGGGCATGAGGCAAATGGCATTTCCATTCCCTGTTTTTCACTAAAAGTCACTTCAGATTAAATCAAACCATCTCACAGGCAAACTAGACTGAGTCTGTTTACTACAGTTTTTACAGTGAGCCAGCATTTAACAGTATGCCAGGTTTGGCTTTATAACTTGAGAATATTTCAGGCTAGCCAGAACGAATGTACTTGTACTGCATGTGTGTCTGTTTAAATGCAAACATGCTGAATTAGCTTTTTCTTCAGGAAGAGCGATGGTCCCATTTGACCTAGCATGAACCTCTAATTTCCAAATCCTTTAGCTAACGCACACATTAACCATACCACCCATACTGGGTCAGTCTGCATTACTGTGATTTCTTTGGGGCATCCAGATGTACTAACAACTGGTCTGATTCACCAAAGGCTCTTCACCCACTGTCAAACATCATCAGGATGATGGTTTGTAATCAAGAAAATAATGGCAGCCAGAAGTTGCTTCAAATGTGTTGACTTGTAAGGCAGATATGTTGCAGTTTTTTAGGGGCTGTGGACTGCTGGGAACACGCACATAAAACGATCAAACACATATGCATATGTGACCCTGTCTGTGAAAACTCAACTAATGTAATTTTTTGTGATTTGCTGTTTTCTTCATAAATCCTACAAGAACATTCTGTGAAAATATAACCTTTATTTTTTTAATATTGACTAAGGCTATTGTTTGGAATCAAAATTTGATGTTCTTAATCTCATAATTAGATCATGAGACTTTAGCCTGGATTTTACAGAGAGGGTTGGAGGGTCACATATTTATAGGATGTGGTTAAAATGCAGTGGTGTGAAAAGTGTTGGCCCCCTCCAGATTTCTTATGTTTTTGCATATTTGTCACACTTTATGTTTCAGATCACCAAACAAATTTAAATATTAGTCAAAGATAAAACAAGTGAACACAACATGCAGTTTTTAAATGAAGGTTTTTATTATTAAGGGGAAAACAAAATCCCAAACTGCATTGCTCTGTGTGAAAAAGTGTTTGTCCCCTAAACCTAGTTGGGCCACCTTAAGCAGCAACAACTGCAGTCAAGCGTTTGCAATAACTTGTCTGTTACTGCGCTGTGGAGAAATTTGGGCGTACTCATCTTTGTAGAATTGTTGTAATTCAGCCACATTGGAGAGTTTTCGAGCATGAACCACCTTTTAAAGTCATGCCACAGCATATGAATAGGATTCAGGTCAGGACTTTGACTAGGCCACTCCAAAGTCTTCATTTAGTTTTTCTTCAGCCATTCAGAGGTGGACTTGCTGGTGTGTTTTGGATCATTGTCCTGCTGCAGAACCTAAGTTCGATTCAGCTTGAGCTCACGACCAGATGGACGGATATTGTCCGTTGGGATTTTTTGGTAGACAGCAGAATTCATGGTTCCATATATCACAGCAAGTCTTCCGGGTCCTGAAGCAGCAAAACAGCCCCAGACCATCACAATACCCAACCCATTCTCACTCCCCAAGGCGTCAAAATCTGAACCATGTCCAAACGCCTTCAGCGTCAGTATGAAGACGCGAAGGGTGCCCCTATGCGTCACTATATCGACGAAATGGAAACTCCGTTGCTTTCATGCTAATCCCTCAGCGTCGGATATAGACGAAAGGGAATCCCTGAAGGTGATGCAGTCACGTTATGAGACGATCGGCAGGATCATGCCGCTTCTGGATGGTAACTACTCAATTTATGTTCCAAATTTTTGACCATTGTCGCTTGGGGTTGGGGTTAGAACGACTTTCTGTTACATAAAATTACATCCTAACCCAAACCCAACTCTAACCCTAACCCCAAGCGACAACGGTTTAAAAATCAGAAGACAAAAAGTATAAACAAACTGACATCCAAACCTCAAGTCTAACCCCAACCCCAAGCGACAATGGTTTAAAAATTGGAAAAGAATTGAGTAGTTACCATCCAGAAGCGGCATGATCCTGCCGATCGTCGCATAACATGACGGCATCCCCTTCCGGGATTCCCTTTCGTCTATATCCGACGCTGAGGGATTAGCATGAAAGCAACGGAGTTTCCATTTCGTCGATGTGGTGACGCGTGGGGGCGCCCTTCGCGTCTTCGTGCTGACGCTGAGGGCGTTTGGACATGCTTCAGATTTTGGCGCCTTGGGAAGTGAGAATGTGTTGCAACACCACCACCATATTTTACTGTTGGTATGTTCTTTTTTTTTAATGCAGTGTTACTTTTATGCCAGAAGTAATGGGACACACACCTTCCAAAAAGTTTAACTCTTGTCTCGTCAGCCCACCGAGTACTTTTCACAAAAGTCTTGGGGATCATCAAGAGACAAGCATTTATGTTCTTTTTGCTTAGCAGCAGGTTTTGTTTTGGAAATCTACCATGCAGGCCATTTTTAGCCAGTCTCTTTCTTATGATTATGATTATGAAGTCATGAGCCCTCACCCTCACTGTGGCAAGTGAGGCCTGCACTTCTTGGGTGTTGTTGTGGGGTCTTTTGTGACCTTTTGGGATGAGTCGTCGATGCGCTCTTGGGGTCAATTTAGTCAACCGGCCACTCCTGGGAAGGTTTTCCACTGTTCCATGTTTTTGCCTTTGTGGAAAATGGTTCTCACCGTGGTTTGCTGAAGTCCCCAAAATTTAGAAATAGCTTTATAACCTTTTCCAGACTAATGGATCTCAATTACTTTCTTTCTCATTTGTTTCTGACTATCTTTGGATCTCGGCATGATTGGTAGCTTTTGAGGATCTTTTGGTCTACTTCACTTTGGCCGTTTCTCAATGTCAAGGATACTTCCTTGGCAGGACTAGTCCTTACAAGTCACTTCCTTCAAAGGCTAGGGTCCTCTTAAGCAGTCAGAGAACACGTAAATAGAATAGAAGTGCACATCATTGTGTCAATAATAGGTCTGCTTTTGGTGATGTGCCCATAGGATTGTGGGTGATTTCAGCATGCGAAGAGCGCGAAGGATACACATTTGCATCCTTTCCTGTATATGGGATATTTCTCGAACAAAGGACTCAGTCATTGGCTGAAGTTCTGAGGATCCTCGACATTGGAACAGTCCTTCAACGGACGCAGTTCTGGCTTCCAAGGATCCTTCCTTGACCTTGAGAAACGGCTTTTGTTAGGCAGGTCCTATCTAATGCTGCGTTCCAGGCAACCTGTAACCCGTAAATCACGACTTCAAAACCAAAACTCACGACTCTGAACTGGGAGTAGATCGATCTAGTACGAGTTCACAGGTGGGAAGTCACGGGTTTGACTGCCGTTCCAGTGCACTTTCATAGATAGAAGGTTGTAAAATCACGGGTTACAGGCTTCCTGGAACGCATAGAGTCGTAAGTCGTGGTTTTGAAGTCGTAATTCATGGTCTCAAAAACCTACCTGGAACGCAGCATAAGTCATTTCTTGATTGTGAACAGGTGGGGCAGTAATCAGGCCTGGGTGTGGCTAGAGAAACTGAACTCAGGTGGGATACACCACAGTTAAGTTATGTTTTAACAGGGGGGCAAACACTTTTTCACACAGGGCGATGTAGTTTTGGATTTTGTTTAATAAAAACCTTCATTTACAGTTAAAACCCTTTGTACTCATATAAGTTTGTAAGAATTCCTTCTTACAAATTTCACTTTTTAGAAAGAAAAGATAAAAATATTTTTAACCAGGCCTACAATGGCCTACTTTTTTACAGACAAGATGTTTTCACGATAGAAACTCGAGCAAAATGCATTGCATCATCTTCTGCATTCAAACTTTCCCAGATGTTTAAACCAGATAACAGAAGTCCAACATCACAATAATGAGTTACAAGTTTTAAAACAAGGGGGTTGGCTTTCTCTTTGATAGTCTTTCTCTTGCATTTTTTTCTCTGGTTTAGTTCGGGGTTTTTTCATGGGAACATGTATAATTAGAAATATTCATCATAGAACAGAATCAATATTTAACAACTAATCAGGCATTGGTATGTAGATAACCTTATATTTGCCAAGTATTGTTGAATAATGTTTTTTATTAAATTTGACCCAAACTAGTTTATCTATCAGCACTCTCAGAAATACATTTATCTTTTGTATCTCTACAGTATATTGTATTTTATTTATTTTTCTTCCAAGCAATTTTAATTGGAGATGGTGACACAAAGTTAATACTAAATAAAACCCAACTTAATCCATGTAATCTCATCTATAAAAGAGCAATAACATATTTTTTTTAAATAATTTTAATCTTTATATCTTTAGTGTCCTTTGATAGCACATACAGAAGAAAAATCTAATTTCGGAAGTTATGAATTAAATGCTTGACTAACATAAAAGCATCATTACACTTAAAGATTCACTCACAAAATACTACATTATGCATGATAAAGACTACGCTATGCACTGTTCAATGTCATTTACATTTCGAGGTGTATGAAAGCATTATTTATCCAACAGACAGGGTAATGCAGGGCATGTAAGAGTCATTCGTGTACAGCACTCCATTTTCCTAAATGAATGTGTATGGGATAATAGAGCTAAATTATAAAAGAAATAAATAAAAAATGATGGCGTGGGTGTGAGCAGTGAGCTGACACGACCCTATATATGTCTGACAACTGTGCATATGAGTGAATTCCTATACACCCGAAGAAAAAATGATGAAGCATTTATGAGTTTAAAAGAAAATGGGTATGAGTATGATGATCTATCAAAATGCCAAAAATGTATTTAGCTTCATGTTAGTTAATGGAGCGTCTTCAAATTCACAAGGCAAGGCTATGTCAAGACCAACATTTTAAGTTACAGATTGGGCCGAGCACCAGTGATGGAAAACATGTCAGTGCCTCACCAGCCAGCCTTGAAGAAGAGATTTCAATGCTGCTGTGGCAAATAAACAGAGAAAATCAATGAACAATGTTATAAAACATGCTGAAGCATTGATATATGTGACTGATGCATTAATCAACATTATAAGCAATGCAGTTCAACTTCTTTTGACAGTGACAAATCTTATAAAGTTTTGGATCATCATTAGAATAATGAACTCTGTCTGAGAGGGGTCTGTCTAAGAAAAACTCTGCCCCCCACCTGTCCTAACAGCCTGGCCCTAATGGCACATTATAATATAGCCACAAACTGGATTATACTGTCATTTGAATGGAAGAAGAGTACGTTTAACTGATTCACTAATACTAATTGGTCATTAGAATAAGCAGCATGCATGTTCCTGGAACTGCTGAACAATCATTGGATGACCAAAACATCTCTGCATCCAGCGCTAACCCGTTACACCGTCCACAGCCCTTGTGCTGAAGTCATTAGTGTTAATGCAACAAGATCACCCAGCAAAAATAATCATATAAATAGTTATCTTTTGTAAAGCTAGAAACTGAAAAACTCATTTAAATCTGGAAAACTGATTTATAATAATAAGTCATGTTGTGCTTTTTAGGTCTTACACATAGTGCATTTGTGTATCATATATTTTTGGTTACCAATCTGAATGATGGATGAGAAAACTCTGTTTTACAGATAATATCTGACTGCCTTTTTAAACATTCTAAAATTTTTGGAAGTAAATCAAGATTATTTTCTGCCTTTTTCATTTCATTTAAACTCACTATTATTTATCATGAGATGAGTTGCTACAACTTGAAGAAGTTGACTTAAAAATTAAGTTTATTATGATTTATTTCAAATATATTTTATAAGTTATATCAACTCATCTACATAAATAAAAAAAAAATAAAAAAAATAAAGATTAATAATAGGGGCGGTTTTCCGGACGGCTTATCTTAGTCATTGACTAAGGGGCTGTTTACACTTGGTATTAAGATGTGTTTTCATCGATCGGATCACAAGTGGACGAGAGAGACACATGACGTTTACACCTGGTATTTAAATCCGTCTCTTTTGTCCACTTTCGACCGCTTCTGTGCTGAATACTATGAGGGGGTGGTCTGTGAGACGGTGGGCGAGTCTCTCTGCTGTCATTCAAACCCGAGCGGGAGTAATTATGAGTTTATATGGACGCAAACTAATATAATGTCGGAGTGCACTGCTTGTTTAGCAAGTAAACATACTGCACAGTGTTTTGTACATGAGTATGTAAGAGCTTTCTTTGAATTTACAGCGCAATTGATGAAATAGGATCGCGCAACTTTCAGACGCTTTCAAAACGAAACTACGGAGATCAGCCGCTTAGTTTTTATCAATGAAAGGCTAAAAATAGCGCTGTTCACCGAATGTTCACGCCAGAAGTAAAAAAAGACGTAAAACTTGTGTTTAATACCTCAGATTAGATAAATGGGCGGAGAGAAGGCGGTCGCGTCTGGCTGTTCGAACGCATTCAACCACATGTGCGTTCCGCAGCTCCAAAGCGATCCGATCGAAAGTGGTTTCGACCACCTCTGGATGTGGTTGAAAGTGGTCGAAAGTGGACGAGCTCAAAACGTTTTGAACACCGTTTACACCTGGCATTAACGTAGTCCACTTGTTATCCGATCGACGAAAACACATGTCAATGCCAAGTGTAAACAGCCTCTAAAATGCATGTTTGATCTGCCTTAATTTAAAAACAACTTGTATTGTCTTAACATATATCAGTGCCATTGTTTTGTCTCAAGATGCACACCAGTATTGTTTTTTGAAAGTTTTGTTTGTAAAAACTACTTGAATATCCTAATATAACCAAGGGCTAGTCCTGCGATTATTTAAACCCTGTCCGGGAAACCGCTCTAGTAAGTTAAAATGACTTAAACTTAAAAATTTAAGGCAGCAAATAATCTTTTACAGTGTAAGATTTAAGCACAGGATGCTAGGGTGCTAAATTTAACAAATTTGCCCAAATAATAAATTAACCATACAGTATGCATGGGTTGGGTAATATGGGGTTGTGGGTTCACTGTAAAAAAGATTTATTGCTTCAGCTAAAAAAAAGTATTGTTCATGCTGCCTTACAATTTTCAGCTAATTAAAGGTGACAGTGAATAAAAATATATTTTTACCTTGTCTAAGTAAAATAACAGTAGTCTACCTGCATTCACAAACATATAAGTACTAGACATTCTGAACATCTCCGTTTCATAGAAATTCCTCCTTTAGAAATGTCTGCCTAAAAATGACCCAATCTGAACAACGCATACATATTACGTAAAATGCATCTTACCCCCCCCCCCCCACTCTCATTCAATTCCCTCCCCTTCAAAATAATTTGCATACATCTGGCCTCTCGCCTCCAACGGGAGGTAAATTGCAGCAGTGTTCGTGAAGTTCAAGGCGAAATGGTGAGTCGCATTTCGAGGTGTGCTCTTCTATCTGTAAATTTTTGGTCTGTCTGTGTTCTGAAGATGGTGAAGCATTATTTTGAGTGACAGCAAAGGCAGCCAATCACCGTCAAGTGGTTGCATTTCAAAATGAGGTTTCAGTGAAGCCCAAAGGGAAGCCAAAAAGGTGCAAAGCCACGCATTTAAAATCCCCCATCCTAATATAGCTTTCTGAGAGAGGTTTTTAGGAAGCTTAAAGGACAAGTTTGGCACTCCACACCTAAAGCCCTGTTTTCAGATTGTTTGTGATGAAATAGAACGGTTTTGACTGAAGTGTCGACATGTGCGGCTGCCCTGAGAATTTTCGGGTATTTATTGTTTCACCTCCCACCTCTATAATGGCTGCATAGATGCACTGGAACAATCCTTCCTAAAATGCATTAAACTTTCGTTTATAAAGATGTGAAACTCACCGAGTGGTCAGGGGTGTTCACTGATATGCTCACACAAAAATCGCTGCAAAAGATGCTTTTCAACAGGTGTTTTAGCATTCGTTGTAAACCTGTGGACCTATTTTTCCAAACGCCTCACACCCGTATATTCTTCATTGAGAGCTTGAATAATAGACACTCCAGCCCAGTTGGTGGCGATAATCCACCTTTGCCAATTGCAAGAATACAAACAAGGTTCCCGGCGCGGAGTAATACCGTACCTCACAGCACATCTAATACAAGTCAATGGAGTTGGACAAAAACTACCATAAAACCTGTTGGAAAGCATCTTTATCATATCAGTGAACACCCCTGGCCACTCGGTGAGTTTCACGTCTTTGTAAACAAAAGTTTAATGCATTTTAGGAAGGATTGCTCCAGTGCACCCATACACCCACCGCAGAGGTGGGAGGTGAAACAACAAACACCCGAAAATACTCGGGGCAGCCGAATATGTCAAAATTTCAGTCAAAACCGTTCCATTTCATCACAAACAATGTGAAAACAGGGCTTTAAGTGTAAAATACCAAACTTGTTCTTTAAGGCATTACAGACCCAACCAAAATTTTGTTGTCTGCATGTCACATCAGAACAAGGATAAAAACCCCATTCAATAATTCTATGTCACCTTTATATATTATATTATTTATATATTATATTATTTATAATATATAATATACACCTTTATATTTTATTTATATATATATATATATATATATATATATATATATATATATATATATATATATATATATATATATATATATATATTTTTTTTTTTTTTTTAAGTTCAATAAACTCATTTTAAAGCAGCACCAACATTTGCACTGTAAAAAAATTGTTCCACTTTAAATGTACAGTACAATTAATTTCAACTTTTTTGACTAGTGAGAAGTTGCTATAAATTATGAAAATAAACTTTAATTAGCTTAAGTTATTTTAACTTTATTTTTATAATTTATAGCAACTCCGTACAAAAGTTGAAATTAATTGAAATTCAATTTGTTTAAACTTAAATATTTAATTGCAACAAGGAATTGTACTTTTTTTTTACAGTGATTCAGTATATGTTTTGTTTGGTATCTACATCTGGCTGCTTTACAAGCCTAACCAGATTCCTTAAAGGGATAGTTCAGCCAAAAATGAAAATTCTGTTATCATTTACTCACTCTCATGTTGTTACAAACCTGTATAAATGTCTATGTTCTTATGAACACAAGGGAAGATATTTTGAGAAATGTTTGTATCCAAACCATTCGTGGACCCCATTTACTTCCATAATATTATTTTTCCTACTATGGAAGTGAATTGGGTCCACGAACGGTTTGGTTACAAACATTTCTCAAAATTTCTTCCTTTGTGTTTATCAGAACAAAGAAATTTATACGGGTTTGTTACAACATGAGAGTGAGTAAACGATGGGTGAACTGTTCCTTTAATCCATCCATCACCAAAAAGACAAGCACCACCATTTAAAACAAAAACTGAGCAACTGCCTCATGCAGTGACTAAATGACACTCCAAGTCATCAACAGCTACTTGTGAGCAGACAACACAATGTGCTTTTACTCGCTTTTTACTGTAATTGGGTTTAATTCTGAACAGTGTGCTCTGAACATCTCAAGAACTAGATCAGAAAGAGCCCTCAATTCTCTCTCTCTCTCTCTCTCTCTCTCTCTCTCTCTCTCTCGAAGTATAAAACATTATAAGGCCTATTATGCCCATGACTAGAACTGTTTACTGGTTTAAGATTCTTGTGAGACATAAAAAGATTTAATATTTAAATGCTTAGAAATGTTAAATGTTTTGAAAAAAAGTGCAACTGAACATGCATCCCTTTTTTTCCTGGATGTATTCATAATAGCAAACAATATGTCGGCAAAATGCAAATGTCTCTGCAATTTATGAATATTTTTGCAACAAAGTGAATTAGCTGTCATTTTAATATAAATAATAATATGTTATATAATGATATAGTATAGGGAAACACATGTGAAAAGAGGTAGAACTCACTGATCAAAAATATGATATAACCTGCTCTTTTAAATTTCAGTTTGGCTCTGAATCATTTTTATTGACTCATGCAAAGCACCAATGAACAGAAACAGTAGAGCAATGAAAACAACACATGTAGGATCTGTTAGTCATAACTGAATTGAATGAAATCCAGCACTGAATTTACCATCTGGTATTGCACAGCATCACAATGTACATCAAAGTTAACAGCTGTGGCCTTTTACACTGCACAATATTTTTTTCAATTGAAATCTCTTTTGTATGCTTGAATAACTATAAGATAAAACTCTCTGCATTTTGAAACAATACATAATAGGACTTCATTCAGGCAAAAAGTTGCCTGAAAAGTTGCCAAACTCACCCGGTAAGTTCATTCTGTATGTGGCTTGTGCAGTCAGGATGTGAACAAGCGGTCTGTGAATGTTTTCGAGAAAGTAAGAGAGCTCAGTTTTGTTGCATTGAATTTGCAGACCCCATCTCTCCTTTCCAGCGGGTCTCCAGGCAAACATGTAGCTATTCTGAGAGGGAGTGCCAGAAATATACACCAATCAACTATTAGCGCAAGTGTGTGTGTGTGTGGTTTAAGCAAAGAGCTTTCATTTAATTTGCCACATCTAAACAAATACTGCCTATTGATCTTTCACTAGAAAGTGTGTGTGCATGCGTTTAACACTGACCACAATGTGACCGGCCATAATGTGTGTTTGTTGGTCAGATTTAACCGAGGGGACCAGATGTGCCCAAAGGGATAGTAAAACCTGAAATCACCTATATTGTGAGGACGGACCAAGAAAACGGCTTAACATGGCTTAAAGGGATAGCTCACACAAAAATTAAAACTTAAACTTTATTTACTCACCCTCATGTCGTTTGACACTCACCCAGGGTGTTTGTTGTTCTTCAGAACATCGATTGAAAAAATTGTCTTGTTTGGGGTTTTCTGGTTACTATGGAAGTAAAAGGTGACCACCTTGAAGGTCACAAATCTGCATATGCGTTTTGAATAACAAAGAAAGACATTAGGGGTTCATACGATAATATGAGAGGAAATAAATAATGACAAACTTTTTGGGTGAACTATCCCTCTAAATAAAATAGGTTTAGGAGTATGGAAGAGAAAATATCTTTAACTCAGTATAAAAGCAACAGTCAAGTCAATAAAAAAGTTCCCACGAAAGTTTATGCAAAACCATTCTGAGTATTCACACAGCCACAAACACATACCGTGTGTGTATGTGTGTGCATATTCAAAGTGTTTGCTTAGATCAACCTGATATCTGTAGCCGAAGACAGATCTGCATTCACTGGATGAGTTTGCATCATTTTACCTCACACTGTAAGCCCAGACAAGTTGATTCAACTTAGAAAACATAGGGTAACTCACTTAATTTTAAGTTAAACAAACAAGTAATTTTAAGTTAAAGGGACATTCCACTTTTTTTGAAAATATGCTCATTTTCCAGCTCCCCTATAGTTAATCATTTGATTTTTACCGTTTTGAAATGCATTCAGCTGATCTCCGGGTCTGGCGCAAAGCACTTTTAGCATAGCTTAGCACAATCCATTGAATCTGATTAGACCATTAGCATTGCGCTCAAAAATAACCGAAGAGTTTCGATATTTTTCCTATTTAAAACTTGACTCTTCTGTAGTTACATCGTGTACTAAGACCGACGGAAAATTAAAAGCTGTGATTTTCTAGGCCGATACGACTAGAAACTATACTCTCAAACTGGTGTAATAATCAAGGACTTTGCTGCTGTAACATGGCTGCAGCAGGCGTTGTGATATTACGCACTGCCGGAAAATAGTCCTCTTGGTTATACTTTCAATAGCAGGGGATCTATTTTTGGGCAGTGCGTAATATCACTTTTTAGCGTGATGCTAATGGTCTAATTAGATTCAATGGATTGTGCTAAGCTATGCCAAAAGTGCTAGCGCCAGACCCGGAGATCGGCTGAATGGACTCCAAAACTGCAAGAATCAAATGTTTAACTCTAGAGGAATGTCCCTTTGAATCTGCTTAAAATTGCTGAAAAGCAATTCAAAAAATTTTGTTCACATTAAAAAATCGTTCATGTTAAAAAAAAGTATTTATCTCGTTTTGCAACTAAACTCTTCATCTACAAATATACAGTGTATGAGTTATAACGTAAAATACCTTGCAGCAATATTTCCTTGTAACTAAACATTTCCTGTTCTACAATTGGTCAGTTAACAATATGAGAAACATTATTTCACACATTATTTTAACATAGTTTTATGAAACTTGTAATGTTGAGAGAACTCTGCAATCTTTGCCTTCCAAAAAAGAAGACATCTTGCAAAGCAAAGGTAAAACTTCACACAGAGACCTCAACACACATGTCTTAATAATAGTGACAGTAATCAAATCTCATGAAGTGAAAAGATGAGCACTTGACTTCACCACAAAAAATAAGCAACAATAATAACAAAAAACTGCAGTAGTATAAATAAAGACAACAAACAGCAAAACAACACTCAATTTTTCAGGGTTTAGGTTAAGTGTAGGCTACTTATTTATTTGGGTTAAAACAAAATGAAGGTGCACAAAGGACTTCAAAGCTTGAAAATGTTAAAATATATGTTAAAATATATTTCAGGTGTCACATCTTATTATGATTATTATGATTGTTGTGATTATTATTATCATTAAACATTTCCAGTAAGATGCCAATGGGTTCGCATATCTCACAACATTTCAGTTCACTGGTGATCTTTAAATATCAGTGCTTCCTATTTTTGATGCACAGATTTAAAGGCCCAACTAGAGGTACTGTGTGAATCCCCACACCTGTTATTTTGGCTCTGATGAGATATTTCCTATAAACTTCACTCAAACTATTTATTAGTTCTACTATTATACCTATAGTTTCCACAGCAGCAGCTGCAATATACACACTGAATGCCGGTAAGAGGGGATTTTAGAGTTTCCTATGTTTCGTTTTCCTGGAACAAATTCAAGCGTTTTGAATATCAGGTTCATACATAAACTGTCTGAAAATAATTTACGGATGCATAGTTGCCATATCATGCATGGTTGCCATACTGTTTTTAAAGAGCACCTGTTTTATTGCTAAAAACAACGTTATTTTGTGTATTTGGTGTAATACATTGTGTTTGTGTGGTTTATTGTTAAAAAACACATTTTCCACCTACATTTTTGTAGCTCCAGACTTTACTTTCTTCCTGAAACGCAAGGATTTGAAAAGCTCTGTGTCCCTGATTGGCCAGCTAATCTGTATGTTGTGATTGATATGAATACATCTGACGTCAGTCGGAAATGTGACGCTCCTTACCAAGTTTGAAAGATTCGAAAGATTTGAAAGATTAGTCACAGTGCAATGCTAACCGTCTGAAGCGGCAGGAATTATGATAATGTCGGTGTTGTCTACATCACCAATCCCAGGAAGTAAACTGTTGCCTACAATCCGCGTGTTTGTCGTAATCCAAGAAAAAAGATTTACGGTGGAGACGATAACTTGCGTTATTGTGTACTTTGGGGTATGTACCTTTTGCATATCGTTCATGTACTAATACACACTTACACACCAAAGGAAATATTCAAAGTGAATCGGACCTTAGGTGCCCTTTTTGTTTACTATGTACGTATAAGCGATTTTACTAGCTCAAATTTATTGAATATCTATAAAGGTATTTAAAAATAAGGAAAAACTAAACAGAAACCAGACGTACAGTACCATCCGAAGAGTTTTCGTTTTTAATTGTTCAGAAATCTCGTTTTTTGGTTGTGCATTCCAATTAATATCAATTCAACTGCAATTGGTTTGTTTTGATTTAAACCTTCATAACTTAAAAAATACAGCTAAGTAGCACCATAAAACAAAATAATAAAATGATAAAATAATAATTACCTTTTTTGACAAAAATGTAAAAAAATTAATTTTTCTCGTTTTGCAACGAAACTCTATATCTACAAATATACATTGTCCCTTATGATTTATAACTTAAAATCTTAATGCTCTAGAGGGAACTAATGTACAGTACAGTCCCGGCGCCATGGGCGGGCACTGGGTGGCCTGGCCCGCCCTGAATGAGCCTGCGGTCTCCCTTCACCTGTTGACCAGCTCAATGTCACACCAACCAATGTCAACACCAACTACTGTTATCAAAAGTTATTGTTTTGTATATATATATATATATATATATATATATATATATATATATATATATATATATATATATATATATATATATATATATATATATATATATATATATATATATATATATATATACAAAGCAATAACAAACCCAAATGATAAACCAAATATATATATTTGGTTTATCGATAGTGAGCGCGGGAATGTTTGGTTGTTTGCTAAGCATAGTGCCACCGCTTAACGTTAGTTGTAAAAAAAATGCTGATCAATCTTGTGTGGCAGTCCTAAGGATATACATTGGCATTATAATAAGGCTTGGCTACTTGTCGGGTCGGGCAAGTAAAATTCTCTTTCACTTGGCCTTTTAAAAAATCCGCTTGTGCCTGATAAGCGAACAAGCGTTGATGTCGAGCCCTGAGACATGTGTTTACAATACTTCAGTAGGCTAGGTCCAATCTTTATGACTCGTACGTTGTATTGCGTCAATGGAGAGAGGTACGTCAGTATTTCCTCTTTTTTTGTCCATTTAATTCACATGTAATGATATTATGCATTGCAGAAGGTTGATCTCATTTGTGCCCCCCTGAATAAAATGAAATGCCCGTCCGTGAATTTGTGTCTGGCACTGGGGCTGGTACAGTATACTCCAGAACAGAGTTGTTTTTAGGTTCTGTGTTGTGATGGGTATCTTACTATACATCCCGACTGATTTAGTTCTAGTACTTGTTGTGCTGTGGGCTGAATGTGTCCTTTGAAAGATTGTCCTTATGATTTCCTTGAGAAGAGCTGTTTTTTTAAATCATGTCGTTTGCTATATCTTTGAGAAAGCTACGTAAGAACAACGTTTTCTTCTGACTGAATTTGTGAGATGAATTCAAAGATCCATTAAAATTCACAGATTCTCCTAAGCTAAAAGAAAAGTTGTAGTGCCAGCTGTGTTGATTTGGAAAACCTGGAGCTCGAGATCGACAGCTTTTGTTTTGTTATGAGCTGCGTTGACTTCTCAAGAACACAGGAATGACAAAGAACTGAAATTGTAGAATAAGGTGCTGTCAATTTCCCTATGTGTGGCCTTGCCTGCCTGGTAGAAAATGTCTTCTAATTTGCACATAATGAACCAGTAGTTTTGTTTGAACAGTAATTGTGATTCAAAACCAAATCTATGGCTCATAAATATTTCTCTTTGATTCATTTACATGTCAATTCACAGGGAAACTTATGAGGAAAAATATTCAGTGCAGGCAGTATCTTTACAAGGTTAACAGATGTCATGTTCTTACTCAAATACATTGAAACTAATTAATATTGGCATACATTTATGTTGGTAGTTTTGTGATGTTGTCTACATCTGCATTTGTGCTTTGAATTTTACATGTAAAGACCACAAATGCATTACTGATCCAGTACCCTTTTAAACAGAAAATGCAGAAACAGTTGATCAAAAAGCAAATATTTTATAATACACGTTCATAAAAAACTGGTCCCAATGGGGCTGTAACCTTTCAAATGTACACCTTTAGACCTACACTGTAAAAAATTATGTCGAATCAACATTTATTTTTGTAACTTTAACATAACAAATTAAGTTAAACGTTTTCAACTTCTTTTTATAAGTTATGTCAACCTATCGCAAGCCAAAACTCCAAATAGTACATTAAATTGACTTGCAAAACCAAGTTGTTTTAACTTTATGCTTTTTTAAAGTGTAGTTTATACAAGTACCTCAAAGGTACATTTTGGTACTACCAAATGTATAGATATCTGTATCTAAATGGCACATATTAGGATCTTTCTAGGGTACTGCCCCAGTGCAGCCCATTCTCATAATTTGCTTATAAATAGCAGTGTGAAAAGTTGTGCAATACATATGCCAAATTCCAATTTTGCTTGCAAATGATACGGCAGTACACTCTTAAAATGAATGCATTAAAATAACACAACTTGTGTCTAGGTAAGGACAACACATCTAATATGTTGTCCTTAAAGAGCCAGTAAGATGAAATTTTTTAGCTTCCTATCACTATTTATAAGTCCCAGACAACAGGTTTAAATGCATGCAAGGTCAAAAACACTGTCATTTTCTCATAATATAAATTTAAAATTACCCCAAACCATTCGTGTGAAGCCGTTCAACGACTCAGTCTGCCTAAACCCCACCTTTCAGTAGCCTACTCTGCTCTGATTGGTCAACTGGCACAGTCTCCGCACACACAGACCACAGATCACTGGCACAGACCAACTATAGTGTAACAAGTATTGACCTTGTGCTAACATGATTTACTGAGAAGACATTATCGACATCAATACACATCATTCATCATTAATCCAAGCAATAAAAACGACCACAGACACTAACATTTTACACTCATTTAAGCATTTATGTAAACTAACCGGGTTATAGCAAAACCGTAAGTGAGCATGCGTTAGCCGCTTGCTAACATGACTCTCTGACAGCATATTTAGAGTTTAAACAACAACATCAATACACATCATTCATCATTAATCCAAGTTATAAAAACGACGACTCATTTAAGCAAGTATGTAACTTACAGGTTGTGGTTAGGAGACGCATGTAGTTCCAAATAAAGTGGGTACTGAACCATCTTTCATTGCCAAACGTATAGTAAATCCCTCCGTGAATCAGTAGTTTATTAAGAGTAGAGAAGAGAGATTGATGTATTAGAACAAAGAATATAGATACATTAAGTTTTAAAGTATTATTTAAATACATGTCTTCTAGAAAGTGCAGAAGAGCTCAGAGAAGAAAAACAATGAGACTTTATCGGATAAGACGATAGAGGAATTTCCCAGTAAATGTAAGGATCGAAGGCGTGCCATGAGGCCTAGAACATGATTCCTGGAATTTGGCATTGAGATCTTGCCTATAAATTGATGCTGCTGCAGAACATGTTCAGATCTGGACTCCACAGCCAGCATCTCCGTTGTCTGACAGCTAGAAATCTTGTGTGCTCTAGACTTAGCATTTTTTAAGACTCTGTACTTGTGTTTCATTTTTATCCAATTAGTGTATTTTTTAATAACATGTGTTCATGTTTCACGTGTAAAAAAACGCAGAATTTTTCACACAATTTACTTATCTGCATTCCGCTGTTTTCAGTGTCCTAAAAACGGGCTGATGTCTTTCTTGTTCTATGAAGTTCCTCCTTCTGAAATACGTAATGAGTTGTGATTGTGTAGTTTGTTAAGTGTGTTGTGATTCGACAGCAGCTTAGCTTAGCAGAGCCGTTTTAGCCAAAGCTGGCGACTGACGTATTCCTGTGGGCGGAGTTTAGTCAAAAACTGTTTTATTGACATAATTCAATCAGGAAGTAGAGGGCTGTAGTCCAAACCGGCCGTTCGTTGTAGGCTTTGAAAGGGGACTTCTGTTAAAGAAAATATATCATCTGGCAGTGAACTTTGAGCTTTATCATTTTGCAGGTATTATTTATGCTCTAACAAAAAATCGGAAAAATGGGATCAGGAAGAACGTGACCTTTACAGATAGTTTTTTTAATTATTTGTGTTATGAGAAATAAGTTTGTCCCCTTATTAGAACCAGTAAACATTCTGCCATAAATTCAACTCAGTCACTTCTATTTTCTATTCTTTGCACTTTAGTTTCCATCTCTTTTATCTTTCCGTATTTTAGTATCATTTAATAGTATTTTTTGTTATTCTTGTTTATCATTTGTAAATATATTCCATTTTATTACCACTGTGTCACGATGTATCCACTGACAGGAAACAAAGTGTAGACCCAAGTGCAGTTTTATTAAACAAAGTAACATCAACAAACATAAAGATGGCATGACTAGAACCTGCAAATACGATTACATTAAACAAAACAAAGTAACATGAACAAACATAAAGCATGGCATGACGAGAGCCTAACAGTAACTGACAAGAGGGCTTATACATACAGGTGAAACTTACCTTTTTAGTGTCCTGTGTATGGCATACCACCAAAATCACTACAACAAAAATAAATTGAGAAACCGATATATATAAAATGACACAAAAAGATGCGCCATATTAAGTGAATGGGAAAGACTGGTGTATATCATATGCACCCAAAATGGGAATTTGGCGTATTGCACGATTTTTCACACGGCATGCTATTTATACAGTATGTACATCATGAGAATGGTTGCCCAGATATAAGAAAATGAAAAGAAAGTTTAATATATTAATAATACCCATAAGTATGTGGTAATGTACTTTCACATAAACTTCCATCAGTTGGCTCTTCTATAATGTGATTTTAACTAGTCTATAATTGAAAATCAGGGCTTGTCTATCATCACTTTTTCCAGGAGGACAACAGATGAACAGTAAAAGAGGGGAAGAGACAGAGAGCCTCACCATGATTATAACTCGGCACATAGGGTCACAACTCTCTCAATATTTGTTTTAGCTACTGTCAAAACGAAGGTCCCCGTTTGACATAAAGGGGCTATTTGGAACACAAAATCTTTTTCCACTCTGTACTAAACATATTTTATTTAATATTATTGTGGCTCATGAAGTAAACTGGCCTGACTCATCTCTGGCCTTGTTAAATCTTTATTCACACACTCTATTGATGTGAAAGAGACTGCAATGCCAACATTAAGAGGACAGAACAAAAGCATATGAAATTCTGTCATATACATGCCATCTCTGCCAAAATTATGAATACCCTTCACAGTATCACCACATCTGCATTACTTGGCAAAAAAACCTGCATAAAAATAAAGTGCACCCAGAAAAAAGGCACAAATGCTCTGATGGTACCCTTTCAAAAGGTACACCGTTGTACCTACAGTAAAGAGTACATTTTAGTAACTCACAGGTACATACTGGTACCTAATGTACACATATCTCTACCTAAATAGTACACAGTAAAATCACCAGTGTTAAATGTACACTGCTGGTGTATTTATGGATATCACCATGTCTGGTGGTACTCATATAAACACCAGCAATGTACTTTTAACACTCGTGATTTTACTGTGTACATAGTAGGTCCTATATAAAGGGTATAGTGACAGCTTTTGTACCATTTTTCTGGAATTGGAAAAAAATTCTTATCAATGATGCACCATTTACTATGAGAAAGGTGGTGCAATGTGTTCATATTGATCGCAGTGTCTATAAAGCCGTCTTATTAAAATGTTGCATCGATTTAAATTCCAAAGAGCACTTGCACATACATTTTTATGTATAACCAACTTGGATTTACAAGTCGTTTTAACTTTCATCTTTTATCTTGACTAGTGATGAGTTGCAGTAGCCTAACTGCTGTAAGTTAGCTTAACTTATTTCAGCTTTATTTTATAAGTTACAACAGTGGTTCTCAAACTTTTTGACGTGCGCCACAGCCCTTACCATTAGACAGGATTTGAGTATGGTAAGAGCTTTGTGAACCTTTATTTTATTTTAACATTTATTTTAGATATACTTTGATTATGCCTTAGTTTTTCAAAAAAAATAAAAATATTTAAAATAAAAAACCCTACATTACAAGTAATTGCATTATGGTGCATGTGCAAGATATATTGTAAAGTTTTCCCCTGGAAAATTCCAAAGGTCCTGGGAGTACTGAGATATTTGACCTAGAAAATTGTGGAATTTCTGGAAACTTGTTAGAGCAGTACAGACAAAAAAGTAATTTGTTCCCATTTAAAGTATTAAGGAGTGGTATTTCCTCACTATTTCATTAATATACCTCCAATCTTTAATCCACTGGTCAAACAGAAAATAGGACTAAAGGGTGGACCAATATTTCAGGAAAAACCCAAATAGGATACAGTATTTTATCCAAAAAATGTGGTGATAAATTAAAAGGTACACTGTAAAATTACTTTGCTGCCTTAAAATTTATTGTTAAATCAACTCAGATTTACAAGTCATGTCAACAGAGATGAGTTGTCACAACTTATAAAATATAGTCAACTTAATTTAATAAGTTATAACAACTCACCTGTAGTTATAACAACTCATCTCTAGTCAAGATAAATAATAGTAAGTTGAAATGACTTGTAAATATGAGTTGATTCAACAAAAAAATTTAAGGCAGCAAAGTATTTTTTACACTCAAAAAAATTAACTTTCGCCTTTGTCAGTTTTACTTAATCCTTTCATATTGTGATTACTTAAAAAAATTAACAACGTGAACTTAACTTAATGGAGTTTATTCAACAAAAAGGTGTGTCTTGTCAGCTTTACTTAAAAATTAATTGTTCAGCCAACATAACAGTTTTGTGTAAAATTAACAGATTAATAAAACCAGTACAGACTGGCATCTCATTGGCTAATGATGTTGCAGTGTATTATGGGTAATTGTTGTTGTTCTGGCACCCTCTTGCCGAAGTGTAACACCATTAGATAGGTACCTGTGGCCAACTATGAGTGAATTAACTTGTTCTGATATATTATTAGAACAAAAACAAACAAATTAATGGTTTGAAATGTAACATTTCATTTCAGATATATTTGTGATGTACTTGATAAGTTATAATTAAGAGGCTTATATGATTAGTTGTATTAAGCAGCTGCACTATGATTGATTGATTGATTGATTCAGTGTTAAGGAGTTATTAGATAAAAGGGGTGGAGTTTATAAAATGGCATTATTCAAATTTTTGTCATCATTAATTAATTTTTATGTACAATCAACTCAACTGTTGTTTGTTTGTTAAGTTTACTTAATCTTCTTTTGTTAAATGAACTTAATTATTGTTCGTTGAGTTTACTTAACAAATTATGTGGAACCTGAACAAAGTACTTTTAAGTAAATCCAAAATTTCATTTTTTTGAGTGTACAGTGTAAGATATGTATTCAGACTGACATAGAAAAGGCATTACACAGGAACTTGTCAGGATCCTGACGGTCATGTATGTGTTTAGTCTTGTTTCTAGTGACAGGGTCCTGACAGCCCCGTATCTTTGTCTTGTGTCTGTGTGGAGAGACACGTGGCCTGTGTTGTATTATGTGTGCCTTGTGCTCTCCTGTGTCTAGTCTTGGCCCCCACCCCCTTGTTTCTTTGTTAATTATTCATTAATAGTTAACGCCCTTCACCTGTGCATCCTCGTTCCCTAGTTTAGTTCTCCCCTATTTAATGCCATTAAATAAAATAATAAATAAATAAAATACTTAATAAAAGTCTTTTTGCTTAAGAGCTGTCTGCAATTGGGTTCTTTCCTCCCCATTCCTGACAGAATAATCCGGCCCTTCTAGAACACAGCAGACAGCTCTGTTTTTGTTTTACCAAGTCAAGTATTTTGTGTCCGTCGAGTATCCCTGGTGTTTGTCTAAGTCAGTGGTTCTCAAACTGGGGGCCGTGGCCCCCTAGGGGGCCCTGAGAAGGTGCAAGGGGGGCCCCAAATTATGACATTTTATAAAATACATTAATTTATAAAAATTTCTGTGTAATTAAACCTCAGGAAAATAAGGTTATCAACCAACACCACTACATTGTATACTTTAATATGTATTAATTATTTAAAATGTTAAGTTTTGGAATGTTTTATGTCCTAAATTTTCTTTGGGGGGCATAGAGGGATGCAATGTAAACAAGGGGGGGCGCACTGTAAAAAAGTTTGAGAACCACTGGTCTAAGTGTTCTTAGTGTCTGTTCAGCAAGCCTCGCAGGAGTTTTCCTGGTCGGCGATCTCCACAGGAGTGTTCCTGGTCTGCTTGCTCGGTGGGAGTGTTCCTGGTCGGTGAGCCCCGAGGGAGTGTTCCTGGTTGGCGATCTCCGCAGGAGTGTTCCTGGTCGATGAGCCCCGTGGAAGTGTGCCATATTGGCGGTTTCCACAGGAGTGTTTCTGGTCAGTGAGCCCCGCGAGAGCCCTGCAATAGTGTTCCTGATTGAAAACCCTGCAAGAGTGTTCCGGTTCAGTGTGCCAAACGGTGCCGTGTCCTGAGCCTGTCTCTTTTGTGGAGACTGTTCGTCCCGCTTCTTATCGGCGGGGTCCGGATCCCCAGCACTGTCCGGCCCTTCTGGCCTGTGGACTTTGTCATGTCTTGTGTACTGTTTCCTTGGGACGCCAGGAGGCGTCCCTTAAGGGGGGGGTACTGTCAGGATCCTGACGGTCTTGTATGTGTTTAGTCTTGTTTCTAGTGACAGGGTCCTGACAGCCCCGTATCCTTGTCTTGTGTCTGTGTGGAGAGTCACGTGGCCTGTGTTGTTTTATGTGTGCCTTGTGCTCTCCTGTCTCTAGTCTTAACCCCACCCCCTTGTTTCCTTGTTAATTATGCATTATTAGTTAATGCCCTTCACCTGTGCGTCCTCGTTCCTTAGTTTAGTTCTCCCCTACTTAATGTCTGATGTCTTGTGCCAGATCATTGTGTGTCTTGTGTGACACCGTCAGGGGTCTTAAGCCCAAGATAAATTGCACGAGTTTTGGCTGTCCCAGACGAAAGATTGCCATCGTGAAACAATCGTCACAATTTCTGTGATCGTGGCTCTTTATCGGTGGTCATATGTTGTAAAGTGAGAGACATTCAAAGACAGCCATTTTCCCGGTTGGCACGTCCAAAGATAGCCTACGATAGTTTTCTGACAATGTCGAAAATTCAGCATGTTTGCTGCTACGACATGCGTACTGGTATTCATTTACCACAACAAAAACAAAGCACTCATAACTTTATATATCCACCAGGATACATGTTAAAAACAAGTGGATAAAGCATTTATAATCTGTGGCAATAGTTGGTGGCACTAAGTGCGCTATTTCGGATGAAAACCCCAAATGGACAGAATAAAAACCTTGCGCTGTTATGTTAAAGATATGTACGTTTTCATTAGTGGCAAAAACGTTTAGTGTAGTACTTATCTGCTTGTTTTGGGTGTTTGTGCCATTGAACAAAGTCAGCAAAGCCTGATAGCAATCACATTTAAAGTTGTTTAAATGTATTTGTAGAAATGTATGTCATTTGTGAAAGGCGTAGGACCAAAAAATCTTCAACCAATCATAGATCTCGTTCCGAACGGACGTTGCCTTTTTGTTCACGTAGACAACAAACGTCATTGGCGCGCTCACGTGCCCTCACCTCCCGTCTGTAAACAGAGGGAGAATGGCAAACTTTTCTGCTGAGTTGACAACCTGCACAGGAGCCACAAAACGAAAGACATGTTTATAACAACAACAGTAAAAACTGCCTGGATCAGCAAAGAGCAAAAACCTCGGTAACTTTACTGTTGTACCACGAGATGCAAACAGCTGCAGGAGGCCCAAAGTGTTTAAAATTAAACAGGGTCTGCAGCATCTCCAAAGGACTCTTTTAACAGGGTTGAAAATTTCAAGAGTAGTGTGGACACTAGGCCTAACCATTTGAAAATGCACTATTGTTAACGTAGTCTAAGTACCGAGGAGAATAAGGACAGGTGAAAACTATAAAGATTAACAGAGTAGAGTCGATTCATCCTTGGCTTCGGATCTTAAATGGAGCAGAATTGCACCCCATTATAGTCACTTACTTGAGGATGACTCAACATTCCCTTGTTTTAAGGACCAGTGCTTACACAAAAGGACCTTTGTTATGGGCCTGTACTGAATGAACGATTTCACTTCTTAACATAATAGCCTGGTACATTCACATTCAGTTTTGATGGTGGTCTATAATCTTACACACTTAAAACAACTCAATAAACTTCACTGTATTCACGCATTTTAGTTGCCTGCAGTATGTTGTATTGTTATGGTGAACACTTGCAGCTTGGGGTGTTTTGCAAAATACTCTAAACTATGACAATTGTCTGATCTATTTGTCACACCAGCATATTTATGCTTCAGTAATATATTGGTTTGTTTTAAAATATGATGTAAAAAGAGTGTTGCTGAAAAACTATAAATGATAGCAGTATCGCCATCTTGTGGGCATAAACTCAAATCACATGTGTAAGACTGCATCCCAATTTGGTCTACTATGCCCTAAAAGTATGTACTGTTTTTGTCATGGGAAAGTATGGACATTTAAGTACTTCTGGGAACAGAATTTCCTGGAACATCGGTGAACATTGCTGACCCCGGGGCATAGCAGAGTTTCTCATATATTGCTACTTTATTTCTTTTTTTGTAATTTTGTAATATTTTTTCAAATATGATTACTTTATTCTTATATGTTCTTAAATGTCTATTCTTTAGTTTGACTTCATTTTTTAAATTTACAATTTTGTCTTTAATATCAAGATGTTTATTTTTTTGTTATTTTAGCTTGGCCCTAATCCAGTTCTGTAAAGCATAAAATCATCTCCATTATTTGTATTATACATAGATTTTGAGTATAATCTCTGAATAAACCTTTAATTAGGACACATTTTTAACCCATTTCATCTTTAATCTGTATTACATAGAATATGATGTGTGTAAAGTCTTTTGTGAATGAAAAGCATGGTGCTACTATGCAGCTTTTAGCAGCCAAGCTGAACTGCAAGACAGAAAATAGTATCTTTAAAGGGATAGTTCATCCAAAAAGGAAAATTCTGGTATCATTTAGAATGACAGATATTTTGAGAAATGTACAATGGAAGTCAATGGGGCCTCTGATCGGTTTGGTTACAAACATTTCTCAAAATATGTTCCTGTTCATCACAACAAAGAAATTTATACAGGCTTGTAACAACATGAGAATGAGTAAATAATGACAGAATTTTCGTTTTTGGGTGAACTATCCCTTTAAAACCGGTTCGTTTTTGACAGGTATACTGCCTTTGTTGCTCATATTCAGTTATTCAATAGATGGTCCTGTCTAGGGTCCTAGAAATGGCGGGGGTGTGCACCAAAGCTTTTACCCCCAAAGCCGGCGTTTTAAATTGTTTTCAATGGAAGCTCAACGTTTTTCAAATAAGCCGTGCTGAAAACCAGCGCTCGGTTTTTCCGCGCTCTGCGCTGAGCGCAGAGAGTTGAAAAATATTTAACTTTGGGAAAGCTGAAAAACAGCTGGCATTCAGGGTCCTCCAGGCGTTTTCAGCTGCGTTTAAAACTTTTGGTGTGCACAACCCCTTATGATGGTGGGTACTGTGGGATCAAACTGTTGGACTGGACAATAAATTACAGACTGATCTTACAGAAAGACATGTTATAGTCACGAAAATTTTGATTAATTAATTCATGTCCATGGCATGAAATTCAGCTTTTTTTGTGCCTTGAGCATGAATGTCTTATAAAAAAAATTGTGTTGCACACTTTTTTTGTGTCATTTTATGTATTGTTTTCTCATCGTTTTCCCCTTGTTTTCTCCTATTTTCTTACCATTGTTGCTTGGGGTTAGGGTTAGAATCACTTTCTGTTACATTTTTTTGACATCCAAACCCAAATTCTAAAACCAACTCCAGGCAGGAATAGTATTAAAAGCATGTGAAGAAAAACACGTAGAAACCAATACATAAAAGCATGGCCGTAGCCAGGGTATAAAAATGTATAAGGTCCAGGGTGGGGTGTTTAGTTTAGTTTTAGTTTTATTAGTTTATAATAACGTGGACAGTCCCTTTTAATAAAAAGAGCAGCTTTAGCCTGTACGGCTAATTTCCAGCTGTAGTCCCCGGCCAGAGTTTTAATAGGCATACATCAAACAAAATACATTACAGTTATATTACAACAGAACTAAACAAAAGAGAATAAAATATACAATCCTGCGACACACAATTTAGACAAGCACAGTCAACAAGCACCAATTACAAAAACATAAAGCCTGTTACATACATGGGAGCAGTACAGATTTCACATATAATTATGCAGGAGCCACATTAAAACACATACATAACCAAACATTAAGGCAGCCAACAAAGATCTAACAGCAGCAGCATGACCATGTCACATCAAATGCACATCACATCTGTCTGATTAATGTGTGCATTTATAATTGACGGATAGCCAGCTTTTAAGATGTGTAGTAAAGACGGAATATGTATGTAGGTCTTTAATTGTGGTGGGCAATGAATTCCAGTTTTGTATTGCTGTAACAGAAAATGATAATTGACCAAATGTGCTTTTCCTAAATGGGATTAAAAGATCACCTCGTGTAGTGCTTCTGGTGATCTGACTGCTATTTTTACGTTGGATTATAAATGAATTAAGAGGAGTAGGAGCCTTATTATGCAGAATTTTATAAACCAGACAGATATTTTTGTATTTAATTACATCTTCCCAGCTTAACAGTTTATGGTCATCAAGAATGATACAATGATGTGAACTGTTAGGCTTCTGGGCCAATACTTTAAGAGTTTTTTTATAAAGAATTGCTATTGGCTTTAGGGATAAGCTATTTATTTGTCCCCAGCTTGTCAGACAATATGTCAGATGTGACACAATCATGGCATCCATAAATAATTTAGCAGCATTAAAAGTAAGTGCATTTCTAATATATCTAAAATTTGCTAATGTAAACTTAACCCTATTGCACACTTTCTTAATATGAGGGTTAAGAGTTAACAAAAGCTATCCCAGGTGAAAAAAAGTGCACTTAAATAAAATACACTTTTTAAGGACACTTAATAAATGTACTATTTTCGAGCACTAATTTTTTAGCCAATATATCACATTTGTCTTACATACTTCTTAAGATTAAGGTTAGATGGTCACCGTGTTGCCAGATATTCGTACGAAAAACAAGCAAAAATAATTGGCCTTAAAGAACTTAAAGGAACAGTATGTAGGATTGTGGCCAAAACTGGTATTGCAATAACAAAACTAGTGGCTAAAACTGGTACTGCAATCATACAACTGGTGGCCAATACAAAAAATGACAACATAAACATCAGTTGACGGCTGCAACTCCACTTTTTAAATGACAATATCCTGGCCAAACCACTGTTGTCAGTGATATAAGTATTTGAAATGAAAATTATTTCTTAATGTCTAGTGACATATCAGCGGCATTTTATGATTAATTGATATACATTTCTTACATACTGTTCCTTTAAGTCCTATAAGTAAGTTCAGAAATAAATCTGAGAAATCACTAATACTAACCTACACATAATCATAACTTTATAGATTGTTTCAAAGTGTCAAATTAATTGCTAAAACACAACGTCTACAGAGGATTTTTATAAATGGGATTTGGCAACACTGCAAATTCTGCACCCGCGCCCTCGCAGCTTAAGGCAATCTTCGTCATTTTACATTAAACTATAGAGTAAATTGTCCAAACTTAATTATTTACACAAATTCGTGTTGAAAAACTAATTATTCATTCAGAGAACTTAAAATTTTATTTTTTAATATGAAAATTTTTTTTCATAGCTGGCTATGGCCATGCATAAAAGTACATCCTAACCCAAACCCCAAATCTAACCCCAACCCAAAGCGACAATTTAAAAGCAGGGAAAAAAGAGAAAACAATATAAAATGACACGAAAAAGTTTTTATAAACTATTTATAGAAATTTGTGCTGAGTGACATGAAAAAGACATTCATGCTCAATGCACGAAAAAAGCCAAATTTCGTGCCATGGACACAAAAAATTTTGCCGTGAGATCATGTTGCTAAATTAACATACAAAATGAATGTTGATTTCATATGCAACCAGCTGTTACGCTCAAAGTGCAGAAATAACACACTTCAGTTTATTACTGTAATCCAATATTCTGAAATGCTTAAACAACAGGGGAGAAGAGCAACCCCGATGAATCAGCCAATAAAATATAATGAATAATCAAAGGTTAGTCAGTTGATTCATTACTATTATATGCACTATAAACTTTTAGGAGCTTGGTCATACCCTACTGGCTTTTACAAGTGATGATGTACTAAGTTCACTTTTAAAGGTCATTTCATGCAATCAACATTAAAAACATGAATTTAATCATCTAATTTTTATCATTTAAGCTATTTTAGATGATGATGTCATTGTGATACTTTAGGGGACCTATTTCATTCCTAAAAACAACGTTATTTTGGGTATTTGGTATAATACAATGTGTTCGTGTGGTTTATGGTAAAAAAACACACTATTTTCAACATACCGTACATTTTTGTAGCTCCAGGTTTCACTTTCTTCCTGAAACGCACTGATTTTGTACAAAACTCATCAATTTGAAAAGCGATATGTCCCTGATTGGCCAGCTAATCTGTACAGTATGTGGTGATTGCCCCGAATACCTCTGACGTCAGCTGGAAATGTAACGCTACCATGTTTGAAAGATTCGCTCACAATGCAATGCTAACAGGAGTTAACTTACAGGCTGTGTGTTGCCTACAATCCGCGTGTTTGTTGTAGTCCAAGAAAAGAGATTTACAATGTGTTTGTATGGATATATGGGGTGTGTAATTGTATGTAATGCGCATACATGTATGATTATGTAGGTATATGCAGTGTTTTTTAAATGTAGGAGTATATTCAGGTATGATATATACAAAGGTATATAACATTTGTATACACTATCAAAGTAATTTATATCTATATCTCTTTCCTCCTATGTTTAAATATTCATGTATTTACGCAGTCAATCATACACTCATTTTTTTATATTATATATTTTCTATTTAAATATTTATGTATGTGTATGTATGTATATGTATATATGGATGGATGTGTATGTGGATATACTGTATATATATATATATATATATATATATTTTTTTTTTTTTTTCTGACACTTCTAATTGAACTGGTTGTGTTTGTTAATGTTTCCCTGTTTATGAAAAGCCAAATAAAAAAAAAAAAAAAGAAAAGAGATTTACCTTGGAAACGATAACTCGCGTCATCATTTACTTTGGGGTTTGTACCTTTTGCATATCATTAACATGTACTAATACACACTTACACACCAAAAGAAATAAAAAATCGTGAATCGGACCATAGGTGCCCTTTAAACATGAACAATGCTTCAATGCAATATCACTTTTTAAAGAAATTATCCATTGACCACATTTTGTTTTCCATTTATTTGTGCAACGCACATCATCATATGTACAACTCCATTTGGAGAACAGAAAATAGAAGACACAAAAACAAATTCATCTCACAATAAAACCGATACAGCAGACAAACACAGAGCTGTATCCGAACCTCATCACTTTCTTACAGAGAACAGCGTTATTGGGAACACCACACATTCACTACTGTATACGGAGGTTAGCTGTTGAACATTATGATACACTAAGATTCTCAGTCCACGAGAGGGGGGGCGGAAAAGTTCCATCATGGATACACTGTACCTCTTCTTTTATCCGTTCTTGATAAACTTGGATTGGTGTCTTTATCCACTGTGTGCATGTCTTTAGCACTGGATAGCATGAAGGTAAAGGTAACTTACAACATAACATATGAGATAGAGAAGACTGCTTTCATACCATTTAAAGCTGCATGATCTATAAAGCGCAAAATAATGAGATGTACAGCAGTTACTGCAAGTGTTTACCTGATGCCACTGAAGTGCAAATACACTGAAAGAAGAAAGGGCAGATTAGTGGCTGAACACTCTTGAAACTTTCGCCGGACTATGTGCCACTTACAGTCAAACATGCAGTTCATTACAGTACGTGGAGACCAAGAGAAATAGCTAAATATAGCTGGATTTTGAAGATTGCAAAATCAGCTGTTGAAAATATAAATGGTCCACTCTGAATGATATGTAGAAAGGTTTTAACAAACATAGATGGTCATAAATGTATTTTTTTAAGCAGAATCAGAAATAAACAATCCAAATGCAAGGCTGTTTCTGAATACTAATCGAAATCAATTGAGAATACAGCATTGAGAACTGTATTCAAATAAGTTAAAAACATATTGCCTTAAGAGTGAACACCGTTAAACAGTTAAAAAATATTACAACTTGTGTACGCCAAAGCACCATTTTATCTTAATGTAGTCTTGCTGAGTTACTTTATTTTATATATACTCTGCTGTTTTATCCTTTGAATAAACAACGAATAAACAATTTGTCTTAATTATTTATGCTTGTAAACAGTGTCGTACAGTGCAACATATACAGACAGTAAATCTACGTTTTGCAAAATGTAGTCTAATAACTCCCAAACAAGGGTAAAAAAAATTAGTCTTAGTCTAATTTATTGTGCTTTTACCCCCCAAAAATGAATGTAAACTAATACTCACTGCAGTCACTGGTTAATGCTTATGTACTAAATAATACAAGGCATTTGTATACGTGTTATTTTTTATTTGTGCATATTTTCTTAAACCTCATCTCTCTCAAGTGGTCACAAAACCGAAGATTTCTGGAGAATGTGGATTGTTCATTTAATAAAGATAGGTTACCTCCCATACAAAATTCATCACTATTGTCACATCTTACTCAACAATGACTTTACGGATATATTTACAGCTGTGTAAAGCCACAACCTTTGCAATGCAGGCATCCTGGGACAGAAACGCTAACTTTTTAAACACAAAATTAAATTTCAATAGCAGTCTTCTCATAACAGCAGTAAAGTTGGTTTAGTGCATGACCTGACCTGATAAATAGATAAATAGGGAGACACACAACTATACTGTATGTAAGTTCTGCTTTCTGGAAGTGGAAGAGATGACAAAGGTTTGTTTCATGGGCTGTGATGAGTTGCAAGATGTCTGATCTGGGTAGGAGCTGTTTGACTTGTTGCAATCATATTTAGGTTTGGGGCCATTTTTCTGCAATTTAAGTCTCAGTAAAGCGCTTTCTGTCCTTGGCTGTCGAATTCTGACCAGGCGTCATTAAGTTCCATAAAAATCATCTTGGCATATTGTTCATAGGGCTGTCCAGTAGCCTTTAAATGGAAAGAGAATAAAGAGGTACAGTATAAAAAGCAGCCAACAGAAATTATTTAAGCAGTTTTTAAAGCTTTTAAAAAAAATTATCCTTATTTATCTATTTTCGTTGTTTTGTAGCTTTTATAAACACATGTTCATACTGTACGGCTCAAATGATGAGTACAAAGTACAAAAGTTGTCACTGGGAAGGTGCCTTTTAAAAAGGTCCTAATATGTACCTTTGAGGCATGGCTGTAGCCAGGGTTTGAAAATTAGTGATTTTACGCTTGGGTGTTAAAGAGCACCTATTTCATTGCTAAAAAAAAATTATTTTGTGTATTTGGTATTCCACATACAGTACCGTAAATTTTTGTACAGTAGCACCAGATTTCACTCTCTTCCTGAAATGCACGGATGTGAAAAGCTCTGATTGGCCACGTTGTACGGTCTGTACGTTGTGATTGGCCTGAATACCTCTGACGTCAGCCGGAAATGTGACGCTCCTTACCATGTTTGAAAGATTCGCTCAATGCTAACAGGAGTTAACTTACAAGCTGTGAGTCGGAAGCGGGAGGAATTATGATAATGTCGGTCTTCTCTACGTCATCAATCCCAGGAAGTAAACTGTTGCCTACAATCCGTGTGTTTGTTGTAGTCCAAGAAAAGAGATTTGCTTTGGAGACGATAACTCACGTCACCGTTTACTTTGGTGTATGTAACTTTTGCATATCGGTAACATGTACTAATAAACACTTACACACCAAAGGAAATGTAAAAACGTCAATTGGACCACTGGTGCTCTTTAACATATTTTGACTATTTAACATATAACCTGCCCGCACTGAATGATTTTATAACCGTAATTTTAGGTGCTGTTCACCCAGTGTTGCCAGATATTAGTACGAAAAACAAACAATAATAATAGGCCATAAAGAACAAAGTAAGTTCAGACCTTGTCTTTCGAAAAGAAATCAGAGAAATTGCTTACACTAACCTACACCTAATCATCACTTTATAAATGAAGAGTTTCGTTGCAAAACGAGATAAATCCATTTTTTAACATTTTTGACAAAACATGTTTATTATTATGTTATCATGTTATTATTTTGTTTTATGGTGCTACTTAGCTGTATTTTTTAAGTTATGAAGGTTTAAATCAAAACAAACCAACTCCAGTTGCATTGAAATTAATTGGAATGCACAACCAAAAAACAAGATTTCTGAACAATAAAAAAACGGTGGTTATCTCGTTTTGCAACGAAACTCTTCAAATATCCCAAAGTGTCTCATTAATTGCTAAAACACTACATCTAATGAGGATTTTTAACTCATTCCCCGCCAGCCTTTTTTTCAAAAGTTGCCCGCCAGCATTTTTTTTGTGATTTTTACAAAAGTTTCACAAAATGCCTTCCAGGAAAATTTTCTTCTTAAAATATCTTAACATACATATATCAAATGAAAGAAGATACCTCTGCTTTCAAACAAACAAACAAACAAAGCAGGAAAAAAATTTATCATATCTTTATAAACTCTTAAATATGGGTATTTTTCTTCAAAAATAAAACATTTTGAGCAAAAAGCATAAATAATTGAATTTTTTTAAGGAATTTTGTTAGAGATCAGGGCTGCGTTTCCCGATAACGTTGACTCTTAGCGCGCTACGAAGACTGTTAAGTTAAACCTTAACTACAGGTTTACCTTTTCTAGACGTGTTTCCCGAACTGTACCTTAGCGGGTTTCTTAAGGTATTCCTTCTTACGTACGACGTTACCAGGTGCTGTCCATGGCGTTGGTGCTGAATAGGTTGATATCGATTGTTCGACAATCAATTGTTCACTTTATGTAATAGGTACTTCGCTGCGAGAGCGGTGTATATATTAAAGAAACATTTTAGAAATAGTTCAAGTTACATTTATTAGGAATATCTGATAAAAATATTTCAAATTGCAAACAACTAAATATAAACCTTGTATATTTTATTTTATATCAAACCCATGCAAACCCCGCAACTTCATGTCCAAAAGTATAATGCATAAACTGCTCCAATTCATCCATTATTCATTAACTTTAACGGATAATTTATATTAGGGGTTCCCAATAAATGCGTTGCCAACATAATCGTTGCACAGGGGAATAAGGTGGGTCATGCAAGTCACCTGGCTTGGCTGTGCATTACACTTAAAATATATAAAAACAAATTGTTGTTCATTAGTTCATGCGTTTATTGTGCTTGGACACTGGATGTTTACAATGCGGATAAAGCGGACGCATTTCTGGAGCCGCGCCTGTCTGTTTACCTTAATATAACATTAAAATATATGATATATAAATATATATTATGATTGTTTTAGATTTTAGCTTTGATTAGTTTTAATGTGGAAAATTTGTTGACCTTATACAAGCAATAATCAAGTGGAGCAGTTTCTTTTGAGTGTTTATAAAGAATATGACATGCAGCTGCCTCAAAGTTAGAAAACATTAAAAAACTTCGATGCAAAGTCGACTTAACATCAATAATAATAGTTAGGAAAATCAACAATTATGATTTTGTGATGAATGTGGCATGCGATTTTACTTGATTTGTTTTTTTGCAGCTAAAATAGCCGGTAAACTAAAGATTTAACGGATTTGAAATGCACAAAAGAAATAGTAAGATTCGCTGTATATCTAGCTGCCACCTATAACTCCTCCAACCAAACTCTTTTTTTTATAGTTTCTTAAGCCTGTAATAATAGTTCGAAGCTGATGTTCCTTTGGAAAAAAACATTAATCTAACAACCATCAGTAATGTCTAATTATGTTTCATTCTTTAAATAAAAAAATGCCTAATTTAACACGGAGTGTACTTCAACTTTTTTTTTACAGATATTTAGTTATATAGACTGAAATCTACACAAGCTTTTATCACAGTCATGGCCCCTAGCGGAGTCAAGTGGGATAAGGTAGAGCTAAGAGTCCTCCAGACCAACCTTCCAAACGAATGACTTACAGAAGGGATACGTAACTAAGAACGTTTCGGGAAACACGTATTAACGATAAGGTACAGCTTAAGGTACAACTTAAGAACGACGCAGAGCTAGGAAGGTTTCGGGGAACGCAGCCCTGATTCAGAACGATTATCAAAACATACACGTAGCGTAAAATTAACAAATCGTTTTTGCTTCAGTTTTTTGGGTAAGAATCTAGTGGATAATTGCGGTAGTACAGATTACCATAAAAACTCATCAGGCAAATGTTTTCTCTTAATTGACGAGATAACTCGTCAATGGCGTGGAAAGAGTTAACAATGGGATCTGGCAAAAATGCGAATTCTGTACCCTCTCCCTTTGCGGTTTGAGTCAATCTCCGTAATTTTACAGTAAATTATACAGTAAACTGTCCAAACATAATTATATACGCGGATGCCTATATGAGGCCAGTGTGTACCTTTGAGATACCAATATGTAACTTTAAGGTACAAAAGGTGTACTATTTGAAAAGGTACTGCCCCAGTGACAACTTTTGTACCTTCTTGTACCTTTATTTCTAAGTGAGGAACACACATGGTAATGAATATTCACATGCATTCACTGTTAGTCACGGATAAACCAAATATTGTATCTCTTACCTTATCAGGATGCACCACCAGTACAGCTTTACGGTAGACCTTCTTCACCTGATCTGGTGTCACAAGATCAGCCATGCCTACAGGTTTCCAGCGTGTCTCCCCCTCCCAAAGCACTGTGTGCATGGTAGACAGCAACGCTCTTATGTTCCTCTCCTTCCCTTCAATCCAGTCAAGGATCTGTGTCATACAAGAGATGTTATCTTAAAATATGATGATGACATAATTGAGAGTGGTACCATAAACAGAGTCAGCTGTGGGGCTATGCGATATAGCACCTTTCTGTGAGCAAGGGCTACCACAATGGATAAAACAATGTGAAGGGCTACTTTTTTATATAGTATACTCAAAAGTTTTTCTTTTACTTGTTTATTTTATTTTATTTTACATGTTGATTTTTTTTTAAATGTTAACATACGTGAAGCCAATCTAATATAAAAAATGTCAAATTTAAGCTATTTATAGAATATGCTTTGGCGGGCAACTCACAGACTCTGTGTGGGCGATCCAGTGCCCACGGGCACCATGTTGGAGACCACTGCGATATACAGTACGTAAAATCTTTATACATTTTTCTCAATGTTTTTGTTTTTGCTCTAGAATAGTTAAAAAAAATTATTTTGTCCTAATAAAAACATGATTTGGATAGAACCTTAAAAATTTGAGTGGAAAAAAGATTATAGTGTATGTAAAATGATAGTGTATGTATTAGATAATCACTAAATTGTTTAATTTTATAATGTCATTTATATCGATATGTAATCGATATGGTCATGATCAGGAACAAGTATTCAAGTGTCATCTTACGGTATATTTATGTGTTTATTACTTTTATTTTTCACCTTTATTTTCTCTGGGTCCATCTCTTTTGCCATCTCTTCTTTTCTCATCTCTGCTATAGTTTTTGGCCCTTTCTTATCCTTGCTACCAGCAAAGCCCTGGCCAGAGAGCAGGTCATCAAAATTAGCATCCGAAACTTTCGGCCTGGTTCCTGGAAGAAACAAAAAACAGGAAATAGCTTTAATCAAGGAACATGACCCATGAAGAATGCGTCTCAGCAGAAGTCCCCAGCTAAAACAAATTCCCATTCACAAGTGTTGTTTACATTCAACATAATATTAGTATATATTTAAAGGATTAGTCCACTTTCATTAAAAAATCCAGGTAATTTACTCATCCCCATGTCATCCAAGATGTATATGTCTTTCTTCTTTTAGTCGAAAAGAAATTACTTTTTTGAGGAAAACATTCCAGGATTTTTTTTTATTGTATATAGTCGACTTTAGTGGAACTCAATGGTTTGCAGTTTCAATGCAATTTAAAATTGCAGTTTCAATGCAGCTTCAAATGGCTCTTAATGATACCAACTGAGGCATAAGGGTCTTATCATTTTCGCAAAAAAAGTACTTTTAAACCACAACCATAATCACATCAAAAGGTCACACTTTAAATAAATGAAAGCAAACTTGTGGACCATTTTAAATAATAAATTGCCAAAAATACGCTAATTAGTATCATTCCACATACAACAACACAGGAACGGTCTTTTTTCTCTACACATGTAAACACTGGAGCGGTTGTTTCGCATACGCCATGCGTGACCTTTTGACGGAATTACGTAATACGTAAGGTCACGCTGGCGCATCACAAGGCTAGTGCAAGATGAGAAGTTGTGGTTAAAAAGTACTTTTTTAAGCGAAAATGTTTCGCTAGATAAGACCCCCTCGTTTAGAATACATTGAAACTGCAAACCGTTGAGTTCCACTAAAGTCCACTTTATGGTGGTGGGTAAATTATCAGAATTTTTTATGAAAGTGAAATGAAGAGTTTGGTTCCAAAACGCAATAAATCCATTTTGAAAAATTTTGGTAAAAACGTGTTTTCTATACCAAGAAAGTGACAAGATGAAAACAACTATTTTCTGTTACAAATTTTCACATAGCATCTTTAGGTTATAAAAACATAAAAAATTCAAATCCATAAGTTGATTTTCAAAGATTTATTATAAAAACGGATAATTTTTTCCACAAAATGCAATAAATCCATGACAAGTTTTTATTCAAAATGCTATAAATCTATTGAATCAATAGCCTATATAAATGTGCATTCATCTTTGCCATGTTATATTCATTTAGTTGACTAGTTGTACACACTAATTAAAAATATAAACATTAATGTCATTAATCAAAACACTTACTTTGTCATATTAAGAACCCTGTCATTGCGGTTACTTGACGTCCTCGCTTAACGTCTTTCACAGAGATCAGCTGTAAAATGTTTTTGGTCCTGCTCGATTTTCGTTGACTTTGAGTAAAATTATGGAAAGTTTTTCATAAGATCCTCTGGGGTCAATGTGTTAGCATGAGAAGCTTGATGCTGTCGTGAGAACAAGCACCCGTCTCCCGAGTGCCTCTCAGGGAAAATATTAGATGCTGATAGCTTACGTTTCTTTCCCATCACAGAAAACCAGCACAGGTTTAGCGATGCAATTAAAGTATTATTTTGTTTTGTTTGTTGATCACGAAGTACAAAGTAGATGAGGAAAACTAGGACTCCGTGGACTCAGCGCGTCCGCCATTGTTTGTTTACATTGCGTGACTGGTGGGCTGTAATATCAGAAATGGATTTATTGCGTTCTGTAAAAAAGGAGCAGTGGCGTTTATCGCATTTTGGGAAAAAAGGGAGAAAAGATAACAGAATAACACGGCGGATATTGGATTTTGCGTAAAATTAAGAATTTACTTTTAACTACTGACCTGATATAATACTGATTTTGGCAGTAACTCATTTTTTTCAAAAATGGCGTTTATCGCGTTTTGGAACCAAACTCTTCAAATATTCTTTTAACTATTATAAAAATATATATAAAGCATATGTAACCCTATCTGTGAAAACCCAGCTTAAAGGAATAGTCTACTCATTTTCAATATTAAAATATGTTATTACCTTAACTAAGAATTGTTGATACATCCCTCTGTCGTCTGTGTGCGTGCACGTGGGCGCTGGAGCGCGCTGCGACGCTTCGATAGCATTTAGCTTAGCCCCATTCATTCAATGGTACCAATCAGAGATAAAGTTAGAAGTGACCAAGCACAACGCTTTTCCTATTTAAGACGAGTAGTTATCAGGCAAGTTTGGTGGTACAAAATAAAACGTAGCGCTTTTCTAAGCGGATTTAAAAGAGGAACTATATTTTATGGCGTAATAGTACTTTTGGGAGTACTTCGACTCGGCGCAGTAACACCCTCCCTCTCCCATTATGAGAGTGAGAAGGGGAGCAGACTTTTCAGGCGAGTCGAAAGTACTCCCAAAAGTGCTATTACGCCATAAAATATAGTTCCTCTTTTAAATCCGCTTAGAAAAGCGCTACGTTTTATTTTGTACCACCAAACTTGCTCGTATAACTACTCGTCTTAAATAGGAAAAACGTTGATGTGTTTGGTCACTTCTAACTTTATCTCTGATTGGTACCATTGAATGAATGGGGCTAAGCTAAATGCTATCGAAGCGTCACAGCGCGCTCCAGCGCTTACGTGCACGCACACAGATGATAGAGGGATGTATCAACAATTCTTAGTTAAGGTAATAACATATTTTTATATTGAAAATGAGTAGACTATTCCTTTAAGGGTGCGTCTCATTTCTCTGTCTTACCCCTTCCCCTTACCCCTACCCCTCTGTTTTGCGCTTTCATGTGAGGCGAAGTGGCGTCTCAATTCTCAGTTTGATCAAGGGCTAGGGCCAAGGCGTAGGGATACATAGCCCTTGAAACGAAGTGTGATAAGGACCTTGAAAGAGAGGGGTAAACGTTAACGTAGGAATTTTTCAGGAGAGCCGGCATCAAGATGTTTTATGGCTGAACGTCGAACTGTCAAGAAGTCGCACAAATGAAAGTAACGTTATTTTCAGCAGTTTAATTGATAGTTAAATTGACATATAAATGTTTAAGCGGTTTTAATTGTAATGTTTTTGTTTTGAATCGCCAATTAAGCCGCTAGCTAGCAGCTAAATTAAGCGCTATTTGTTGAGCTCAGCTAAGGCAATCGATACCACAACCTGAGACGACGGCATCTTCTTTGTTTATGTCAACGCTTGTCTGTTGACGTAGCAGCCAGTTAGCGGCAAAGTGACGCAAACGGTATTCGAGTGGTGTCTCATTTTTTAGAGGAGCGATCTTTCTTACCCCTTCCCCTTCACTCGGTTTGAGGGGCAAGGGGAAGACGAAGACAAAGGGGAAGGGCTAAGACAGAAAATTGAGATTAGCCCGAAGTAAAAAAAATTGTGACTTACTTATTTACTACATAAAATTATCCTACATAATGTAAAGAACATTCTGCGGAAATATAACCTTGATATCTTTTATATTGCCTGGGTAAGGTCCAGCCCGATCTCACGAGAATTCGTACATATTTTACGAGTTGGCTAAGTTAATCGTTCAAAAACGTACGATTCTCATGAAAAAAACAATAACGAAACAACTGCACCTAAACCCAAGTCAGGGGTCAGGGCAAATTGTACAAAAATCTACGAATGTGGTCGTATGAATTAATATGCATTAGCCAACTCGTAAAATATGTACAAATTTTCGTGAGATAGCGTTGGTAAGGTCATGTCAAAGATTGAAATCAATGTAAAATCAATGAGTGAAATCAAACGTAGATCTCAAAAATAGATGATGATACTTTAGCCTGGATTTCACAGTCTCTTTATACTAAAAAATGGAAAAGCAAACACAAAATATAGCTAAATTGAAAAATGTAATTGCACACACATATTTTGTCAGTTACTGACCCATGTTAGGCTGTGCTTTTGCTCCAGTGCCCCCAGGTGATGCCCCACCCATGGGGGAGAAGCTAACATTGTAGTTTGGTCTGTTCTGTGGTGGGGTGTGAGGCATAGACGGTCCAGGTGCTTTAGGCGGGGTCTGATGGTGTGCACCCTGGGATTGCCATTGATTCGTACCCCCCGGCTGCCGTGAAGGGAGGCCAGTGCCGGGATGCCAGCCACCAGAAGCAGTGTGCTGTGGAGAGGGAGCGGGACGCTGGGGGGAGCCCATGGGTGGAAATGCTCCTCCTGTACCAGTAGGTGTGGTGGGTTTGCTAGAGAATCCTGATCCGCCTATACACATATTAAATAAGCGTGAAGGCATTACCAGTAAATGAGGTTACTAACAACAAACTTTCCCTTTACCTCCCAAACTGGTTCCTAGGTTACCCAGATCTGCAAAAGGATCCAGAGTGCTGGATTTGCTCTGGTGGGTGGGTGTACCATGAACTGAGCTTGTTGGACTGGTGGTTGCGGACTTGCTTCCCATCCCAAAACCTGCACCTGATGAGACAAATCTACGATTGAGTTTTCTCAACTGGGCACAGATAATTATTTTGAATGATAGGATGACTAAAGTAGATATCACGCTCTGTTGATTTAAAAAGCACAATGCCAGTTGTATAATGTTTTCATTAATAGTTCATCTGTTATATGAGCTCACTTCCCCAGTCCAGATGGCAGAGTGGGGGTGAGTCATTTTCTATTTAAGGTGCAATTGCAGAGACGGCCACCAGGTGGCATTATACATTATGGTGTATTTCTCACTGTACTTGCCTGCAGTTGTTTGTTTGTTCCACTCCCATGCTCCTGTTGAGTTCTGCTGTTGGATGTTGACAGTAGGGGTAGTGGGGGGCACCGGTGAACTGCGACCTGTTAAGGAAGAACATTTTGCTTGTTATGACAAGTTTGTTTCAAAACAAAAAGATTGATATATTATATAAACTTTAAGGGTGCAAGGGTTGTTTTTGATGTTAAAATATAAATATGGAAACGCAACAACATGTTAGCCATTTGTAAATGCAGCTCTTTCACATGATGTGTCAGCTTTGAGATCAGCCAATGTCATGAATTGGAGGCGGGACAGCCTGTTTGATGAACAATGTAAGACGAAGACAGGGGTTAGGATATGCTAGGGTTTTTCCTTTAGAAATCTCTTTGGAAATAATAATAATAATAAATTTTGCCATTTTTATTTGGTACTGCTAGTCGCACAGCACAGATATTACATACTTCAGGTGTCTCAACTTACTAAAAATTGTAATGTACACTCAGTGTGACGTCATGCACAATCCAGTCATTTATATAGATCAGCGCTTCCAGCTTGGTTTTAGCTGGTTTTGCTGGTGTAGCAAGCTGGACTTAGCTTAGCTGTTCATGCAGGAAGACCAGCTGATCCACCAGCTTGACCAGCTTTGCCAGCCTGGGAGGACTAGCTTAAACTAGCTCCTACCTCCTTAAACCAGCTACCAGCTTATGCTAGTCTTAGCTGGATTTTTCAGTAGGGACCTGTATTAGGACCTTTTTTAAAGCCACTGTCCCAGTGATAATGTTTGTACCTTTAATTCTGAGAGTGTAACATATACCTCTCCCTCAAATTAAAGGCGGGGTGCATGATTTTTAAAAAACACTTTGGAAAAGGGAGTCGAGCCGAGTACCAAAACACACTTGTAGCCAATCAGCAGTAAGGGGCGTGTTTACTAACCGACATCGTTGCCTGGGTTGCGTATGTGTGGGGCAGGTCTAAAGAAGGTCCAGATTCTATTGGGGTAGGGGCGTGTTTGTTTAGGTGAATTTTAAAGGGGCCATGGCACAAGACTTTTTTAAGATGTCAAATAAACCTTTGGTGTCCCCAGAGCACATATGTGAAGTTTTAGCTCAAAATACTATATAAATAATTTATTATAGCATGTTAAAATTGCCACAATGTAGGTATGTGCAAAAATGTGCGGTTTTGGGTGTGTCCTTTAAAATGCAAATGAGCTGATGAAATTCAAACACTGATCACAATGATGGTGGTTTGTTGCAATTAAAATTAAATTGTGCTTTTCTCTGCACTAAATGGCAGTGCTGTGGTTGAAGAGTGCAGATTAAGGGGCGGTATTATTATAATAAGAGCTTCTTATGACATCATAAGGAGAGCCAAATTTCAACGACCTATTTTCTCATGTGCTTGTAGAGAATGGTTTACCAAAACTAAGTTACTGGGTTGATCTTTTTCACATTTTCTAGGTTGATAGAAGCCCTGGAGACCCAATCATAGCACTTAAACATGGAAAAAGTCAGATTTTCATGCCATGGCCCCTTTAATGGCAACATTGGCTTTCTGAGATCATGCACCCCGCCTTTAAGCAGAGCATTTTTTTGTAGTTTCATACTGTAGGGGAGTAGCACGAAAACATAATAAACAATAAAAGTCACCTTACTCTGTTCATTAGTACCATTTTAGGCAAGGACATTTACTTTAAAAAGGTTCAATTATTCCATTTTAAAGGCCTATGGAGGATGTTTCAAAATAACATTTAAGGGAATATGCTACAGAAATGTCTGACTGGTGTGCAACCACTACTGTTGAGATGAAAAGAAATCACATGCTGTTTCCAAAGGCATGCACACTATCACAAACACAAAGCATATAAAACAGGCCGACATTTATTTATAATGAGAAAATACCTCCTGAATGTGAAAACATTGTGTGAACATGTTGTGTTGCATTTAATATTGAAGTTTGTATTCCCTGACACATAATACTGGGTTTCAGTTCTCCTTCGCAGCACACATGCTGTTTCTGAGCACACATACTGTACTCAAAACAAATGATCGAGCTCGATAACAGTAATAAAAGCCAATAACAACTACATACTTTAAAACCCCAACCTTTAGCACTTTAACAATGTATTTTAATAGAAAAAAGTTTACTAGATTTAAATATGCAAGGCTATGTTGCTGTCAATTTTATTTTGGAGGATTTGCTGACATTGTCCACACACTGACAGGACTGAGTGGCAGAGGCGCATGCCTTACCCATGCCCATGTTCTGCATTGTAGGAGATGGAGATCGTGCAGCATGCAGGAAGGGGTCTGGCTGCCCCATATTACCTGGGCCAAGGAATCCTCCCATAAAGTCCTGTGGTTTAGGGGCGGGACCGCTCCCGGACCCGAACAGGTCAAAAGCTGAAGAAATAAACAATGGATTCGGCTTCTTTTATTCAATTAATTGCTCAAAGTAAACATGTTGTTACGGTTGCTTACCGTCTCCAGTTCGAGGTGACGGGCAGGGTGAGGAAGAGGTCGCAGATCTCCGAGGAGTCGACTGAGCAGACGTTGGGCCGCTGGCCGGCTGTGGTGTGGGCGGAGCTCCAAACAGATCACCCAACAGGTCTGTGGTGGTGCTGGTAGCGTGAGGTTGTGGGGAAGAAGGAGGAGGCTTGGCCGCATCCCCATCCAGCCCCAGCAGATCTACTTCTTCAGCGGCCGGAGGACGCTCTGGTTTCTTGGGCGCTTTTGTTTTATCATTGCTTGTGTTGCTCTGCTGGCTGGAGAGCGAGAGCATGTCATCATCCGAGGGTTCGCTCTCCTCATTCGGGCCCACTCTGCCTCCGCAACTTCCGTGGCCCTGGGCAGGATCTAAGACAGGATGTATAAGATGTAAGGAAACATAATGGTTGATTCTAATCATTAAGTGTCAAATGGCATTTAAGGGACATTTCAGGTAAAATAGAAATTAAGCTCTTTTGACAGCATTTGTGTTATGATGTCTATTAACAGAGACAATCATTGACTTCTAAAACATGAAAATCGGAATTTAAAGGTGCAATGTGTAACTTTTAGAAAGATTATCCTCATGTCGTTCCAAACCTGTAAGACCTCAGTTCATCGGAACACATTATATTTAGTCCGAAAGCTTTCTGACCCTCCATTGAAAATCTCAGTACAGTATACTGTCCATGTCCAGAAAGGCAACAAAAACATCATCAAAGCAGTCCATGCGACATCAGTGGGCCAGCCAGAATGTGTCGAAGCATCGAAAATAAATTTTGGTCCAAAAATAAAAATTACGACCCCATTCAGCACTATCTTCCCTTCTCTGTGAAGCGCATGCGCGAGACTGAAGTCACGTGACTGCAGTGACGCGGATGACATGTTATCCTCAGACATGTTTGCAAAGTTCAGACTGTAAACGAAGCCTGGGCGCACAAAAAAAAAAACAGCTGGGGCGCACCAGATAACACGTCAGCCGTGTCGTACATCATCCGCATCACTGCAGTCACGCGACCTCAGCGAAAGAAGACAATGCTGAATAAAGTCATAATTTTTGTTATTTTTGGACCAAGGTGTATTTTTGATGCTTCGGCAGATTCTGACTGGCCCACTGATGTCACATGGACTGCTTTGATGATGTTCTTAAAAAAAAAAAATCTTAAAAGAAGTTACATTTTTTCTTAAACACTCAATTCAAGAAAAAAATATGTTTCCATACGCCATTGGCAGATTATTTAGCTTGTTTTAAATTAAAAATTCACTTAAATTTTATATTTTTTGTCTAAAAAATAGACTTATTTTTTTTAGGTCATTTAACTCTTTAAGAAAATGCATCTTGATTTAAGAATTTTTAGAAATTTGTACTGAAAACAAGACAAAAATACTAAGTAAGAAAGTCATTTATTGTCGTGTATACCTTGTATCATTGCTTGTATGGCTCTCTTGCAGCTGTAAGTGACTTTTTATACACATAGGTCGCAGACGTTGTCCCTAAGTTGCCTCAGAAGACAACATGTTTATCCTGTGGTAGCTACCGTAGCTTCTCGTTGCATTTTGAAATTGAGGTTGGTTGCAATTTGCAATCTCACCTCTAGATGCCGCCAAAACACATTACACCTTTAAATGGACACTTTTTAAAAATATACCCATTTTCCAGCTCCCCCAGAGTTCAACACCCGATTCCCACCCTTCTGGAATCCATTCAGCCGATCTCCGTGTCCGGCGGCAGTACCTCTAGCATAGCTTAGCATAATCCATTGTATCTGACAAGACCATTAGCATCACGCTCAAAAACAACCAAAGAGTTCCGATATTTTTCCCATTCAAAACCTGACTCCTCCGCTGTTACATCGTGTACTAAGACCGACAGAAAATAAAAAGTCGTGACTTTCTAGGCAGATATGGCTATGAACTATACTCTCATTTCGGTGGAATAATCAAGGACTTTGCTGCTGTAACATAACACAGTGATATTACGCACTGCCCCCTGCCACGGAAAGTTACTAAGGGGACTATTTTCGGCTGCTGCGTAATATCATTGCGTCTCCTGCAGTCGTTTTAAAGCAGCAAAGTCCTTGAATTTTTATGCCAGAATGAAAATCGCAACTTTTAACTTTCTGCCAGTACACGATGCAACTACAGAAGAGTCAAGCTCTAAACAGGAAAAACATCCAAACTCTGGCCACTTTCTAGCGCAATGCCAACGGTCCAATCAGATTCAATGGATTATGCTAAGCTATGCTAAAAGTGCTAGCGCAGACCTGGAGATCAGCTGAATGGATTCCAAAAAGGTAAAAATCAAAAGTTTAAGCCTAGGGGAGCTGGAAAATGAGCACATTTTCAAAAAAAGTGGAGTGTCCCTTTAAAAGCTTTTATATTTCATTTTTCTTGGTAGCAAGTCAAAAGTTGAAAAAATGAAATAAACAAAAGCTTTAGCTTTCCATCTTTTTTGTAACAAAATAGATTTGGCTTCCTGTAACTGCAGGTCTAAGACCAATTTCTTCATGGATGCTTTTTTTGTTTAAGTATTTTGGTCGGTTATTTGTTGTTTGATAATCTATTCGTGTTTTTCTTTTTAAAAGGGTGTGTGTGAGATCCCAAGATGTGGGTGTGTGCCAAATGCAAGGGTGTGTGTCTGGCACACTTGACAGTTGACAGATGTAGGAGAAAAGTGTGCCGTGTGGCGTTTGACAGCCTGTGCCGGACCCATTTTCTTTAGCTAAATTACGTTACTTTTTGTTTTCTTGTGTCCATTTATAAATGCTTGTAAAGATTGCCTCATCTGGTCTCCGTTTTTTGTTGCAACTTGTGAGCCGGGCCAGCCGGCTGTAACAAATATTAATGGTTAAGATAAGGCTCATTTTAAAAGCTTAATAGCTGTCATGAAAACACAAGAATGACACACGTACAATAATCTAAGTAAGCCCTCTTAATATCTACTGGCTTTATTCAATTTTAAACACATCTATCCCACTAAAGTCTTTAAGATGTCATCCACTAGCCCCCGCAAATCTATTAATCTACTATTTAGTGTGCACTCTCACAGGCCTCCTACACTGTGTCTTACCTTCCAAGTCCAAACCTTCCAGTTCATCTTTTCGGCAAAGAATAAAAAGTACATTAAACAGATGGTGTTTAGTTTAATGGGGCACAAAAGCTCAGAGAGTGACTGATGACTTGTTTAAAGACTTGATCAGACATTAACTACTGAGCTTTTAATGGCTGTAAACTTCACAAGTTAAACTTAACATATTGATGATATTTAATAAGTATTTTGATATTTATCTATTTGCTATAAAAGGTAAAGTAGGACATGTTTTCTAACTGAACATTTTGGTTCTTGGTTAAGGGTAGGGTTAATGTTAGGACATGTTTCTTCACAGGAATGTTGCTCCAAGACCAACAAAAGAAGCTGATATATGAACACACCCTTCTTGGTGACAAAAACAATAATTATTTTATACACCACCCAACCTTAAAATCTATGCTCTTCTTCACACAAGCAGTACCTTTTGAAAATGTCTTAATATGTACCATTTAGGTAGAGATATACATTTAGTACCAATATGTTTCTTTGAGGGACTAATATGCCCTCTTTAGTATTAAAGGAATAGTCTACCCTTTTGCCATATTAAACTATGTTATTACCTCAACCTAGACGAATTAATACATACCTATCTTTTTCAATGCGTGCACTGTACAGCGTGTTGTGAATGTGTTAGCATTTAGCCTAGCCCCATCCATTCCCATGGTACCAAAAAAAGTTTTATTTTGTGGCACCATACTTACTGGTATAACTCCTCATGTAACGGTCTTTAAATAGGGAAAACACCGAAGTGTTTGGTGGCTTCCCTGTTGGGTACCATAGGAACTAATGGGTCCAGGCCAAATGCCAACACACCCACAACGCACTGCACAGTGCACGCACCGAAAAAAGATGGATATGTATTAATTCGTCTAAGTTGAGGTAATAACATAGTTTAATATGGCAAAAGGGTAGACTATTCCTTTAATATGTACCTCTACCCTTTTAATGTCAGCATTTTTCTGACTGAAACAAATTCAAAAGCTAATATAAATCATTTGACAGTTATGTGTCAGTAAAATACAGAATTTGTGTGTATTACCCGCAATAGCAAGTGCGTCCTGATGTTCTTGGTGGCATGAAAAAAGCACATTAGGGCTCAGGTCTTTGGTGGGGAACTGTTCCCATGGAGGGGTGAGATCTTTTTGTTTCTCTGTGCTTTCCACCTCGATGTCTAACAGTACGTGAAACAACTGAGGGTATTTCTCTGGAGAATCACAGGCATCCAGCTCTGTTCTGGACACACACACAGATCTCAGTGAAGCAGTATTAACAAAAACATCAACATTTTAGGTTAAAGTAACTAAAATCTATATGAAGAGTTCAGATGGAAAACCTGTGCTTCTGACATGTTTTATTGTAAATGAGCAGTTTTATCAGGCTCTTTTGTTTAGTTTCAGTAATTTCACTTTGATGGCAATAGAAAGGTTATTAGTCAGTAATTGAAATGCCTTATTTTCACAAATCTTACTTGAGTCAGTTCATCGTTTTTGGCGAAAACTCTTAAAGGATTAGTCCTTTTTCTTAAAAAAAATCCAGATAATCCAGATAATTTACTCACCGCCATGTCATCCAAAATGTTGAAGTCTTTCTTTGTTCAGTCGAGAAGAAAATATGTCTTTTGAGGAAAACATTCCAGGATTTTTCTCATTTTAATGGACTTTAATGGACCCCAATACTTAAGTTTTAATGCAGCTTAAAATTGCTGTTTCAAAGGACTCTATCTAGCGAAACGATTGTCACCTTTGGCAAGAAAAACAAAAAAATGCAATTTTAAACCACAACCTCTCAGCTTCATCCGGTCCTGTGGCGCACCAGGGCGACCTCACGCAGTATGTCATCACGTCAAGAGATCACGGATGAAGTATGCGAACTACGCCCCACTACTCCCCCAAGTGTGGAGAAAGAGGGCCGTTCCGACAGTGTTGTATGTCGAATGATACTAATTAATGTCTTTGTGTCAGTATATTGTTTAAAATTGTCCCTAAATGTGCGTTTCATATATGTAACACGTGACTTTTCGACGTCATTATGCAATTACGTGAGGTCACGCTGCCGCGTCACACAGCCGGAAGAAGAGAAGTTGTGGATTAAAGGTGCATATTTTTTATTTTTCTTGCCAAAAATGACAATCGTTTAGCTAGATAGGACCCTTATGCCTCGTTTGGGATCGTTTAGACTGCAATTTTAAACTGCATTAAAACTGTTAAGTGTTGGGGTCCATTAAAGTCCATTAAAATTAGAAAAATCCTGGAATGGTTTCCTCAAAAAAAAAAAAAAAATGTATTCTCGACTGAACAAAGAAAGAACAAATCAACATTTTGGATGACATTGTGGTGAGTAAATCATCTCAATTTTTTTTAAAGAAAATTGACAAATCCTTTAACTACGGAAGCCAAGAGAGGTCGAGAGAGGTCGTAATTTTATTTTTGCTTGCTTGTTTCCTCATGATCACAACTTAATTTCTCGTGATCTTGAGATAACAAAAGTTGTTTTCTCGTGATCTCGACATAACAAAAGTTGTATTCTTGTGCATGATTAAAGCTTATGTGTACTCGATAGAACCGTTTGGTTTGGTTTGTAAACAGCAAAAGCATATTTTGCTAAATTAGCATGGATGAACAAATAAGATTTTACTTGGATCCGGGATTCCCTCAAGCTGAAATAGATTTGTGGAGAATTTAGGGACCGCCTCTAAAGTTACTCCATAATATATACGTTTCTACTTTTAGTCATTCAATTAAAATGCTGTTCGTGATCACGAGAAAACAACTTTTTGTTATTCTGAGATCACAAGAAAATTAAGTCATGATCATGAGAAAACAAGCAAGCAAAAATAATAATAGTGCATGGCCTCTCTCTGCTTCTGTACTTAACTGTCGTTTCTCAATAAAGTTAAAAGGCTCAAAAATTCGGTCAATACCCTAATTGTTACTGTCTGTTGTGTTTCTATTATGTCATGAATTGGTATCTTAGTGTCCTAATTTACCTAAGTTAAAGGAATATTCAATTTTCTTAAAAGAAAAATCCAGATAATTTACTCACCACCATGTCATTCAAAATGTTGATGTCTTTCTTTGTTCAGTCGAGAAGAAATCTTGTTTTTTGAGGAAAACATTGCAGGATTTTTCTCATTTTAATGGACTTTAATAGAGCCCAACATTTAATACTTAACTCAACACTTAACAGTTTTTTTCAACAGAGTTTCAAAGGATTATAAACGATCCCAAACGAGTCACAAGGGTCCCATCCAGCGAAACGATTGTCATTTTTGACAAGAAAAATAAAAAATATCCACTTTTAAACCACAACTTCTCGCCTAGATCCGGTCGTGATGCACCAACGTGACCCCACGCAATACGTGATGTCAAGAGGTCACAGAGGACGAACGCAAAACTCCGCCCCAGTGTTTACAAGTGTGGAGAAAGAGGACCGCTCCGACGTTGTTGTATGTCAAATGATACTAATTAATGTCTTTGTGTCAGTTTATTGTTTACAATGGTCCACGTTTTATATATGTAACACGTGACCTCCCTACGTCAGTACGCATTTACGTTAGGTCGCGCTGGACCGGACCTAGACGAAAAGTTGTGGTTTAAAAGAGCATATTTTTTATTTTTCTTGTCAAAAATGACAATCGTTTCGCTAGATAAGACCCTTATGCCTCGTTTGGGATCGTTTATAGACCTTTGAAACTCTGTTAAATTGCATCTGAGCTCTTCATATAGGCTATATGACTTGTTTGCATTTTACTATGTCCATGTAGTCTCTAAATCATTATGGTGTATAAATAAATGCAAATTTACTGTAACAATTACATAAGGATTATGAGAAAAAATTGAAGAATCTTCCAGATTAACAATGATCAGATGCAAAGCAAAAAAGCAACAAGCAAAGAATTAAATCTTTCTCTTCCTTGTAAATGTTTTTATTAAAACAAGCTGCGACCAAAACAAGCATAAATGATAGGACATTTAGTCATTTGCTTTGTTTTTATTTCTGCTGTGCCATGCTGGGTAGCTCCTATGTGAAATATCATTGGCAAGCATTTCAGCTCTGCACAGCTGTATTATAAATATGTAACAGTTTTGTGTGTCAAAAGACAAATCTTATCAAACCTGTTTAGGACACAGTGTTAAATAACAGTGCATTTCAAATATTCAAATCTGGGTCTTCTGCTCCAGATTAATAAACTATCCAGATGTGATGAATTTAAGCATTTAAATGTATGCTTTTATTTTAAGTGACTTACAGTGCATTCAAGCTATATGTTTTTTCCCTGCTAATGCAATGCTCTACCAACTGAGCTACAGGAACATACAGTATAAAGAAACACTTACTTCATAAACTTTAAAACGGTGGTGCCAGGGGCAATGAATCCAGTATGGAACTGGATCTGGAATATCTGAGTGTTTGTTACCTGCAGGCGCACAGGAATTTAAACACATGTAGCCATTACATGTGATGTAATTTTATAATGTATGTATATACAGTACTGTGCAAAAGTCTTAGGCAACCATGCCAGAATTATATTTGTTGTTTTTGCAATGTTAAATTATCATATATAATTGTTTCTCAGTCTCTTTAATAGAATACAGGAAATGTGTTAAAAACTGTATAAAAAATGTAAACTGATGTATCAAGTTTTAAGGTTAAACTCCCCTTCCACTTGAGCAATAGCAGGAAACTGCAGGATCTCTTAAACGTAAATAAAATTAAATCCTAATTTCTAATTTTTAAGAAATTATTCTTTTCACTTTTTATTCTGCTCAAAAACGCTCAAGATGTGTTTAGTGCCAAGAGAGGTCACACTAAACACAGACGATGCCTAAAGAAGACATTTAGTCCTGAATTTTTTTTTACATATTTCCTGTATTTTTTGTTTGTATCTTAATAAAATAGATTGAAAAATAAATATGGATGGACATTAAAACTTCTAAAAAACAAGTCCGGTGGTGGTGGTGGCCTAAGACTTTTGCACAGTACTGTATATATAAGAAATATATTTACAATGGGCTGTTGAATTATTCGAAAATAATGCACACAAAAGGTGGTAATGCAATAATACTATATATTTCATGTCTTTTAATTGTTTTTCCCTTTCTTGTAAAGCTGCCTTAAAACCATGAAATATTGTTAAAAAAGCACTATACAGTGGTGGCCAAAAATATTGGCAAAGAAAATATGAGCAAAGAAAGCTGTGAAAATTAATCCACAAAGTTTCTTCTTTAAAGGTGCAATGTGTGATTTTTAGAAGCATCTCTTGAGAGAAATGCAAAAAATATAAAAACTATATTATGAAGGGTGTATAAAGACCTTTCATAATGAACCGTTATGTGTTTATTACCTTAGAATGAGATGTTTTTATCTACATACACAGAGGTTCCCCTTACATGGAAGTCGCCATTTTGGGCCGCCATGTACAGAAGCCCTTAACGGACAAACTTTTTTCATTAAGTTGTCTCCGACGGTGACCTGTTTGTCTGGGGTGGCTACAGTAGCTTCTCTATGTGTTTTAAAAGCGAGGGGTAAGCAGTGGACTGAGCCATTGGTTGCAATTCACAACCTCACCACTAGATGCCACTAAAATTTACACACTGCACCTTTAAGAGCTTTAATTAAAAAAAAAAATTTGCCGTTTCATTGAAGTAAAACAATTGAAAGTGAGGGGTAAATTACACAATGACTTAAATTATTATCTCTAATCATAAGCATCATATTTTTTGTGATTTGTTTTAAATGAAAGCTTTAAAGAAGAAACATTATAGATTCATTGTCAAAGCTTTCTTTACTCATATTTTCCAAGGGTGCCAATATTTTTTGCCACCACTGTATAAAATAAATAAATAAAATGTAACTACCAGTTGAGTTACATTTACTACATTTTCAGCCCATACCTTAATAAACTTTAAAACTTTAGCAAGAACATCACCCCTAAAAAACATTTTTTTTTTGGTTTTATTCTTTAAAAAAACGATTTAATAAATACATAATAAAAAGTTAGTTTTTGGTCTCCTACCTTGGCCTGTAGTGCATGAGAGCGCATGTGATAGACAGAAATCACCACGTCACCTTGAGCACTCACTTCTACAGGAAAGACCACTTTGCCCTCCTGAATTCTGTGTTCCCTGAGATCATACAACATAAATGAAGAAATGCAAGTTTATTTGTGCGCCATGGAGAAAAGTCACATGGGAAAAAAATTACATTATTGTTAATATAACTCGCATTTACATTTATGCATTACACTTTAATCCAGCGACTTACAGTGCATTATAAAGTATTAAAAAAATATTAGTATGCATGTTCCCTGGTTTTGAACCCATGAACTTTTGGGATGTTAATGCAATGCTCGAACGCTGAGCAATACAGGAGAAGTGTTTATGTGAAGTGTATTCCAGATAATGCATTGCCTACCTCATTCTCTCATACTCCTGAGCTGTGGAAAATATCTTGGTCTCGCCGATAAGTACGTCACAAAACGGCCGACAGCCAGTGCGCTGTTTGTTGAAGCAAGGAACAGGACTCATTGTGACAGCTTTAATAACCAGCGGTTTGGAGTGGGGCACCGTGGGCTTCTCTGAGACTATACTGCATACGTAACCTATGTACCTGAATGAACACATACAACAGACATATAACAGACTGTCAGAAGCTTTGTGCCAAAGGCACAAAGTAAGACTTGAGCAATGATTATTGCTTAACAATAATACAAATGTATATGTTTATATCAAATGTATACTTTTTTAAGAGCTCGTATTATGCAAAATCCACTTTTACAAATTGTATGTGTGAACACAACCACCCTACAATGAAGAAAGCCACCCATTCCTCCTTTCTTAATCCCCATAAAACCAGAGCAGAGTCATTCGTTTTGATTCTTTTGTTAATATGATGTCACACTAACAAAGCCCCGCCCACAGACTTAAAAAATGGGCATTATTTTGTCCCTTTAAAGCTGCAAGCTGATTGGCCCTACCTCCTGTGGGAGGGCCATAGGCCAGATCCAGGCCTTTTGGCGCTGAGAAGGTGCATGGCTGGCACTGGGTTGGCAAAAAGGTGGCAGAAACAGAACATGGCACAGACCAGCACACCTGAAGAAGCTTTACCATCCTTAAAGAAAAGCAAAGAAAGCAGGTGTGGATAAATTAGGCACACAAAAAAAAATTCTGCACAAAAACCTTATTAGTTAATTACCCATATTTAATTTTAACCATATTCTTAAAGGATTAGTCAATTTTCAAAATCCAGATAATTCACTCACCACCACGCCATCCAAAATGTTGATGTCTTTCTTTGTTCAGTCGAGAAGAAATTGTGGATTTCCAGGATTTTTCTCATTTTAATGGACTTTAATGGACCCCAACACTTAACAGCTTTATTGCAGTTTAAAATTCCAGTTTCAACAGAGTTTCAAAGGACTCTAAACGATCTCAAACGAGGCATAAGGGTCTTATTAAGCGAAACGATTGTCATTTTTGACAAGAAAAATAAAAAATATGCACTTTTAAATCACAAATTCTCATCTATCTCCGGTCCTGATGCGCCAACCCGACCTCACGTAATACGTCATCACATCAAAGGTCACCAGTGTTTACAAGTGTGTTGAAAGAGGACCATTTCTACGTTGTTGTATGTGGAATGATACTAATTAATGTCTTTGTGTCAGTTTATTGTTTAAAATGGTCAGCAAATGTGCGTTTCGTAGCACGTGATCTTTCCACGTCATTATGCAATTACGTGAGGTCGAGCTGGCACGTCACAGGACCGGAGATAGACGACAAGTTGTGGTTTAAAAGTGCATGTTTTTTATTTTTCTTGTCAGGAGTGACAATCGTTTCGCTGGATAAGACCCTTGTGCCTCGTTTGGGATCGTTTGGAGTCCTTTTAAACTCTGTTGAAACTGCAATTTTAAACTCCATTAAACTGTTTAGTGTTGGGGTCCATTAAAGTCCATTAAAATGGGAAAAATCCGGGAGTGTTTTCCTCAAAAAACATGGTTTGTTCTTGACTGAACGAAGAGGGACATCGACACTTTGGATGACATGGTGGTGAGTAAATTATTTGGACTTTTTTTATTGACTAATCCTTTAATGTTCTTAAATACCAGTGTCACGTTGAGTCATTGCCCCTTTTTTTTCAGGCAAACATGCCTCTTATATGTATTATTCATAAAACGTTGATCTATTTGCCTAATCCAATTAAAGCCACATTCATTTACTGTACCACCTGTTTTGGTTGATATATTGAGAGAGAAACATCAATAGAGTTTATTAAATGATGTAGACAATTATTTTATTCGGGCAAATATCCAAATGCATTGTACAGGTAAGAACACTTTTAGTCAATTTATGTACTGGTCTGGTTTGTAGGGGTGGAGCAATGCTGTTCTTGCAAAATATGCTAGATCAAAATAGTCTGCTGCATCCACCACAACCTACCTGTAGCACATACGACTGACCTCCAAGATGGAGTACTGCGCATGTAAACACAAACTTACGCAGTCTACACATTCAAACCAAGCTGAATTGCTTTTCATAGAACATAGAATACATTTGCATTTATGTATCTGATTAGTTACAATGCCTATTGTAAACAAAACAATTTGTCACAATGGGAGTTTGAACCACATGAAATGCTATAGTCTACGCTTTATCGTGATTAACTGCACAGCAGTACTTGTCTTCTTACCGAGCAGGTGATCACACACACATTCTTGGGGTTTTGCTTGAGCCAGTTGTACATGTTCTTACAAACGGCAAACAGGTTGTGAAGACTCGGGGCCTGCCTGGAAGACCAATTGCATTCAGAAACCTACAGAAGAAAAAAAGAGGGAGAAGACAGCAAAAGAAGTGAGATAATAAAAAGAGCAATTATAATACAGAGTAATTCAATGATAAAAGGAACCGATTACAAAAGAGGGATTCCAAAAGTGTATCAGTGAGGAAAATATGCATTATTAAGAAAAGTTATGCTATTAAGAACTGCAAAAAAATAATTAGTGTCTCTTTTTTTCTTTCAGTCCAGTCACTATTGGTTAATGAAAATATGAAGAGTTTCGTTGCAAAACGAGATAAATCCATTTTTTAACATTTTTGTCAAAACATGTTTATTATTATGTTATCATGTTATTATTTTGTTTTATGGTGCTACTTAGCTGTATTTTTTAAGTTAAATCAAAACAAACCAGCTGCAGTTGCATTGAAATCAATTGGAATGCAGAACCAAAAAACGCGATTTCTGAACAATTAACCAAACGGTGGTTATCTCGTTTTGCAACGAAACTCTTCATATAGTTTTGGTTTATGAATGAAGATGGATAACCAGTGACTTCTCTTCTGATGTGAGGGGATGCAAATTTGAAATATGTGTTTGGCGTGTTGTGTGTGGCTCGTCATGTAAAAATATGTGCTACTTAAAGAATCAAATATTTATATAAGCACTATTAAAGGTCACGTTCTTTCTGATCCCATTTTTCAAACCCTAGTTAGTGTGTAATGTTGCTATAATAGAATAAATAATACCTGCAAAATGCTAAAGCTCAAAGTTCACTGACAGGCGATATATTTTAATATATCGGAATATAACAGAATTCGCCTTTCAAAGCCTACAGCGAACGTCCGGTTTGGACTACAGCCCTCTACTTCCTGCTTTAATGACGTCAGTAAAACGGTTTTCTGACTAAACTCCACCCACACGAATACGTCAGTCGCCAAGCTAACGGCAAGCTAAGCTGCTGTCAAATCACAACACACTAAACAAACTACACAATCAGAACTCGTTACGTATTTCTGAAGGAGGAACTTCATAGTACAAGGAAAACATCAGCCCATTTTTAGGACAGTGAAAACAGCGCTATACAGATAAAAACATTTTGTGAAAAATAATGCGTTTTTTTACACGTAAAACATGAACACATGTTATATTGCACACTGTAAACACAATCAAAGCTTCAAAAACACAGAAAAAATGGGACCTTTAAGGAGAGTACAAACAAAAAAGCTGCAAAACTGTGTATTTGTTTAATACATTTAAGTTAGTGTGATTTAGCAAGGCCTTTTGTTTTCTTTATTTTCATTATTATTATATTTTATTTATACATGTATTTTTGCTTGCATTTATGCATTGTTTTATTTATTTTGATTGTTGGTTCTATCTGCTCTTTTATAGTCTATGTTATTTTTGTATTTTTGTATATACCCTTTTCACTGAAATGTTTGTGTTCTTAAAAAAATGTGTTCGGTGCTATATGTGCTTTATGCGTCATGTCAAAATACATGCCTGCTGCAAACACGTCAAAAGGGTTTATGATAAAAGAGACACTCACGTTCGCGTAATACCCGCAAGACACTGGGTCACATTCACTAAGCATGCATATGCACAAATCTGTTTGTAAAATGTGCGTACGGTTCTTTTAACTTACAAATCATGATTTAACAAAAACTTTCATACTAAAATTTATTTTAAATGTATGCAAAAACGTAAGAACAACCACAAGTAGGGCTGTCACAATGATTAAATAATCGTCTTATCGCAATTGTTTGACCTCATCGCGATGATTTCAAATCACCGCAATGATTGCACAACTCTCTAAAAAACAGAAGGGGGAGCTGTAGCGCCTGTATGAACGAGATGGTATTAGATGGCGTTCCTTAAATGACAGTGTAATGCGATACATTGCAAATCCATTCAACACAGTGGGGAAAAAAGAGCATTTAAAGAAATGCTGCGGAACTTTGATAAGCAGTATGAACTATTTATCATTAAATAATTACTTTTAAATATATGTGTTATGTGTATTAATATTCACTGCTAGGTAAACCTAGATTTAATTTAAATAATCACAACAATGTATGAAAATTATTTCATGAACAAACAAAATATATGAGAATTAAATGTCAAAGCAATAAAATAGACAATTAATCATCATATCCGGCAAAAGTCAAAAACAGGCAATTAATTGTCATAATCGTCATAATTTATTAGGCAATTACCGTCAGCCAAATTTCATAATCGTGACAGCCCTAACCACAAGTGCGCAATAATCATGAACAAGGAAAAAGAATCCAATAATACATATCTGTGTTATATATTTTATATATTTTTCCTTGTTCATGATTATTGCGCACATGTGGTCTAAGTTGTTCTTACATTTTTGCATACATTTAAAATAAATTTTAGTATGAAAGTTTTTGTTGAATCAAAATTTATAGGTTAAAACATCTGTACGCATGCTTAGTGAATGAGACCCACTAACTTAAAGCAACAATATGTAGTTTTTTTTACCTTTAAATAATGTCTCTAAAATTATTTCAGTGATAGAACAATTCTTAACTGGACAAATTGTACTGTTGCTGCAACCTGAGCAGCTTCCTAGCTGCTACAAGCACACTCTGAAAGTGGCGGTGGAGGGTAGGAAACACAGCCCCGCCCCTCCCCCTGCCTGCAGAAGAGTGTCTAATACCAGGCACTGTTGCGCTTTTCAACCACATGGGGAGAGCTGTAAGTCAGTTTTACATGGAAACTACATAGTGTTGCTTTAGCAGTAAACTCTGATTACACGCGAGTACCTGGTAAACACAAGTGTCTCTTTTTTCATAAACACCTTTGAGGCATTTGCAGCAGGCTCGTATTTTGACATGACGTGTGGTGCACAAAGGTTCACATGATGCCCCAAACACTTATTTTGACATGACGAGCCACACACGACGGGCTAAATACATATTTTGACGAGCTTCGCATTGTGTGCCCTCGAAAAAGTCACCGACCGCCACTGTAGATAACTGTGTATAAAATCTGAAATGTCAGGAAAACAAGACTACTAGGCACATTTATGTAAATTATAAAACAAGAGAAGAACACAATAAGAGAAACAGTCAAATGTTTCTAAAGAGCAGGGGATTCATGTTAAAATCTTCAAAAGTATATATCAAGTAAATTTATATTAAAGTCAGACCCTTAAATAAATAAGAATAAATTATGCCAAAATGAACCCTGATGTCCTTTATAACTAAAGTAGATTATAAGTCATAATAAGCTGGAAATAGTTGAGTCATGCAGTTAATCCTAAAAGTTATTTAAAGGAACAGTATGTAGGATTGTGGCTAAAACTGGTACTGCAATCACACAACTGGTGGCCAATACACAAAATGACAACATAAACATCAATTGAGGGCTGCAACTCCACTTTTTAAATGACAATATCCTAACCAGACCACTGTTGTCAGTGATAAAAGTATTTGAAATGAAAATTATTTCTTAATGTCTAGTGACATATAAGGGCCATTTTATGATTAATTGATATAAATTAACTATCCTATAATTTATGCTAGTACAGTATGCTACACAAATGTCGGGGAAATTTGGATTTGACTTTGACTTTAAAAAGTCTTAAACTGTTGAACTAACTTTACAGTAAATCTGTAGTTTGCAAGGTGACCAGTAATGAAAAATGAAAGTATTTGCTTTTGAAGTCAGAAAGTTTAAAGCATAATGCTCACTCTGTTGGAGAACTTGGCTCCCCGATAGTTCCTCTGTGACAGGTTGAAAACAGTGTAGTGGTCGGCATGCCGTGAGTCCAGGAATGAGCGGATATCCTCTGTGTGGTTCCTGTAGCCCATCTCCACTGCTTCAGCAGGATATGACATCACTAGCAGACAGAAGAGACAATTAGGAGAGATCTTGGTAGCAATATCCAGTATGTGGCCAACACGAATTCTTCTACTGTATGAGCGCTTTTGGTAAACTAAGCTTTTAAACTGCTGCATTCCACTAAAGAAAGACTGATTTACATTAATTAACTCACCAATGATGCGTGTTGTGATGTAGGCAATGTCCAACTCTCCTTTTGTATATCTAAAGTACACACATATACATTGAAAGTCAATATTAACAGCAATAACATGCATTACAGTATATCCATAGAGATAATATATACAGTGGCAAGGAAAAAGTATGTGAACCTGATACTTATCTAGGTCACAACAATAGACAAAAACAAATAATCTGACAACCACACAGTTGATGGTATCCATTGACTTCCATAGTAGGAAAAACAATTACCATTGAAGTCAATGGGTATCGTCAACTGTGTGCTTCCTATCATTTATCAGAATATCTTCTTTTGTGTTCAACACAATAAAGAAACTCCTACAGATTTAGAACAACATGAGGATGAGTGAATGATGACAAAATTTGTAGTTTTTGGTGAACTATCCCTTTAAAAAACAACATGGTGTGTTAGTATACTGCAGGTTGACCTGATGGGTCACTCAGAGGTAAATTGTAACATTACATAAGTGCTTCATGCTGTGCCTTCTCATTAATGTCTAAATGCTTTCCTTTCAGCTAAGTGATAAATGCACATTGAATAGTTGAGGATTTCCGGATCCTCAGCTACTGCAATTCTTTATTAGAGTCCTTTGGATATTGCATCCAACTGTAAGACAGCTGTGACAAAGTGTAAACCGGGGCCTTCGGCTGTATCCAACAAAACATAATTTGTTGTCTTTAGAGTGCCCTTTACCCCATTGTTTACATACATAAGTACGTTTTCTTTCTTTATTTTCTATTATTCCTTTTTCCACCATTGCACTGTAGCTCCAGCATACATCATCCCATGTTACAATTATGTCACAAAGTAAAGAAAAAAGTGTGCCCATATGCATTCTTATAGGTATACTAACACATGCAAACACACATCTGGTTATTTCTATCACTATGAGGGCTTTGACTTCTTGTATAGTGAGCTATGAAAATATTATTTAGTCTGAATATGTCAAGTTTCAAAATGTAGAATATGTCAGGTTTTAGTAAAAAAAAATTGTCCCTATAATGTACATCAAATCAGTACACAGACACACCACTTGTGTTTCTGAACATTTCATAGATTTTGATTGGTTTACTATCAGGCTAATGATATTTTATCCCTACCCTTTAATCTAACCCCGACACAAGCCTAATAACATTATTACACGTAAAACAATGCACAAAGAGCACCTGTTACGCAAAATCCAGTTTTACAAGGTGTTTGGACATAAATGTGTGTTGGCAGTGTGAACACAACCACCCTACAATAATAATCTACTCACTCCTTCTTTTTAAACTCTTTCCCCACCAATGACAAGTTATTTTGTCAATTAAGAGAAAACGCTTCCTGCCAGTTTTTACAGCAATCTATATTATGATTCAAAAACAGAAAACTCTGTGTATGTTTTGATCATCGCTCTGAATCTGATCGCTAACAAAAGTCCTTTACAAAAATGCAATTATCTTAGTTTATCAAAATTTGGTACTTTTGAAGAAACCTACCCATTTTTGAGATGTGATAAAAGAGAACAAATGAAGATAGGATGAAACCTTTTTTCTTTTTCGTTTGTTTGAAAGCAGAGGGTCTGTTCTTTCATTTGATGTATTGTAAGTTTATATATTTATAGAAGAAAAATTTATTTTTTTTTTGACGTGGTAAGAGTTAATTAGACATGCTGTTTTGATTTTCTTGTTAATGTGATGTCACACTGATGAAGCTCCGCCCACGGCCACTGACTGACAGGCCTGCATCTGCCCTCAGCGAGTTGTACACTGTCCACAATATCGTAATAGTGAGATACTATTGTCTCAGACTGTGTTCAGGTCAGAGACAAAAACGGTTTGGCAAGATGAAAAAAATCAAAAATCTTTAAAAAACTTTTATCACGTTTTAAAAGCACGCATCAGGTTTATTTCAATGCACATAGTGTATTTATGTTAATTTTATGCAAAAAAAAATACATTTGCACCATTTTTATGAAAGTTAAGACTGAATGGACCTGAAAATGTCAAATGGTGTAACCGCCAACTGATCATCAATCAGTATCATTTTTTAGTTATTTCTAAATGTAAATTTTAATTCCTTTTTTGTAATATTTGTCTTGACATATGCTGAAAACAGCTCTGTTTTCTAAATAATCTTTGACAAATTATGTAAAAATGTATGTAAAAAAAATCATATATCACTGAACTAGATGATTATATTTTATTCCACATTTTTAATAAATATATTTATAGTTTTTTATTTTAAAAAATACTAGTTACACCAATTGACAGACCGGTTACACCACATTGACATTTTTACAATTATCCCCCAAATATTCTTTCAAAATAAAATAAAACCAGAAATTTTAGACTTGGTCCTCGAAAAAGAGAATGTATGCAAGTAATCTGCAAATTTATTTTGAAATTTTAACCCTTTTACATTTAATTGAACTATGGTTGTGCCGATAGACAATAGTATCGTGTATCGACGTGTATCAGACATACAGCCAATAGTGGGCTTTTATGACGATAGTTGGCAATGATTAATATTATTATCATCATAGTTTCACATTAACATGCACATTCCGTGCTTTTCCTCGCATTAGAGGGTTTGTGGGATTCACTTTGCGCGAGAGAGCTTGTAACACACGCAGATTCATTCTCACATGCACCTGGACTTAATGCGCGCATCTTGGACTCTTGCTCGCATATGAAAGCGCATGGCATGGACTCCTTCTAGCACTTGAAAATGCACTTGAATATATCGCCCAACGCTAAATTCAACCATACGGACACAAAATAATTAACGTCACGTCATTGACCCGTTCACAGAAATCAGATTAACTGAAAGCGCTCACTGTCTTTTTTGGTAAGGTAGTGAGAAACAGTAGCTCATTTGCATTTAAAGGTACAGACACAAAAACAGCATGTTTTTGCTGCCACCCAAATAGGGGCATTTCGGATCCACAAGTCAAACCTACAGTACCACACACTGTACCACATCAATTCCATTTAAATAGCTAATTAAAATGGCAACATATTTATGTTAAACAAAACCCTATCCCTACAAGAAAACACTTTACATGTTCAGAATAGGTTAAACTTGAGACGCACACACTTGAAACACATAAACAAATTGAGAAAAACATTGAGGACTTACGTGGCTACTTGATTCATAACCTTGGTTGAGGTGTCTTTGATAGTGTCTTTTAGGTTGTCCTTAATGTTGCTGAAGAACTTTCCAGCACCTCCTTTAACCATATCAAAAAGTCCCCCTCCGTAGTTCCCGTCCATATCTGAAGATGAAGGGCCTTCAAATGAGCAGAATTTATATCTTACAACACACATGCAGATGGGCCACCACAAACACACAATGTCACAAGACTAGTGATGGACCGAAATGACTAGTGATGGACCGCATGAATATAACATGCAATGACATGCAATGACTAGTGATGGACCGCATGAATATAACATGCAATGACTTGGTGAGCATGCTAATGCAACACTGCAAAAAAAATAAAATAATAATAATATACCATGCAACAGACAAACATTAAACATCAATAATGTGGATGTCTCATGCTGCAGTACAAGCAGGAATCACTGAAAATTACAAAATTGGAAAATACCTCCATTCTTTACTATATACACTACAAAGCAAAGCTGGTCCACAAACCCTAAACCTGGATGCTTTAATACATTAATGAAACTTAGAAAGCCCTCATAAATAACCTCAGTAATCATAAATGCTACACAGATGCTATGCAAGCTTAATGTGCATTAAATAATATGGGTTTTGCGTATAAGCAAAATAAAAAGAGGAAAATATTAAACATCTGGATTAAACATCCACCATATAAAACCACAACCAAATGGCCTAATATTTAAAGAGTCATGCTTGCAACCTAAAGGTCACTGGTTTAATTCTTATGGTCAGCAGGAAGCAACTGTGGTGCAGGCACCTTTCCCCAATTGCACCCAGGCAGTGCAGTGAATGGCTGCCTACAGCAACTACTCACTGGATGGGTTAAATGCAGAACCACTACAAGTATGGGTTACCATACATTGGCAATTATGTGTGGTGGAGGATGTAGGAGATGAGGACAACTCCAAAATAAATGTAAACTTTAATAATGCTACTTAAACACAGCAAGCAGGGTTACACAGACCCACCTAACATCAACAAGAACAAAAAAGACTGGTGAAAACAGGGGAGCTTAAATACAATGGAAGTTATGAGGATGATGGCTGGCAGGTGAGGATAATGACAAATATGGAACAGGTGAGGGAGCGTGAAGGATCATGGGAAGTAGAGTTTCTAGGGGGATTACTGGTAAAACAAAGGGAAACAGGCAGGCAGACAGATTGGGGTGGTAAAAACTACATCTATCAGTGAGAGTCAAACTTGGAGTCACTCTGCTACAGCTTCTGAACTTATCAATTCATAGACTTTACTTTTACATATTTGCTGTTATATATTTGCTTATCCATTCAGACAAACCAACTGTACCACAAATTGAGCTACAAACCTATATCAGTTTTTATCATAATTATATAGAAAGGGACAAAATCCTCGAAAATAAACATTATGTAAAATGTCAAAATTTTCTGAATTATCTCACATAACTCTTTAAACTTAAATAATTGTGACCATATCTGTAAAACTAATTACTAAACATATAGATGGGTTGCACGGCGACGTCATAAACTGGTTGCGTGCGCAACCGAGAGGCAGAAAGAAGAGACGTGCATTGTGTTGTAGGCTAGTAGCAGTGTCTGTAAGTCAAAATGCCAAGGATTTGTTGCGTGGAAAATAGTACCAACAGAGTCAGTGCCTGATGTTAAAGGATTAGTCCATTTTCTTAAAAGAAAAATCCAGACAACCTACTCACCACCATGTCATCCAAAATGTTGATGTCTTTCTTTGTTCAGTCGAGAAGAAATTATGTTTTTTGAGAAAAACATGAATTTTTCTAATTTTAATGGACTTTAATAGAGCCCAACATTTAATACTTAACTCAACACTTAACAGTTTTTTTCAACGGAGTTTCAAAGGACTATAAACAATCCCAAACGAGGCATAAGGGTCTTATCTAGCGAAACGATTGTAATTTTTGACAAGAAAAATAAAAAATATGTACTTTTAAACCACAACTTTTCGTCTAGGTCCGGTCCAGCGCGACCTAACAAAAATGCGTAGTGACGTAGGGAGGTCACGTGTTGCATATATAAAACGCACATTTGCGGACCATTTTAAACAATAAACTGCCACAAAGACATTAATTAGTATCAGTTGACATACAACAATATAGGAAAGGTCCTCTTTCAAGACGCTTGTAAAACTTTAAAACTTTATAAACGGAGTTTCGCGTTCGTCCTCTGTGACCTCTTGACATCATGACGTATTGCGTGGGGTCAGCTGGCGCATCACGACCGGATCTACATGACGAGAAGTTGTGCTCCAAAAGTGCATACTTGTTATTTTTATTGTCAAAAATGACAATAGATGCGACTATTACGTTACTAGCCTAACATTATAATTCATACATGTATCACAGTAACACTGCAAAAATAAAGACAGAAAAACAGATACAACTAAAATTAAGTTTTATTTATATACAAACAATAAAGAACGCTTTAATAATTAAGGTTGTTGCAGTAGCGGATCAGCTCACCAAGCGGGCTTTCTGCCTCCTGGATGCGCGCGCACTCTGTAATGTTTGTAAACCTGCAACCCGTCTATAGTGACTGATATTTATATATAAATGCATTGTTTACTGTAGTATACGAAAACTCAAAACACTTCCTGTTTGAAAGATGTTTCATCTATTAAAGTCTGTGTTTATTTACATGAATTTGCACATTAATTCAAGCCTGTATGCTTTTTGTTATTGATGACAGACAAAAAAAACACACCATATTATACATCATAAAAGTATTGATATTTTACAATGCTTTTTTTAGAAAGACCGATTAATCAGTTGATTTTTTTAGTTTAATTTATCTGTTTTGATGGCAAAAATCCAATGCTTAGAGGTCTTCTGAGGGTAATCTGTGCGGTGTTGTTGTAGAAATATCCATATTTAAAACTTTATAAACGAAAATAACTAGCTTCCGGTAATGCCGCCATCACTCCTCTGTATTCAGGAGAGAGTATCAGCGTAGTGTACGCACTTTTCTTAGTGACGTATGACAAATGCGGAGAGCGAGGGCACAGAGCAGCAGCAGAGAAACCTCCGTAAACTGCGTACGCTCTTACCTTTAATGCTGACGCGATTAAGATGGCGGCGCTACCGGAAGCTAGTTATTTTCATTTATAAAGTTTTAAATATGGATATTTTTACAACAACACTGCACGGATTACCCTCAGAAGACCTTTGTATATCATCCAGGAGCCGTTTGGATTTCTTTGGGGAAGGATATATGCAATTTTTTGTACTTGAAGGAGGTGGACCCCATAACTTTACTGTTTAGCTGCTGAATGATATAAGACATTTTCTAAAATAACTGAAAATGTGTTAGTCTGACTCTGAAAAATGATGGACATATGCATCTCGGACGGTTTCGGGGTGAGTAAATCATGGGTTTACTATCATTTTTGTCCGAACTATCCCTTTTAGTTAAAAATAAAAAAAACTATATGCAGCTGTTGGCTAGATTAACATAAGCAACAAATCAAAATCTGATTTCAGTTCTTTTTGTTATCACTGCAATGCATCTTTTGTTATTTTGATAAGATAATCATTAGTGTTAAAACAAAAGCAAATATAGTACAAGACTACACATATAATATACATTTGTGTAATTTCAATGTTACCTGTGGGAATATTTCACAGAAATATTTACTTCAATACTTATTAATATAATACATTTTTATTTATCCATTGAATAAATTTAGCACATTTTCATGGTTTAGTTTTATTACTTTTGTAAACATTTCAGCACTGTTTCACTTCGAATGTCATGTTTGTTTTCTGTCGATGAATCGGTTATCGGTATCGGTATGGACCAACCTAATTATCGGTATCTGTAAAATCCACTATCGGTCGACTACTACTTTTTCTGAAACATTATTTTGCTCAAAAATACATAATTAATATAATTAGTAAATTACAAATATATTTATTAACTATGGCTGTTTTAGTGAATATGATGAACCAGCCTGATCTCATCAGAATTCGTACATATTTTACAAGTTGGCTAATTCGTATAAATTCATATGAAGTTATTAGTGCAAAAACCTACGATTCTCATACAAAAAACAACAACGAAACCCAACCCCTAACCCCGCACCTAACCCCAACATCACAGGGGTCCAGGCAAATCATTCAAAAACTTACAAATGTGGTTGTATGAATTAATATGAATTAGCCAACTCGTAAAATATGTACGAATTCTCATGAGATAGCGTTGAATGAACTCTGTCAGTCATTTAATAGCCACTGATTTCTCGTAACATCACGCAAAAGAAAAAAGTACATAATGTGGTAATACTTTGATTTTGAATACTTTGAAACGGTAAAGAACCCACTTGTTGTTGTTGCTAGCAGAGCTGGGTGGCCTGGCATTGCTTTAATAGTGGGCCAGAGAGAGTGGGCTTCCTGTCAGACTTGCCATTAAGGTACAGAGGAGAATGAGCAAATACACAGGGGTGCAACTGACTTCAAAGTGCAAGGCTGACAGAGCACAGAGACTCTAAACTCCTACCAATGTCCTTTTGAACCCACAAAGAATGCAAGAACACTTGTTTGTGTGTCACAGAGACATGTTGATGTTTTTATTTTACAAAACGTCCATTTATGTTAACATTTTCCGGTCACAATGATTGAATTAGATCAATGGATGCATAATATAAAGCATGGGTTCCTGACACATTTTTCATAGCACTATTTAATTCTTCTTTAAACCTACACCTGTGAGTCACTGAGAGCCTGTGACATGCAGCCCCCTGTGTGTGTTTGTGCGAAAAATTGTGCACTTGTGTGTCTTGTTACAAGACCTAACTGACTTTTCAATTATAGATCACCTCCAGGCCGAAACAAAGCTAATGCTATTTTTCAACCAACAACAATTCAAAACTCTTTTAATATTTCGAGTGAATTATTATGAAGCTAAATGAATGGTGTGTTATTATTTATTTGATTAAAGGGACATTCCACTTTTTCTGAAAATACGCTCATTCTCCAGCTCCCATTGTGTCAAACATTTGATTCTTACGGTTCTGGAACCCATTCAGCCGATCTCCGGGTCCGGCGCCAGCACCCTCAGCATAGCTCAGCACAATCCACCGAATCTGACCAGACCACTAGCATCGCGCAAAAAACATCCAAAGAGTTTCAATATTTTTCCTATTTAAACTTGACTCTTCTGTAGTTACATTGTGTACGTGGATGCGAAATATAAAGCATGGGTTCGTGACACATTTTTCATAGCACTATTTAATTCTTCTTTAAACCTACACCTGTGAGTCACTGAGAGCCTGTGACATGCAGCGCCCTGTGTGTGTTTGTGCGAATAATTGTGCACTTGTGTGTCTTGTTACAAGACCTAACTTTGTGTACTAAAACCAACAGAAAAAAGTTGTGATTTTCTAGGCAGATATGGTTATGACTATACTCTCATTCTGGCGTAAGAATCAAGGACTTTGCTGATGTAACATGGCTGCAGCAGGCGTAGTGATATTACGCACTGCCCGAAAATAGTGCCCTGCCATTGAAAGTAACCAAGGAGACTATTTTCAGGCAGTGCGTAATATCACTACGCCAAGTCACTGATTATTACGCCACTTTAAGAGTATAGTTCCTAGCCATATCTGCCTACAAAATCACAGCTTTAAATTTTCTGTTGGTCTTAGTACACGATGTAACTACAGAAGAGTCAAGTTTTAAATAGGAAAAATATCTAAACTCTTTGGTTATTTTTTAGCACAATGCTAATGGTCTAATCCGATTCAATGGATTGTGCTAAGCTATGCTAAAAGTACTAGCGCCAGACCCGGAGATCAGCTGAATTGATTTCAAAACGGTAAGAATCAAATGTTTAACTCTAGAGGAGCTGGAAAATGAGCATATTTTCAAAATAAGGGGAGTGTCCCTTTAAATATTTTAGAATGCCTTTCTAAATGTATGAATTCATCTACTTTCCAATACAATGCACAAAACAAAAGCATCCAGGCTTGCATTAGAAATACATTTATCATTGTTATAGTTTATTAAAAAAAAAAGATTATAATGGTGCTCTGAGACAATTTGATCCTACAGTACATTACAAATCCCATGCACATCAAAATATAGTCTATTGAGTATGAAATGTTACATTTCGCTCTCTTATACCCCACACACAAATACAAATATTTTATAGACTAAAGCAGGCAACGGCTGAGACTAAAAGACTTGACACTAGCTCATCCTCGTAAAAAGCCAGCTCTCATTCCAGACCACTGCAGCAAAGCAGCAGTAAACCCAGTAAACAGTCCCTCTAAACTCTTTCTCACAAACTGCAGTCTTAATTCAAGACCCAACTACATGACAGTGACAAGCTGACAGCGATTTATCCAGAAACAACTTAAAATGCATATCGTGTACATTTTAAGCGTGTGTTTTTGGCGTTGCTGACGCTAATCAGTTGAGCTGCAGGAATACAAAATGCGACCACGCTGACTCTGACAAATTATCATGACACAGCACACACACAGACGAGACGACGTGAAAGATGCCTTAAACATTCCCATCGCCATTTAGCATGCCTAAAACACATACGCTCTGTTTCATGCATACAACACGACGAAGCGGTTGGCCTGCACGCGCCATCCCATTGTCTACGTACACATACCTGAGCTGTCCATGGTGCTGTAGTCGTCCTGTCGCGGCGGGCCTGTCTTCGCGCTGCCAAGGGTTACCGCCGTCAAACCGCCTCCGCCGCTTCGTCCCCCGGTGCTGAAGTCTCCGCTGCTATCGACCAACTGCAAAGATTCGTAGCCATCGTAACTGCTCTTTTTCTTGTAGCCACCTAGCAGGCTCATTAGCACAACTGGAAATCACATAGACGTGCGACAACGACGGTTTCACGATTCTAGATGAATACACATGTTATGTGTAAGCGAGGGATGTCGTTTCCAGCAGGCTGCCCGCTACATACGACCGCTGGCTGGAGGAGAGAAGAGGGCGGTGTATCATCCAGCACCGCATTTACTACGCTGCACACACGCGGGGCCAGGCAGCCAATCATTGCCGCCGGATTAGATCTGACTCTGCGGCCAGAAGAAACATCCATGATAAAAGTGCCTGTTTAGATTAGGTTACTTCTATTGGTTAAATTTATAAATATTTTACAATATGAAGAATGGAGAATATCAAAATGGGACTTGTACTGCATAACAAGTGCTTATGGCGTATAAATCAAAACAAAGCCAACATTTTCCTAAATCGTTCTATGTTTATCATATGCTCATTATGCAAAACCATTATTAAATATTAAAAATAATTAATTATTAATGTATTCATATTGCATTTGACTGTTGTTAAGAGTTTGCATTGTTTTCTTTTCCCAGCACTGTGCAGGCAAATAGACATCTATTGCCTTACAGTTTATGGGTGACCCTGATGTAGTGTTCAGTCCTTTGCCAGTGCAAGTCAGGCAGTCCAAGACTTCCTCTTGGAAGGATGATTGATGTCTGGTTGAGCTACTTGATGCTTCCCTTCACGGCCCTATTGCTTGGCAGCCAATGGTGCCGCATACTTTCTCATAAGAGAGCTGCATCCTGGGCAACACTTAGAAAAGAGTGAGACTGAGATCACAGCATGTAGGAAGTGTCAAAATAAGAAAGGCTCTGGTTGTTGTCTACCATAAAGTACCAATTTAACGCTAGCTCTAATTCATCACATTACCTTCACTCGTATAAGGATGATCAATAAACCTGACCTCGGGTCAGCTAGAGGACGTTTTTTGGGCACTTGAAATGCAAACTTTCAGAGACAATTTAATGGCATTGCCTAAATCCAATATTACAACTTGAAGGAACACTCTTAAAGAAGGTGTGCTTTAAAGGTTCTTTACTGCGATGCCTATGAGGAACCTTTATTGGATTCTCAAAGAACCATAGTTCTAAGAACCATTTCCTTAATACATTTTTATAATCTGAAGAACCTTTTATCACCTTAAATAACTTTTTGGGAAACAGAATAGGTTAAAGGTGCTTTAAATAACCATTTAGACAGAAAAGGTTCTTCTATGGCATCGTGAAGGAAGGCGGAAGGTCAATAGCATGAATGTCAACATGATAACTAAAAGAAGCACCTAAAAGTATAAACATGCACTTGATATTTTTTAAATCATACAGAAGGGGCAACAATCACTATCAAAGGTAATTTAAATAGAGTAGTAAAACTACTCTTCTGTGCAATACCTTTTAATGAAAAGCTTAGGCCTGGCATAGGAGTTAATATTATACTTACACAAGGTTGCTTTTTAACTCATCTTGTGATCATTTTCATAGCCTGTAACTTGTAAATGTCTTATAATCTCTCACCGACAGCTTATTTACATGAGTCTTTACACAAATCGCAGTCCACAACAGTTTAAGATTCTGCTATCATATCTATTAGATGGAAGGGTTTTAGCTTATACAATATGTATATTTACTGTTAGAAAAAATAGTCAAAAATGGTCCCAAGTTCTCACTGGGGCTGTACCCTTTAAAAAGATCATAATATGCAGTGTTGGGGTAACGCATTAAGTAACGTGCATTATGTAAAAATATTACTTTTCTGAAGTTACGAGTAAATGAACACATAAATATTTGAGTTACTTTTTTACAAAAAGTAATGCGAGTTACTTTTCAGTTTAATTAATTACATTTAAAAATAAAATAATGTACTGAATTAAACTGAACATATTAACGTAGAATTACGCACTCTGTGCACCTGAGCGGGAGTTTAAGTTACGGAGATGGCATGCTAGAGCTTGACATTTTTGTGATCATAAAAAACATCTGCAAGGCCTGAAAAAGATTTAAGCCTCAGCCAAGTAAGTAAAAGTAATGCAAAAGTAACTTAAAGAAACATAATTATTACTTTTACGTAATTAGTTACTTTTTTGGGGAGTAACTTAATATTGTAATGCATTACTTTTAAAAGTAACTTTCCCCAACACTAATAATATGTACCATTTAAAAGCGGAGTCCACGATGTTTGAAAAACGCGTTGGAAAAGGAGACAGGCCGACTGCCAAAACACACTTATAGCCAATCAAATCAAATCAAAGGTCGGGTTGCGTATGTGTGGGGCGGGTCAATCAACAGAAGGTCCAGATTCTATTGGGGTAGGGGCGTGTTTGTCTGGGTGATTTCAAATATCAACATTGCCTTTCAAACATCGTGGACTCCGCCTTTAAGTACAGATATGTATACTTGTATGTTGGTATATGTACAGTAGGAGAGAGCGGGGTAAGTTTTCACACTTTTCACACTGTCTAACATTTATTGAGCATTATACATCACAGTGGTATGTATATGTTGTATTCATTCCATTTTCATATCTTATTTCATTACCGAGTTGTAGACTGTTGAATAGAGAATGTTCACTTGTCACACTAGATTATCTAAAAATAAGAACACAACTTAATTGTGATTATTGATTTTAATTTTTTAATTTAACCCCTACGCTGTCACCCACCCCTTTTAAGTGTGTGGGGGAAATTTGATGTGCACATTTAAATTAATATAACTCTGGCATTTTTTGTCTAGAAGCCTAATCTTGGTCTTGTTTTAAAGAAGACAATTTAAGGTTTTTCCAGTGAAGTGTCTGGATATGAAAATATTAAACAGAAAAAATGTTATAGCAGTTTAAATTTCTTTTAATAAATAAAAATAATTCCATAACATATTAATTTTATAAATAAAACTATAAAAATGTAAAGATTTCAAAAAAGAAATAATGCAAAAATGAAGCCATAAGTCTCAAGTTGTTGTGATTCAATTTTCAAGGTAAAATCACAAAAAATGAGGTTTGTGTGACTTTTTTTGTCGTTTTACCAACAAAGGCCACTAGGTGTCAACGGGTTGCTGTATACTCTTGCTGCAAATTAATAAATAACTGTCACTGCATTATTATTACTGCTAAAATGTTTTGAAATATGAAAACTACAGTCTTGGAGCTTTCCAATGATATATAGTTTGTCAACATTTTTGAAGATTTATAATATGATATTAGACTTATGAATATATAAAGTTAATATGGATTCCTATGGGTGATGGGGTCATGTAACTAAAAACTGTCACTACATTATTTCTATCATCAGATGACCTTGAAATATGAAAACTACATTCTGAGAGCTTTCCAGTGATATATAGTTTATCAAGATTTTTTAGGTTTAGAGTAGGGGTTTAGTGTTATAAATATGTAAAATCAAATTGGGCCTACATGTTTGCCCGTGACATTTTAGAAACTGAGTCTTACTACGTCATATTCTCCCAAAATGGTGAGGATATATGAAAACTACACTCTTAGAGCTTTCCAATGATATATAGTTTGTCATGATTGGATAAGAATTCACATGGAAAACACTGAAGTAAACGTAGGCGCCCCGCTGGCAAGACAGTGACATTTAGCAGGATATTAATGTTTTGAGGCGCACTCTCTTCATAAATGAATCAATTACTCTCCCTTCATAATTTATTTTATTAAACACTGCTGAAATATGTATTCTAGAGGCTTAGACCTTTCCAACAATATATAGTTTGTAGTGATAGATTATCATTTACCTCAACAATATTGAAGTAAATACAGGTGTCCCGTGTACGGGACGGCGACAGTTAAGGGTTAAACCAGATCTGGAAATATTAAACGCGGGGTGCGTGATTTTTGAAAAACAATTTGGAAAAGGGAGGCGGGCCAACTACAAAAACACACTTGTAGCCAATCAGCAGTAAGTGTCTACTAAGCCTGGGTTGCATATGTGGGGCGGGTCTATCAAATGAAGGTCCAGATTATATTGGGGTAGGGGCGTGTTTGTTTAGGTGATTTCAAATGTTAACATTGGCTTTCAGAGATTGTGGACCCAGCCTTTAACCCTAGAACTTTTCATAATGCGCTTAACCCTGGGTTATCGTCGTTCTAAACGCTGCTTTTAACCCTAAGTTTAGGATTGTTTTACACTTGTAATTTAAACGCGGGGTTATGAAACCCTGCTAGCCCTTCTTTTGCATTCCGGTGCCAAACGCACACAGTGTGATACAAAGCAGGGTTAGAATGTTAGGACCACGATTAAACACAGCTGAAGCTGCTAATCAAGGTGTTCAGTGTTGCTTAATTAGTACAGACAGGCGTAGAAGCAGGGTATCAGACACCTGACCTATGGTTTAGGAATGCACAGTGTGAAACGTCAGATTATGAATATCCAGGGTTTTCTCTTAACCCCTGGTTAAGTACGAACAGTGTGAATGTGAAACAGATAACCCAGTATTCCGTTAACCTGGGGGTTTATAATAACCCGGTGTTTAGAATAACCCATGGCTAACTATTTCCAGTGTGCAAAGCGTGTGACAACTTGCCCCAAAATCATTGAGACATGTGTGCTAATGTTGGCTAAATCTCAAGGTTAGCTCAACATAGCACATCAGCTAAAGTATCAAAATACATGTTATTGTCTCCTCTATTTTGTGCAAAATAATAATGTTTAAAATTCATACCTAGCAAGGTTGTATTGCATAAAATTTAAAGTGCACATTTTTTACATTTTAAACCAAAAAATAAGAAAATTGTGCTAACGTCAGATTAGAGCGATCTTGACCACATGTGAACACATTTAAAGTCGACTATAGAAGTCGTCACAGAAAGTGGCTATTTGATTTTTAAGATAGATCTTCTAGTGTTGGAGTTATGAACAGAACTTACCCATGTGACAACTTACCCCGCTCTCCCCTAGATCTAAGGTTCATGAACTCTTTAGGTGAAAATGTGTACTTTCTGAAAGGGTACAGCCCAATGACAGCTGGGGTACCTATTTTGACAATTTTTTCTGAAACTGTATATTATCTTTGTTGTGAAAATGTAAACCAAACCTTTCGCAGACTAGAATCCAAACAACAAGAGACAGAGATTTGTTTTTCCTTAAGCTTTCTTTTGAATTTTTAATTAAGTAGTGGCCTTCACATTTACAAACTGCCATCTTTATACTACAATTCCATCTTTATACTACAGTGCTGCACAAAGCTCAAACACGTGATTTAGTTTTCATGACAGGTTAATATGCTAACTGAATGTAGTGGACTTAGATCAATAGCTGAGCTTGGATTACTTGTAAACATAATAAAAATGAAGTTTTAGTAGCTTGCTAGAAATTGGATGAGATTACTTGTAGTGCCACAACAATATGCAATAGGCTACTCCAATAATACTGATGTTAGTTTATTGGTTATTCTTAATTTAGCTGACTGACGTATGACATCATCAGTCTGTGAGAACGCGCAATTTCCATGGAAACGGAGGCCCTTCCGCTCAGCTCCATGATGATGCAAGGGATTTCCCTTAACCTTTAATACCGTCATAAATTCACCTTGTGCTTAACACATGAAAAGCCATAAACACAGACCACAGCTCTCTCGTTATCATTGCTAGAGCATTCAGGATTTTTTATTAAACACTCTCTAGTGAGAAATATAGTATATGACATATAGCATCAAACAATTAATTTAATCAATTTAATATAATAACTTACAGTACATCTAACAGTAGTGTTGAACCAAAACGAACGCGCAAATGAGATGGTAAATAGTAATCAGAGCATATTTCTTCTATAAATAACCTTGTCACTGTGCAGTGTCTATTTTGTCAAGTATCTTCTGTAGAAATCAGTTGACAAGAACATTAAAAACAGATGAGGACTAGCCCAGATGAGACAATCTCCTCAAACGCATCCGTCAAAACGCGTAAGATCAGCTGATATGGTTGTCGTGACTAATATAGCTTAATGCTTTTTTAAAGCAGGCCTGTCGTTAAACTGACCAAAAGCGATGATTCGTTGCAATGATGCTGCGGTAAACAGACCATAAAAAAAATAAAAAAAATCCTTATGTCACTATAGACAACGTGATGCTAATTTAGCAATGCAGATAAAGAAGAAATATAGCCTCCTGGTTAGCATCATCACCGTAGACACGACGTTTTATGTAATAAAACCATTTCATTGGGAAAGCTGGAAGCGGTCCCATTCATACGACAACCTCTATCAATATTCACGCTCAAATTATTTATAAACAGCTATTCCTCCCTACCTTTCGATGCACTGCCTGTCATTCTCCGATGTCCCAGCTGATGTCAGAACAGCTGACCTTTCATTTGTCATTCATTGCCTGTCAAAGGTCAGACTGGCGCTCGTCCCCGTGAATAGAGCTGTTTTCGAAGCGCAGCAGAGAGCTACATCAGCACCAAATCAGTGCATTTGCCTAACCCACACCGATCATTCATTTAATTTACCTAGATCAGCAAATAGATTTACAATATATATTTTTCGTAATGTTTATATGCTTTACTATTGTTTTTGTTTTGCAATAAATCGTTCATTATTCTCAGTGTACGAAATATCAAGTTGTACATAGGAAATCCCGGACTGGAATACAAAAATTGACTCCTCAAATCTATTTCTGTACATTTTGTATTTTTTCTTGTGACATTGGGTAATCGTTTAACTATAACTATTCTTCTCAATGATAATGGTTATAGATGTGTTTGTGTGTACCGTGTTTGAACGCCTCCGTGTTTAAATACACTTCTGGACTTCCGTGTTACATCAAACCGCTACAGATGGCGGCCGTATCCGAAGGCTGCAGCCTCTGGAGGTTGCATATGCAGGCTGCATACGTCATCAAGCTTGGTTTATTTTAGTTAACGGAATTTTACATTCGCAAGTCATAAACATATTACAACAATTTACGATTAGCTAAGAATAATATTAAACTTTGTAATTGTTAATATTCTGAAAGTAGACTGTCTTGATGACGTATGCAACCTGCAAATGCGACCTACGGAGGCTGCAGCCTTAAATATTAATTTTACGTTACTTGAGCGTCTGCCTATTATAATATCCATCATGAGATTCGTATATTCATATATCAAATTAATTTAATTAAAAAAAGAAACTATTTAAACTGTTACAGAATTAAATCGAGATAATCGAAGTAATTTTGAGTACACATGCTGTCACGATTTGGCGCTTACAATCACGTTCTCACTTTGTCCAAATAAATCTTACGCCAAATATAATTTTCCTTTAGTCAGTATGGAGCCTAATTGTTTCGATTACACTCCAAACATTCCCAATTGGACAGGAACTAGCTTATTATAGTTATTTGGACGTTTTTTTTTTTTTAGAAAAACAGCTTTTTCAGTTTAATTAACATTAATTTATTAATTAATTTATTAAGTTGTCATGCAAATTTTAAATATGTTTTTTCACTTTATAAACTATTAATACACATTTTCTATTTAATGGAAAAAATGTAAATTCGTATAAATTACTTACAAACTGTATACACACATCACATGAACACATTTTGCTGTTGCACTTTGGAGAATTATGTTTATGAAACAATTAAAATATTTAAAGTCCAAAACGACAATATCTATTAAATATTACAGTTACTGAGATTAAAGAGACTCATTCAAGTTTTTTTTTTTTTTGAGAAAATAACTTTATTTAGTTTGGAAAAGAAAGCTACAGCTTGTATATTCCTCTTTGTGGTATTGCACAACAGCAGGGTGTGAAGATTAGTCTTTTCTTCACCCCTTATTGGTTAATGTACAAGGCTGGCAGACATTAAAAATGACCAGAGGTGTATAATACTTAAGCATTTTAGTTACATTTTCCAAGCATCTATGCTTTACCAGAGTATTTGTCTTGGGAAAAAATTTACTTTTCTTTACTAAAAAATTTTCACTACATTCTAAAGCATAAAATCATACTGTGTATTCATTATATATTGCATATTAAAATTGATTTAATGCCTAATTACATAAAAATTGTGTACTTTTACTTTCTTGAGTAAAAGTACGAATTTTTTTTTACTTAAGTAAAAGTACAAAAAATTACTAGATGTTTAATGTACTTAAATATTAAATATAAACCAAAAACTTGAAATGATGAAATGTAGTGGAGTAAAAATTATGATAATATGTTTTGGAATGTTTGTTTTCCAAAGAAAAACACTAATAAAATACAAATAATTGAAAATTTACTTTTATGTAGAAAGTAAAAATACTTATACAACTCTGAAAATGACACACACACACACACACACACATACACAGAGAGAGAGAGAGAGAGAAAGAAAGAGAAAGAGAGAGACAGATGCTATTACATATAAAGTCATGTATAACAAACATTCTGAGAACCTTTACCATATATTTGTCTTCGGGACAAATTTGATTCGGTCAGTAAAGTAATCTGTTGTTTATGATACATTGTCTTTATCAATTAAGATGTTAATGAAATAACACTGTTAATAAATTGCAAATGGTTACTTTACATGACACTGTAACATCAGTTTCTCTACTGTCTCTAAGGTTTCTCAAATACAGCTTTAAAAAATGCTAATCTGATTTCCAGCAGCAATTCCCACATTTAGAAAAAAGTTCACAAACTAGTTTACAAAGCATTTGGTATGATATAAAAGCTATTTCATCACATTATAGAGACATAGCTACAGTATTAATCATAGATGATTTGAGATCAACATTGTATTTTAACATAGTCGAATCAGGCCTTGCGCCGACAACACCTAACCTAATACCACATTTTATTGAGAAATAAAAATGTCTTTACCAAGGTATATTACGACATATTATAGTTATAGAGCTTTTAAAGTACAGGATAATTGCAACATTCTGACCTAAACCGTGTTTAATAACATTGCAACACTATTAAGAAATGTGTCTTAGGCAAACACCAAAGTCAGAGATGGATATAAATAAAGGTCCTTAAAGACACATAATTGAATTGTTGTGGAATGTCTCAAATACTAAAAGCCATATGTATATAACCATAGCATATGACAGAGTCTGACATCCTCAAGGATTTGAGGCACATCGAGCATCTGATTGGACAATGGGGATCTTTGTGCTCAGGAGTGTGCTGATATTTGGCCAGATCTGATCTGTCTCTGTGTCTGAGAATGTGTACAGGATGCCTTTAGCCCTTCAAAGGAACATAATGAAAATGATTAAACAGCCCTTTTGAGTGCAAAAGACAGCACACTTGGTATGTTTTGGTTTGCATAGAAAAGGCAAGGCAAGGCCATGTGTGAATGTGAGAATAGTCTTACTTATACAAGTCTATAACAGGTTTTGCAACATCTTTGTAGTGTCTCAGTCTGGCAACCAGAGCTTCTGGTCTGTCATCCTCCTGCTGAATCAATGGTTCCCCCGTGATGTCATCTATACCCTGAAAAACACAACAGAAAATGAACATGACAAAATGTGTAATACACCAAGATTAAATATTTTTTTGTGATATGCTAAGTGTGGTGAGAACATACAGGACAAAGTTAAGCTTCAACCATGCAAGTCAGCGCGCTTTTCATTATTCTACATAATAATATTTCAGCCTAGTCACGCAAAATTACGTACCTATAGACACGCAACTTTTCCATTCTTTTTTCGTGATACTGTCATGAATTTCCGCGCTTCTTCGTGACCGTATCACAAATTTCTGTTTATGTGTCATTGTCACGCACCGGCCACTAAACTGTCCTGTCCCACCTTCTCACCAATTTTTCCTTTGGTGTAGGGTTAGATTTACATAAAATGACATCCTCCTTACCCAAACCCAACTCTAACCCTAACGCCAGGCGACTATGTTTTAAAATTTAGAAAAAATAAATCAGAAAAAATACTTCAAGTGACATCCTGATGCAAACACCAAATCTAACCCTAAACCGAAGCAAAAATGATTTAAAAATAGGAAAAAGCAGCTGAGCAACCAATACGTGACAACGACACACAAACAGAAATTCGCGCCACTATCTCAAAAAACGCGGAAATCTGTGACAGTATCACGAAAAATAATAAAAAAATTACGTGACTAATAGGTACATAATTTTGTGAGACTGGATAGAATATTTCTACATAACCCACCAACCCTTCTAGTAGTATGTGATTATATCTCAAACAAAAAAAAGACAAAAACTAGAAAAATCACTTGGATTCGGGGGGGATTGAAGCACATGTTATACACTCTCCCGCTGGGTGGGTGTGTCCAGCGATGACGCAGCCTTTCTTTAAGTGTTTCCAGAGGGATGTTGAGACTGATGACCACATCTAGATCACAGGTACTGTTTAGGGCAATGGCTTGAGCTAGAGTTCGAGGAAAACCTGATAGACATGTAAAAGCATAGTGACGTTACTTCTGAAACACAGAAACCTTTTCATGTGAACCTGACTGCTATTTCTTACCTGGTCTTTATTTTGGATTCAATACTACATTGTCATGTAATAGCCAATAATCAATTGAAGGTCACAAATAAAGCCCTTTTATTGCTGCATGAAAAGCGAAATGTTTGCTGCAATATCACAAGACAATATTTTAATATATAGGATGAAGTATGATTATGTTTTTGTATTACCCGGTATATACTGTAAAACCACTATCAGTAGCAGGCTGCTGTCACTGGCAATAAGTTCAGTCACTTTTTATTAATAATCTACTTTAATAATAAACTTTAGACTTTATAGCTTTTGTAATTTCAGCTTTAATGTAATAATGTTTTACCTAGTTTCAAAAAGCAAGACACACTAACATGAGTAAACCTGGCTGTTTTGTAGGTCAGACCAATTTTCAGTCAATGTTTGATATCCTGTAATATTGTCTCATTTTAGTTTGACTTTCTAGGCAAGCAGCTGTTACATCTTGTGTAACAACAAACGTATTGCCACTATCTCTTGTTTACCTCCTTAAATTCCCTAACTCTATACCCCAGACCAATTATCAGTCAATGTTTGATATCCTATAATATTGTCCCATACTAGGTTTGACTTTCTAGGCAAGCACCTGTTACATCTTATTGCCATTCTTTCTTGTTTACCTCCTTAAATTTCCTAACTCTATACCCCTGCTTTTAGCTTCCACTAAAGGAGAAATAACAGTTTTGCTTCCCATAAATTTGACCAAAACAAACTTTTAGCTGACAATGTACATTTACCTCAAACTATTCTGACATTTAAAGGAACACTCCACTTTTTTGAAAATATGCTAATTTTTCAGCTCACCTAGAGTTAAACATTTGATTCTTACCGTTTTGGAATCCATTCAGCTGATCTCCGGGTCTGGCGCTAGCACTTTTAGCATAGCTTAGCACAATCCATTCAATCTGATTAGACCATTAGCATCGCGCAAAAAATAACCAAAAAGTTTCAATATTTTTCCTATTTAAAACTTGACTCTTCTGTAGTTACATTGTGTACTAAGACCGACAGAAAATTAAAAATTGTGATTTTCTAGGCAGATATGGCTAGGAACTATACTCTCATTCTGGCGCAATAACTAACGACCCCGCCGATGCAACATGGCTGCAGCAGGCATAGTGATACCACGCAGTAGCTGAAAATAGTCCCCTGCTATTGAAAGTAACCAAGAGGACTATTTTCGGGCGTGCGTAATATCACTACAACTGCTGCTGTCACTGATTATTATGCCAGTTTAAGAGTACAGATCCTAGCCATATCTGCCCAGAAAATCGTAACTTTCAATTTTCCGTTGATCTCAGTACACAATGTAACTACATAAGAGTCAAGTTTTAAATAAGAAAAATATCAAAACTCTTTGGTTATTTTTTAGCATGATGCTAATGGTCTAATTAGATTCTATGGATTGTGCTAAGCTATGCTAAAAGTGCTCGCGCCAGACCCGGAGATCAGCTGAATGGATTCCAAAACAGTAAAAATCAAATGTTTAACTGTAGGGGAGCTGAAAAATGAGCATATTTTAAAAAAGTGTAATGTCCCTTTAAACTAGGTTTAACATACTTACATCTTAAGTCTAATAATTAAGTTTTACTTTTATAAAATCAATCTGACTGTGTGGTGGCAGCACCTCCAATTTACTAAATGCCTTTGTGATCCAACAAATCAGGAAACAATGATTATAATGGAAAGACACCAGAAGATAAACAATTTAAAACATTAAATGCCAAAAGGAGGAAAAACCTTTGGTTCTGTTAACACAAAAATTAGATGACTGATATTAATACTTGTTAATTCTTGAACGTGCTAAATAAGTATGAAACAACATACCATCCATCAGCCAACTATATTTGGTCATCTCTTCCAATCTAGGCAGTAGAAGGCTAGTCATGACATGGTCTGGCACATGCAATCCTTTATTAATATACTTCTTAGCCAAAACACCAGCTTCTGCAAACACATAGAAGACAACTGGAATCAGTGAATGCAATTAAAAAACAATTAGTTCTGTCAATCATATAATGAATGTGAAAATAATAAAAAATGTACATACTTCAACGGTTGGAAATCCACATATTAATGAACTATTAATCATATTTTCAACAAGAGACTAGTGTTCATCATCATTTAAGATCAAGTAGTCACATGACAGTCTCGAGATTTCAATTCGATCTTTAATTGATAAACAATAATTGTATTCGGTCTCTTATTTATAATACATTAAGTATAAAACACATTCAAAATCCTAATGCATTTATATTATAACTGTTTTTGGCATCACAGCAATGCAGCAGCGGAAGATAAAGTATGTAAATGCATTTAGCATCTGTGGCATCTTGCCAGCATGGCAGCTTACCTCACATGAACTCGTGTGAGGTAACTGAATATATCAAGTTAACTCAAATACTAAAATGGCACAAAACTTCATTTGGTGGCGCTTATTAGTCCGTTTTTCCAAGTCTCTCAGTTTGTAAATCACGCACCAGTATTTGCGGCAATGTTTTCTCGAACAAAGTCTCCACTGGATAGATGTTTGAGTCCGAAACTGTGCGCAATTCTCTCCGAGATGGTCCCTTTTCCTGAGCCTGGTGGACCCATGATAACAGCCCGAAACAATTTGGACATTTCTTCACTTAGTTGACCTGTTTACAATAAATAAGGTCAACCATTAGAACTGAAATCACACAAGTCATGTACTAGTTTTAAGTAGTTTGCGATGCAGGGCGCCGTTGCATTATACCTCAGGTAACGTTATAACCGTTTCTGTTAGAGAAGATTTCCAGTGGAGAATGGGGTGGGGACGTCGAACAAAACCATCAATGGACACAACAAATACTGACTTTACAGTTTTAGGTCAAAAACAACAAACAAACTTACCCACCCAATAGTCTCCTGTATTTTAAAATATGTTATTTCCACGGTAAAAAGAGTCAGTTGTCTCTGTACATGAAACTGGGAAGCTCTTTCTGATGCACCGCCTACTCCTCTTTATGTAGACGTGAGCTTCCCCCTCTCTGCAAATGAATGGAGGGGAAACATAAACGCCCTATTTAATTTTATAAACGCCACTGGTACACTAAAAATATGTGCGCTGTAATTAAGTGCCTCGCACATGAGCATGGAGTTGTGCAGATGTAGTATGAAAACAATCCCTGCGACACAAGTTTTTTCCACCAACAACCGAAGAAAGTTGTACACATGGAAAAGATGTTTTAATGCACACCACATGACCTTTATAATCAAATCAGATGTCCATAAAATATGTTTTTGTTCCAACCAAACACAACAAAAATAAATAAATAAATAAAACTCTTATTCTCTCCTCAAGCACTGACTACATGGCATGCCTAGTATATCTAATGTAATATTGCCCCCTGTCTGTTTTTGTGCAGTATACACTTGTTGACTGCGATTTAGATGCAAAATCCACAACTGCTTTGTTTACTTTTACGTTTTTAAACGTGCAGTTTACACAAGACGTTTGGATAAGAGTCATCTACAATCTCCATGTCAAATCAGTATTACCGAGGTACCTTACGGTGGCGTCACAACATAAGATATATATAACACACGCAGTTCAGTTTAGGTATGCAATGTCAAAATCAGTCGGCTTTTTAATCCTTGTACATGAGAAAAGTAAACGTGCACCCGAGAAAGCGTTGAACTTTGAGTGTCAGGACCCGGAAGCGTGTTATTTTATTGTCACATGGCTTGAAGATTTCAATAACAACAAAAAATGGCGACAATCACGTTGTTCGCAGTAGGCTTGCTGCGTCATTAAAAATATTCACGTAAACATTGGAGTTCGGCGTTGAAAATGCAAGTAAGTACTTTTGTAGACGGTCAAATAATACATATGTTTAACTAGGATTGCGATGTTATTGTTATGTTTTTACCTTATAACGTGGTGTTTGTTTTTGACATTAGAGGGGTGTGTGCGCGCGTTGGGCGTTAGCGCGCACATCAATACAGTACAATAAGACGATTTACATGATATGAGACCATTAAACTAATCGCTATCTAATGTTAAACAGTTGCTGTATATGTTTTGCCTACTATTTACTACACTTGTGATAGTATAATATCACACATATTCATTTAATGCGTTTTCGTGTAATAACTTATGTATAACCACTGACCTCAGGTAGGTTTATTACGCACTTTCTCCTTAAACGCATGTTTTTAAGGTTTGTGAAACAGTATATAGTTTTTAATACTATATTTCTCAGCTGACTTTATTTAAACGATTACTTTAATCAAGCATTCAGTACATGAAGTCGCAACGAACTGTCACTGGGAATGCATTTTGGAATAAACATCTCGAAATGTTTTCTGTCTTTTTACCTAAACAAACGCTGTAGGAATGTTAGGCAGATGTTTGTTGGATTATTTGGCAGGCGTTTCCACTGTCCTATGATGGCAACGACGCGCTGATGGAGTTGTTTACAAGAAGAGATTCGCACGGAGGGCGGGGATGATGTGGGCGGTGCCTAAAGGACCGTTGGACAGCCAAAGACCGCGTGCCAAGCATAAAAGGCGGGATCAGAGTTACAACAACAAGTCGGACGTCACAGGGGTGGTCCGTATGAATAATTAAAACTAAGTAGGAAGGTGTTAAATCTCATGATGTCAGACAGGGAGTCGCCTGTGCTTGGTTATTCAGTACAAAATTGTGATTAAGTCAAGTTATATATTAATACTATTACTACTACAAGATCTGCATTACATAAAACAATTGTATGCTTTAATGTAAGCCACGATTGTTAATAAAAATTATTTATTACTTATTACTAAAATTTTAATACATGCCAATGAAATTACATTTTTGCAAAACTTTTTTTAAGTACAATTGTACATTTTAATACACACAAAAGTAAATCACAAAACTGATATTTTAGTAATGCATAATGCAAATCAACATGGACAAGAGGATGGATGAAGCACTACCAACCTGGCTCTGCTTGATGTGACAGGCTGCCCTGGTTCAGTTATCACAGTGCTGATGCTGTCCATCTTAAAGGTACAGTACTGTGATAACTGAAGGATGGCTGCCATCTTGACATCTAGCTACAGAAAGTTTTTGTTTTTAAGTGCATATAATTGTTTCTGTGTTTGTCGTTTTTTTTTTTTATTTTAAAAATTGTTTGAATAAAATTTGTATGCCTTTTAATATATATAATTTTCTATTTTGTGGTAAATTGTTGTTAAAGTAACAAAATAAAATTCTTATTTTTTAAAATACACATTTTTTAATATCTTATTTTTATGTACACAATGTTAAATAATATTGTTTACACATGGTTTGTGTTACCCTCTCTGCCTCATATCAATAAATCACATAATCACCGAAATTCCCTGTACTGTAAGTAAAAATAGACCCTATATAATACAGTATATTTATCTTTTTACCACCCCCTAAATCAAAACTCTGATGAGTCATCTGTACTGTACATTCTTAAATTGGGGAGAAGGGGACTATTTAGTGCTTTCAATGTGATGCGTACAATTAAAATGTTTATGTTTAATAATAAATACCTTAACATGTTTTTTGTCTCTTTAATGACACATTATTGTCTGTAATGTATGTGTTTTAGAAAACCCTTCATTTAAAGAAAGCATTCAAGGTATTAGTTGTGTTTATAGCACATAGACGCTTCACACCCCAATTATAGCCTGTGACTCATTCAACGACAGGATTTTCCAACTGGACTGATTATTTTAATAGTGATTAATTAGCATTCGATCTAAACAAATTACACACAAATGTATTATGCAAAGCAGTGACCAAACATTTTTTTCAATGTTTTAAATTGAAATATTGATCATTTAGATGTAATAAAAACACATGAATTATTCCACCTGCATTTATCACTTACATTTTAATACTGACTTCAATCTAATATTTCTGCTAAAATTGTTTCACAAACGATTACCTTTGTTAAACTTATTGATTTGCCACATTCTCTTAGTCTGCTCTACAGCCCTCTTGTGAAACTGCAGCCCACAGTTTCTGGCAACTCATCCGATGGTGAGGACGGGAAGTCCCTCCCTGTCATGGCAGGCTTGTGAATCTTGGTCTTAAAGACCTCTGTAAATATATGAGTGCAATCTGAGTTATTGATTGCAGTTATTAATCAAAATATTAATACATTTACAATTACTGCAAACAACAAGCCATTATAATAGGCTAAATCAACTGAATAGATATAACCTAATTTAGCTACTATATAGTAAAAATAAAATAAAAGTCATTGCCTAATAATAATGCTGTATTATGTGGTCTATTATGCAGCTAAAAGTATTTTTAAACATCGCAATACACGCAGATCTAATTTATTATTTATGTACATCTAGTAAATAGTCCTAATTATATACTAAAAGGCTCTGCGGTAGCCATAACACAAATTCTCTAGTAGTGTACTCTCCGCCTAGGGTTAATACCATTGGACCACATTTGATTGATAGACGGATGAGCCAATAGGCGGCGTGTGACACTGTCGTTGTTACCCTATTTTCGGGACTGTGGTCGACGCTTGACAGGAAAGGTTAGTTGATCATGAAGACTTTGCCACGGCTTACGCCGCTGCAATGCGAACTTTGTTTTGAGATTTAATCACGTAGCATACACCTTATACTACCAGAGACCGTTTGGAATTCATCGAGTGCGATTGAAGTCAACAAAAAACCGAGAGGAAGTCTTCAAACATCTGTAATGATCGAAATTTAACGGAAGTAGCTTTGCCTGGCGAGGTAAGGGCGAGGGCCGTAACTCTTAGTTAAACTGAATTTATGTAAACATTTGGGGTATTTGTTGTCTTTATGGACAATGCCAGTAAACAGTGAGGTTGTACGACGCTTTAGTATAAGTTTGTGTATGTTTGCTGGTAAAAATGGCGTATGAGGGTTAACGTTAACTTAGCGGAGCCTACAACAGATCAAATCATTCCGAATTTGTGTAAACTGGGTTTAAACTTGTAAACTGACATATCATGTGTGTCAATGTTGTGTTATGTAGTTTGCATGTGCACTGCTGTCCACGAAAGTTACCTTTTAAAAAGTATAACGTTAGTCGCATTTGTGAGGTGCTAAGGACATTCCCGTGCTTGTGGGGGGTTTCTTTTGTTTTTGTTTTTTTTAAATGGCATTGCCTTTATGAGACACGTATTAAATGTGTTCGATATGTTCCGACTGTGAAGTAGTTAAATGGTTAAACTTGTTGCTGCTACGACTGCAGTACTGTCAATAATTTTGACCACCTGTACACACAGATAACAGCCTGATAATAATGTTGATGTCATCCTTTTAATGTTAAAATATGAATTTTATTTAAGATATTTCATGTACTCAAAGTATTAAATTAATCCGATTCAGTATGATTGATTGAAACTTACTGAAACATAAAGCAAGGCATAAATATAAAATTTAGAGGAAATCTATTAGAAAGCGCAAGCCTATATGTGAATTCCCCTTTGTCTCCACAATCTAAAACATTTCCAGGTTAAATATCAGAAGAATACATGAGAACCACAACACTGCTGCTTCACGCTACAAAATTTTGCTTAATAATAATATGGTTAAAGGTAAAATATTCAATTCCCATAAAGGTTTTAGTGGGAAATCCCATTAAAATTATTCAAAATTACTACCAAGTAAAGTACTGTTGATAACGTCTCTGTTTTTTATAATTTTATTCTGATTAAACAATCTGAAGTGAGAAATTGAATCAGAGTGTTGACCACTCATTCTGATGGTTGGTTAAGTAGTCCCCAAGTTCAGCATATTCCCTTTACTGTATGGTATTCTGAAAAACAGTTCATGTTGTTGTTATGAACTTATGAGCTTTCATGACAAGAAAAATTCCTGAATGGATTAAAACATCACATATTTGTCACTTGAGGCAGTTTCTGTTAAAGCATATAACAGGCAAGGCATATGCCTCCATATGTGCCAAAACGGCAAGCTTTTGAATATTGTGTGTTCTCAATTAAAATTTGAAGCATTAGAATGTAATACAATTGTCCAAAGGTACGTTTAAAAGGTTTTTAAAATATTTAGATGTTTTATTATCAGCTGTGGATAACATTGTGTTCCCAACTAGTGATTACTTTGTAGGAATGGCATTATAATTTTGGTGATAATACAGCATACAACAAGTCAAGAAATGTTACAAAAAATGTTAACCTGTTACTGTTTCAAGGAGAAATATGCTTGTTTCTTCTCACTTGCTGGCTTACACAAAAGTTGATATCATGAATTCAAGGTATTATCTATCTAATTTAATCTGTAAATAGGGTTAAGGTTGATCATATTTGTTTTAAAAGCAGTGTAACTGATACAAACGTGATAGAATAATTTATAGGATTAATTTAATACCCTCATTATGCATAAATGTATAAATACAACGAAATGTATATGTAAACAAATATTATAATCATGATTGTGATCATGATGTTGTCTCATGACTTCTTTAGATCTTTTTTCATCATGCGCTTGGTCTGATTTGTTTCCAACATGGTTTAAAAGCTTTTATTGACTTTGCCTGCTTAAAAGTGTTACAAAATTAACATAAATTCTTATTAGTGCTAAATTGTTTAACTTTTGTTACATGTTAAAACATAATTAATGTCTATGATGTAATTATAATAGCCTTATATGTCTACGCACAACAAAAACCAGAAGGGCATAGAAAGTTCTTCACAACAAGGACAACTATCTATGAAAACTAATTGGTAAACTTACCTCTACATCTTTTTACCTTGCTTTAAAGAGATCACTAACAGGATAAAACAAAAGCAGTTACAGCAAGTTACTGCACCCACATTCGCTCGACAAACCCCAGCGGTCTACTAGCGGAATAGTTGCAGGGTCTGAAGCGGTAAAGAAACAGTGTTAACCATGACTTTATCAGCGAGCGGCACGTCAGCACCTCAGGAAGTGAGGTCGCCATAAAGTAAACAGAAGAACAACATATGAGTCGTTCCGAATCAGGTGAAGCTTATTAACAGCTTGTGTGTGATTATATAACTTTCCCTTCATGACTTCCTAAAATTTCCAAGATGGAGGTGAGCATGATTTACAGGGTTTTAAGATTTCCCAAGTTTAGAAAGAATTCAGAATAGTTTAATTTATTTTTATATTTCTTTTAAATAATACGTAACCAACATCGGGGTTGTTGACAATGTTTCACAGACTAAAAACAGGGTTGTTCTGTTTCTGTGTTATTTGAGTCTAAATACCAGCCCAAACAAGGATGTAAATAAGTACATGACTGCCCCAATCCTCTGGAATCCAATAAGGGCAAAAGCTCTTGAATGCCATTTCATCGGGAGGGGGAATTTTGTTTGGAATGGCACTATATCTTTCTCTTTTTAAGTCTTGGATTTCATTATTTTGCCAACACAGAGAGGACATCAATCCCTATTACTGACCAACTATTTATAGTTGCAGACCTAAAAGGCCTTGGGAAACGGGCCATGACCTTTAAATTCAGGATATTCCCATGCTGTGGATTTTTGATTACACTTATATTATATTATATTACACATATTTTATTAAGCCAAATCAAAAGCAATGTCTCTGCAGCTTTCTGTATTCATTGCCCATTTATTTGTCTCCGGAAGGCCGTTTCACATGCCAGCGGGGATCTTGGCATCTCAACACATTTTAACCGGCAGGCCTACCCTGATCAGGCTTGCACGATAAATCTGAAAGTAGATCCATTGAGTAAAAACCATCTGATTCAGATGCGAAAAACGTTCATTTTACCCTCCCTCTTGTTCTTCCTAGGATGAACGGTCGAATTAAATTGCTCCATGTGAGGGCACCTGTTGCTAGAACATCATGTGTGTTTTACTTCCGTTCGTTCCCATTGTTTAAGTAATGGATTATTTAGCTTGAGTCGGGGTTTGCCTTTGTCACAGCGGACAGTGGAGATGTGCTTTGAATATTCAAACTGTCATATACTAAAGTGTTGCCTAGACGGAATTAATGCATGTCAAATAGGGGAGTTTTATTTAATGATTCATCGTAGACATTGTCGAAGGCTGTTAATAAAGAACATGTCTAATGGCCAATGATGTAACACCGTTTTGTGTCATTTGGTCGCGATGAACTCAAATGGAAAATTGGGTGGGGAGGGCAACTTGCAGTATGATTGGCTGTGTGGTGAAAAATATAAAAGAAGAAAACAATTATATTGCAATCGATATGTTGGGATTGTCTTTTTTTGTGTGTTTGGACAATGTGTTATTTTTATCACTGACTCCTTTTGGTTTACATTGTTACCATGGGCCAGCGCACATGGTAATGATTGGTAGAAGTGTCTGGCAATGTACATGGTGGTTTAATTTTTTTCATGTGTCTCAGTTTCCTATGTAACTTAGTGTTATTTCTCTTATATATTAAACCTAAGGCTTGAAGTACCACCTATTTCCCATATAAAATAATTGCAATGTTTTCTGCATCCTCCATGAATCATGTTATCATAAATTCAACCTCATTGAATTTGGATGTTTATTTTAAAGGCTGGGTGCATTATTTTTGAAAAACACTTTGGAAAAGTGAGTCGGGCAGAGTACCAAAACACACTTGTAGCCAATTAGCAGTAAGGGGTGCCTGGGTTGCGTATGTGTGATGCGGGTCTATCAAAAGAAGGTCCAGATTCTCTTGGGGTAGGGGCGTGTTTGTTAAGGTGATTTTAAATGTCAACATTGGCTTTCAGAGATCATGCACCCCGCCTTAAAGTAATGCTTTCCATCAGCGACCCATAGTGCATCACTAAAGCTTTCTGTTCTCTCTGTTTACCCCACAGTGTCTTGATGCCAGTACTAGCAGTCATGGAGCTGGGCAGGCAACTGTGCGGGAAGATGAAAAAACAGAGGAAGGCGGAGATGACCGTCCCGGCTGTCATGAAAGGCCTGGAGATCCACTTCTACCTGCCCGACATGCACCAGCTCGAGTACTTCAAAGACTGCCACACGGCAGAAGACCTGTGCGTGGAGGCTGCCAAGAGATGCCGTAAGTCTTCAGATAGCCATTCACTGTGATCATCAGTCACAGGGAGAAAGAAATGCAAATGCACTGTGAATTGTGATCATAGAGCACTGAAACAGCTCACTGTCTAATGCATCCCCCAGGATATAGAGTTATGACTATCATTTCATCATACACAGTGAATGGGTTTTATTAAGGAAGTGTCGGAAATTACCAGGGCAGTAATAGTCTCGTGAAATGCCCCCATAGTGACTCTTGTGTTATTTTGTATTTAGTTAAACTACGTTCAGAGTCTGCAGTCAAAATCCGATTTTCTGCTCTCATGTGACCAAGTGTCGAAGATATTAGACTACACAAACTACTAGATTTACTGTTTAGAGTTACGTGAAACGCAGCTTGTTGAGGACATCTGCTGGTTACCTGCTGTGTAAATGCAACAAGAACAGTATAATTTATTAATATGCACAACAGGTTTCATGCTGTAATCTCGCCCTGACATCAAAGTAAATATCTGTTTTATGTAGATATCTACACCTGCAGCATTTACCATTAGGCTACTAACAAATAATATATAATTTCTGGGCTGAGCCTATTTGCTTTGGTAACCTGGCAACCTGTGTTTGTGTGTGCACGCGTGCTGTGCGTGAGGAGGAGTGATGCCCCAGTCAGACCAGTTGCTTCATTGCAGTTTGGTACGGCAGAAATACATGCATTCATTTTCAATAGAATGCTGCATTTGGCTTGCATAACTTGCATTGCGGTGCATTTTAGGTAAAGCATCCGTTTGGAAAATCGCGTCACAACATCACGTCCCGGTGTATACAGTGAATGCATGCTGAAATTATTGTTGCGTAGCTACATAAGATTAAGCATATGTGATACATTGCCACGATTGGTCTGACTGGCGCGTGAAAGAGACAAGGCTGCATGCGTGTGGGTTCTTTTTTAGGCTATACTCTCTCGCAATTGAACGTGAATACGTTTACTACATAAAAACATCAAAGCTAAACATCATATCTAGTCAAACCGCATAACGACATCGCTACAAATACAGTGTGGGATTAAAATCAGCGAACATCGATGTATAGGCTTAGGCTACGTTACCTTCTTCAGCGACGCTTGGTGAAACAGCAGTGGATGTTTTCGGTTCAGATGCTGAATGTAATGTAATGATAAGAATGTAATGATCCCAAACTTTAGACATTCTCTGCCGTTTATGGACATCTTTACTCTCTGCATCGCACCAATTAAATTCAAAATGTATCACGCGCTATGGTGTGCTTCCTGAACACTGAACAACAGTCCGTGGGAATCAGATCCCTGCATGTATAGTGCGTGTCATAGGAGTTTAAGGAGGCTTCGAGGCAGTATTTCTGTAATCGAGTAACTCGATGACTCGTTTCAGCACTAATATAGTTATTGTTATAGTTAACGTTATAATGGCCCTTAAATCAGATACAGGTCAGAAGTTTTGCTATGCGACATCAGTCTGAATCAGTCATATCGGAATTTATGCGACTTTTACATCACTCTAGATTGATATGTGCCACAATTCCAGAAATATGCACCAACGGCATGTTTGCAAAACCACTTAAAAACATTAAATATCAGCTGCACATCCTCTTATACACGAAAGCCCCTAACATGCAAAAAAAGCAGCGTTGTCCAGATGATCAATCCGTGCGCGACTTAGGAGCAGACTGCCTCGGCTTAAATCATATCTGAGCAAAGAATCCAAATTGAGCATTAAAGGGCACATATCATGAAAATCTGACTCAAGTGCTATAATTGGGTACCCCAGTGCTTCTATTAACCTACAAAATGTGAAAAAGAACAACCCAGTAACTTAGTTTTGGTAAACCATTCTCTGCAAGCATGTGAAAAAAATAGTTAATTGAAAATTGGCTCCGCTTGTGATGTTATGATTTTTTTGGGTGTCTGATAGCTTCATTTGGCATGTCATAAGTAGGGCTGGGTATCGATTCAGATGTTCTGGATAGATTCGATTTTGATTCATAAGCTTTTCTGAAAAAAGTCAAAACAGTTGCATTCCTTGATCAAACAGGATTAGGTTATTTCATGTAAAAAAAAAATAGATTCATGGCCTTCAAGAATTGATTTTTAATCGACCACATAAGAAAACAATTAATCGAAAAAATCGAGTTTTTTGTCCACCCTAGTCATAAGTTGAATCTTGAGCATGTACCCAAGTTAAATATTTAATTTTGTGTTTTTTTTACAATGCTATTTTTTTAGTTGACCTTATTGAAGACATTATTTTTAAACGTTAGTAAATTAACAGTTGAAAAAAATAGTTTTTTAATAATACTGCTGGCTGTAAAGCATGTTGTTTGATGATAAATAAGCTTCATAGTTTAAAAGGAATTAGAGCAATTGAAATGGGTCTTATATTTTAAAGAAAGGGGGATTTGTAACATCAGCGTTTCACAGAAAAGTAAAGAGGAACATGAAAGGTTTTAATTGTCGTATCATGTGATATGGGCGTTGCATGTGAAGACATTGACCTGAAGATGATGAGCACTGCGGCTAACCATAGTGTACTTGTTCATCCCCTCCCATATTGCAGTGGATATCTGTCTGCTGGGCTCTTGATCAATACTCACAAAATGCACAAAATGGTTGGTGGATAAAATGTCACGTCCGGAAATTCCTCAAAGTTACAGCCAAGAACACATGTTGGCTTGGACAGTGAGAGAGGAAAGGGAAGTTTATTAGACAAGAAGGCAGCTGGAGAGGAACTGTAATGGTTTCACACCCTGCAGTTTACCACTGGTATTACTCTAGAGCTTAATAAGTCAGAAATCAAGGGGTTTACCTGAACTAAACATGCCATTCCCTTTCAGTTACTGTAACTATGAATCACAATTGCTCAAACTTTGAACTTTATACAGTAGATGTTTTAGTAAAAGCTCAAATGCAGTTATTAGAAGAACTTTATGTACAAAAACAGACATTTAGCTGTAAGCACTTTCTCAAATGCATCAGATGTTTTTGAAACTCAGAATGAAAGCAAAAGAGAAAGCTGTTTGAATCAGGCATTCATTTTGAACTTGTTTCCCCAGACATCTCGCCTCTGTGCCACAACCTGTTTGCGCTGTATGAAGAAAGCCAAGATGTGTGGTATGCTCCCAACCATGTGTTTAAGATCACAGAGGAGACCAGCATCAAACTTCACTACCGTATGAGGTGAGAGACCATTGTTTGAATACTGCTGCAAAATCTGGATATCCTTTGGGGTGAATCTAACTTATAAATGTGCAAATCATGTTTCATTAGTCACAGCGAGAAAGAAATGCAAATGTGCTGAATGGTGATTATTTCTAGCCAGTAATTGGACATACTGTGACAGTACATACTGCATAAAGTAGAATGCTTGGGGCAGTAAATATTTGGGATGCAACCATACAGTTAGACCACGGTTTTTGTTTGGGTCTGATAACATAGCCAATTAATGTGTTTTTACATTATTCTATGATTAGGCGACAGGAAAAGTGAGATGTTAAAGGGATATTTCATGCAAAAATGAAAATTACCACGATTTGCTCACCCTGAAGCTATCCAAGATGCATATGTCCATAGTTTTTCAGACTATTTTCACTTATTTTAGAAAATGTCCTAGGTCTTCTAAGCTTTATAACAGTAATGCTGCGTTCAGACCAGCCGCGGTAGAGGCATCAACAGTGATTTCAATATTAAGTCAATGTAAAGACACGTTGACGCGCGCCTGGAGGTCTAGTGGCACAAATGAGGCGTCCAGCGCGACGCGGTAGACGCGATTTCGCCTCATTTGCGCATCTAGTTCGCGCAAATTGAGCATTGCCGAACTCAAAATGTTCAAGCTGCAAACTAGATGTGTTAGACGCAAATTTGACGCCTCAATTGCGGCTGGTGTCAACTAGGGATGTGCATTAATGTCATTTTTTCATTTCGAGTAATCCATAGGTCTAAAGAACGAGTACTCGATTAACTGGGGGCGGGGCAATCAAAGGGGCACACGTCATGGTGAAAATAAATATATTTTTATTTAAAACACTCAAATAAAACTTAATTTTGAAGAAACTATGAGAGAACAATGAACACATACTAGACTATTAATGAATTAAATGGTTTTTAAAAGAAACCCCTTACAGGAATAGCTGCATGATGAAGTGAAACTAAAGGGTTAAGTTAATAAACACAAACCGAAGCGCTTTCTACATGACGCACTCTACATAATATTAAGCCTTTATACAACATAAATGTACAACATGCATCTATCTGCATAAAATGCAAGACTTCAACTAAGTTTTCAACTAAGTTATGTACAGAAAGTTTAACTCCCTTTGTGGATGTGCATCATAACAGCGCGCTTTTAAACACATCCAGTCTAAGCAAAAGCTTCATAACATTAGCCAGTTTTTTGCTATTATTTTAGCGATTAGCTGGGTCGTGTCAGATGTGCTTGTAATGCTAACCAGCCATCCAAATGCCGCCATATCCATAATAAATAAACCCACATGATCATTGTTTTCATGATCGATCATCGATGCTACGTTCGAGTACTCGAGCAATCGAGTACTCGTGCCCATCCCTAGTGTCAACCCACGGTAAGAATAGGGTCCACTTTCTTCAAGTCCAAAGAATGTGCATCCATCCTTCACAAAAATAACCCAAACGGCTCCATAAGGATACAGGCCTTCTGAGGGTAATCAATGTGATTTTGTAAGAGAAACATTCATATTTAAAACTCTACAAAGGAAGATAACTAGCTATTCAAAGTAAATGAGAAGCTTTAACCCATTACGCTTTTACATTTTTGTGAATATTTCCAGTTGAATTGGTGAATTATGCAAAAATGCGATTTTGCAAATGTAATTTAATTGATTTTGCGTGAACTGGTGGAATTGATTTTTTGTAACAAAGGAACAATATGTAATTTTCTATGCTAGAGGGTGCAAAACAATAACAAAGGTGTACATTTATGATGCTGTGAAGGAGCATGGAATGATGGGAGTCTTCACCTTCATTTGGAAATGGAAATCAATCCACTGTGGCTCACAAGTCATGTTTGTGGATGTTGTTATGAAATAGTTTTATAACTGTTGTGTTGTAACATAAGCCAACAGAGTGGCTTTGATAAAAACAACAGCAGAGTTGCGTACTAGACATTAGAAATGCTACTACTGCATGCGGCATTGCACAAATGAATCACCGTATGACATCAAAGTTTTGCGAGAGCGACTCAACAGTCAAGCACTGCTTTCGAATCACTCTCGTGAAACTTTGATGTCATACCAGGGCTTAAGACTCATTCTTCCCACTAACTTTCTAAGTTGGTCACACTGACTTACAATTTAGTCACACCTTTTTTATATTAATCATAATGACCTTGCATGTTTATGATATATGCTAGTTTTGCATTGATGTAAAAATTGACAGAGACTTAAAACTTGATGTATATTAAAATATTTTAACCTGATAATTTTCTATATAAATGCAGTCCAGGTGGAAATGTTTTACCATATATGCCTGCGTGTTGTGTCTTTTGCAGCTTTGGACATTAATGTATTTAACTTGAGCACAGCTCATCAATGTTATTTAACAGCAATTATAAGTCCCCAAAGGCAGGGCAAGGATTGCAAGCTTATGTTTATAGTAGCAAATTGACATGGCAATAGGGGTGGGTACCAAACTGGGTACCTTTTAGAGCACAGAACAAATTAGGTCAGTACTACCGAGGACCGATTCACGTTAAATCAATTAGTGCCTAATTTTAGTACCTGGCGCATCTGGGCACTGCACGAGCCGGTACAGCGATTAAGTTAAAGTCGCCATTAAACAAAACTAGCGATTGTCTTATTTATATTCTAGTGAAAAGGCTTATGCATGACCTGCTGATTAGTTGCTACTTTTGAACAAATACATGGATTACTGCTATTTGGTGGGAGGTTTAGCAGCCGATGTTAAGATTGCATACATTATATAGTACACATTTTACACGGTAACATTAGCTAAGTGAAGTTTTTGATACGCTTTAGCTATGATTTGAATTAAGGTAATCTATGTGTTGTTTATTTAGCATGTTATCAGAAATAAACTACTTTGTTGTTATTGATTCTTTGCAGAGTTTAGCGAAAGTTACGTTTGTCCCACGAAAGCCGTTTGTTTATGTTGTTACTGCTGAAACGTCTGTAACAAAAAGCCCTGTCTTCTAAATCTTTAAAGTCTTTGCAAAACCCAGCTCAGATCCCCTTAACTTCCCCTTTCTGACAGTGAAACTAAGATAGGAGTCAATTACTGTATTCAAAACCAGAACTGCAGTCTGCCAGTGTAAAACTTTACCTGTTGTGCACACAAACAGGTTATGGTCAACCTTTGTACTCTATCTCTTCCTTTGTGGCGTAGAGTACTTTATTCTCACTCATTTTACTTCCTGTTTACAATGAGCTTTCGTTCGCGTGGCAGCAGGGTGCTGCAGTTTTGCTTCCCTGTCTGTTGTTGACATACGGTATGGTAATGCATGTACCCTGTGCACCATATGTTAGCGTATTTGTATTAACTTAAGCTTGCGTACGTTGTGTTTGACAGGTTTATGTACTGTATCAGCTTCTGTCAACATGGTTTTACTTTCTTGGCTTAATTGAATAAACACACCTGAAAACAGATTTGCTGTATCTCATTTCTCTACCCTCTCTATTTTCATTGTTTACGCAGATTTTATTTCACCAACTGGCATGGTACCAGCGATACAGAGTCTCCGGTTTGGAGACACTCTCTCAGCAAACATAAAGGGGGTTTAATATCTCAGAAGGGCCCCGAGGGGACACCTCTCCTGGATGCAGCATCTCTCGACTACCTGTTTGCACAGGTGAGTTCAGGACACACCTGAAGAATCGCTTGCGTGACTATGCAAGGCATTTTTATAGCATCCTTGAAGTAAACAATTTTTGGTTTAGGCTGCTGTGGCCTAAAGGGGGGGATTGTGGCTTGATGGCTATTCAAAACATTTTTTATGTGGTATAATAGGATCTGTTGTTATCATATTTGTTGTTCCCATTTTTGTAGTCTGGTATTTGAATGTGTTTATTGGAGCACAGCTATGTATTCAAACAACACTGGGACACTGTGAACATTAGTCTATGTGTTGCAGCCTGTCATTTAAATTGTATGTTTTGCATACACAGTGTTCAAAAGTCTGTTTAAAAATGAATGGCGTGGTTTGTTTTAGGGTCAGTATGATTTCCTGAGGGGACTGGCCCCTGTGCGCACTCCGCAGAACGAGGCAGAGCTTCACGAAATCGAGAACGAGTGTTTGGGAATGGCCGTTTTGGCTATTACCCATCATGCCAAGGGAAATGATCTGCCCCTATCAGGAGCTGGAGCTGAAGCTAGGTAACCAACACACACATGACTTTTTCATGCAAAATGATTTCTAGAAAAAAGTCTGAGTTAAATATCACTTTCAACTATTTGGATAGTTTTAAGCATTTGTTTCATGCCATAACCACATACTGTGCTCATGCTGACACTGATACTCATAATAAATACTCCAATACCCCATATTACGAAACAAACAAACAACACTGGTTGTCCAAACACTGCCGTATAAAGCAAACACCAGCAGCAGATTAAAAGGACTTATTAACAATGTCTTTGGTGACAGTTCTTCACCACAATATAAAACACAGTTTAGGTTCAGTTCGCAAGCCAGGTACCTGTATACTGATATTGAGGTGTATCAGAAAAGGAAGTGTTTTGCTCATGGACTGAGTAAATCCCTACCTTGTCTTTCTCTCATTTACAGCTACAAACGCTTCATACCGGACAGTCTGAACCGCACCATCAAGCAACGCAACTTCCTTACACGCATGCGTATCAACAACGTGTTCAAGAACTTCCTGAACGAGTTCAACAGCAAGACCATCCAGGACAGCAACATCACCCTTTACGACCTAAAGGTGAAGTACCTGTCCACTCTTGAGACACTTACCCAAGGCCTGGGCCGGGAAACTGTTGAGCCCAAGAGCCTCAAAGTATCTGGGGAGACCGAGTGCTCACCAGCCCACTCCCTTCCCATGGGGGATGATGGACTGGACTACGAGGTGCAAGTATCTGGAACCACTGGGATCTCTTGGAGGAGAAAGCCCTTAATGGTGAGTGTAGAGATGGGTTAAGGTTTATTAGAAGATTTATAAAGACTTCTGTTCCAAAATCTAGTAAGCAGCATTTTAAGGCATCATGGGTGTGCTCTTTACATGGACGGCTGTTCTAGATGGAAGAAGGTGGGCAGCATAATTGTGCTGTCTCCTAACTTGCCGTGTTTTATTGCACTGCAACAAGAAAAAAGAAATCCAAAAATGTTAAGTCTAATTTTAACGTACTGTTCCCTTGTATTATAGCCTGGGAAAACCCAGACAACTTCCGGAAAATTTAGATTTGCTCTGCAAGTAAGTCTGGAAAAGAGTCCATTCAAACCAATCAGAAACAGTGAGGCGTGCTTTACACGATGACGACAGCACAGCGACGGTGAAGCAAATTTTGTACATTACAAAGATGGATGCCACCGTGGAACATCACTCCCGTCTGTTTTAAGTGATTTAAACGTTTCTTTTTCGTTAAACCCACACTCGAAGCCTTCATATCTAAAAAGATCTTATCGCTGTCTTACCGACTGGATTCTGCAAACGTCTGATATAGCTCTGCATACGTCATCTCCTTCTTTGCTCCGATTGGTTTTAGGTCTATCCAATCTCGCCCAGAGGCATTTCAGCCATGTCTGTTGGTGACACCCCCTTTGGAAATTATGGTAACACTTTAGTATAGGGACCAATTTTCACTTTTAACTAGTATCTTATTAGCTTACATATTAGCTGTTTATTAGTGCTTATAAAGGACATATTAATGGCTTGTTCTGCATGACCATATTTTACATCCCTTAACCCAATCCAATACCTACACCTAACGTTCTACAACTACTACCATATTAGCTATTAATTAGCAGTAAATTGGGAGTTTACTGAGGCAAAAGTCATAATTAATAATTAATAAGTGTTCCCCATACTAAAGTGTTACCGAAATTATTTGTTTATGAAGCTTTGCCAGACCATAACTCAGTTACTACTGAGAATTGTCTGGTTTTAACCTGTATTAGCCAACTAGGTTTTGGAACAGGTTTTTCATAGGTTGTGTCAAGGTTTATTTTTAAACCTAATCTTATCATCTTTCTTTCTTTTTATATAGAATCTGTCGATCGTGAAAGAGAAAAATAAATCGAAGAAAAACAAGAATGACAACAAGCTGAAGAACGACAAAAAGAAAGACACCAGCAACGGATGGATACTTTTCTCAGACTTTTATGAAATCACCCACATCGTCATTAAGGAGTCTTGCGTCACCATTTACAGACAAGACAATAAAACCATGGTACTGTTGTCATTTCGAGCAAGTATTAATAGGACAAACTTGTATTAACCTCCAGACACCTTTTGAAGGCTGATGATTCATATTCATACTCCTTATCTGATTCATAGGTCATATTTGTCAGTGATTTGGATAAGGTAGATTGTAAAAACTCTTGGCCTTTTCTCTGCAGGAGATGGATCTGATTTATCGCGATGCAGCTCTGTCTTTTGTTGCATTGGTGGACGGTTTCTTTAGACTGACTGTGGATGCCCATCATTACCTGTGCACAGAAGTCGCACCTTCGTCAGTGGTCCAGAATTTGGAAAATGGCTGTCATGGCCCTATCTGGTATGATCATATTCGTATATTGCCAAGTTAAATTTGTTTAAATGTAGACCATGTGAATAATTTAAAGATGATCTTTGTATTAAGTTTGCACAACTGACATAAAATCTTTGGTCACACTCTCATGCTATAATGTAATTGCAAAATGAAATGCTGAAATATAATACTGATGAACTTTTAGTGCAACTGATCGTTGATATAAATGATCTTTGATTTAATTGTTTTACTGCATGTCATAATCAGTTTGCAGGTTGAGACGAATTGTGTTGATTTTTTTCTGTACAGCACCGAGTATGCTATTCATAAACTCCGTCAGGAAGGGAACGAAGAGGGAACCTACGTCCTGCGCTGGAGTTGCACAGACTATAACTACATCATCATGACTGTTGTCTGCGTTGAGGTACACACAAACAGTGAAAGGCCACAAAATTTTTTTTAACATCATAGTTAATGAAGTTGCTGTAGAGTAGACAGTTGATGGGGTCATTTTATAGCATTTTCAGAGGTAGTTAAGAAAGGGTGGGTTTCTGTTTTTTTCCGGGTTTCATCTGTTGTGTATCGTCTTTGGAACGGGACACCTGATTTATATGTGCTAATTAAACACAGTGGAGGTTTGGTGTTTATGTAACGTGTGGCACTGGGGATTGGAGTTGGAGACCTCTGAATCATGGGCCCCATGTAAATACATGAAATAAACAGAGGCTTTTGTATTGGATATAAGTTATTGATACTTGGAGATGGGGCCCCACATTGGGATCTCAATGCGGAGGGACTTGCATGTCCACATGTATATAATCCTGTCTTGCAAACACTTGATGGATTTGCTAAAGCAAATTTTATGCACTCGTCACTTACTAATTGGCTGGACAATTTTTAGGAAATTTTTTTGTAAGAAGTACCGTACTTAACTATGAAAAATAATAAATAAATAAGGTTGACAAAATCCTGGGACGATTAATCGCGATTCATACTAACAATGCCTGACTGATATCGATTCTGAATCGCATAGGCGATATTAAAGGTACAATGTGTAATTTTTAGGATCTCTTGACAGAAATGCAAAATAATATACAAAACTATATTATCAGGCGTGTATAAAGACCTTTCATAATGAACCGTTGTGTGTTTATTAACTTAGAACGAGACCTTTTTATCTACATACACAGAGGGTCCCCTTACATGGAAGTCGCCATTTTGTCCCGCCATTTTTCTACAGAAGCCCTTAACAGACACTTTTTTTTTTTACTAAGTTGTCTCCGACGATGACATGTTTGTCCGGTGGCGGCTACCGTAGCTTTTTCTATGTGTTTCAAAAGCGAGGGGTGAGCCGTGGATTAAGCCGTTGGTTGCAATTCGCAACCTCATCACTAGATGCCGCTAAAATTTACAAACTGCACCTTTAAGCACAGCTATTCATGTACTATGACTTTTAATTAGTAGGATTAAGAGTCAGAGTCGTTTATAGTATGCATTTGAAAAAGTAACACTCGTCAAATATAATCATTATAAATATTCTTTATTATCATGAAAAACCTGAAAAGGTTTGATGAACAGCAATATAAATATCCTTACAAGCATGCGACGTCACCTTTGGCAAAGTGACTGCGGTTACGCCCACTGAGTGGCAAAAAGCCTGAGCGACAGCATTAGCATAACGTGAAAAACGCATTTAAAATAGGAAAAGTAGTTGTACTGTGGTAACAGATTCAACAAAACTTTGGAGCGGTTTCAGACTGCAAAAAACACTCAAAGGAGAAGTAAATCAGTAGCAGTAGCCATATGTCAGGTATGTAAAATTTTGGGATACAAAATGCACCAATGAATACTCTTATTCTTTGTAATTGCAAAGTTTTGTCAGTGAGCCTTCATTAAAAAAACATCCATTATGATGAGCTTTGTGTTACAAAGGTGGGATGGTTTAATAGTGTTAGGCAAGACAAACATATAAGTCAGGAAAAGCAATGTCTGGCCATATGCCAATGTCCACAGACTACTGGTTGTTTGGCAAGTTGTTAGGGTCACTGTTAAGGCCAACTAAATTCAATTTAAGCTGATAATAGTCAGTTTTACTGACGTTTTTTGCAGCATCCGCTATGAAAACCAGCCATTTTGTTTAATGTTTTGCCACTCAACAGGGCGTGCTCCAGCGCGGTCACGTGGAAAAATGACGTCGCTGCATACCCTCTGAAGCTACTTGTTCTGTGGCGCATATTGAGTTTCTGCACGAGAGTGCCCTCTGGGTTTTGGATGTAGTAGCATTTCAACGTAATTTATCGAGAAGCATAGCAAGGAGAATTGCACTATTTATCGCCCCAGCCTTATGCTCTACTCATCTGATTTTTTTTGTTTTAACAAAACATTTTCACTTTTTTCAGTATTCTTCAGCTGCTTTCTTTATTTATAATGTGCTTTATCTTTGTCCTTTCTCTCTCTCTCTCTTTTACATATTTGTTCTTTCAGATGGATCTGTGTGAGTCGAGGCCTGTTCCCCAATATAAAAACTTCCAGATCGAAGCAAGTCCTCAGGGCTACAGGCTCTTTGGGACAGAGACGTTTAGGCCCAATCTAAAGGAACTCCTGGAGCACTTACAGGGCCAGAACCTGCGCACAGAGAACCTGCGCTTCCAGCTGCGCAGATGCTGCCCCCCACAGCCCAGAGGTACCAGTGCTCTTCACACTTCCCAATTTATCGTTCGTCAGTGAGTAAAACAGATAAGAGTTCGTTCATTAGTCCACGCATCTATCCAAACTAGAAATGTTTCCTGATTTTCACTTTCATTTGATGTCAGTAAACTCCAGTGGGGTTGGGATTTCCTTCTAAAGAAATAACACCATGAATCATTTTTTCTGTAGAGCCATTGTTAGATTACGTACAGTTTTAACAAAAGTACTATTTGTACAGCTTCTGAACTGAAACGCAGAAGCTATAAAGGTTATTGGTTTGTTCACTTTTACTGTCAGCAGCTAGCTGAAATGCCAGGATTTTCCAGGATGTTCATTACATTTCTACGTTACCACATGTAAATTTGTGATTATTTAAATTTTGCAGTAAAAGTTTGAGTGTGGCTGGTCAAGTTCGCTATTGGAATGTAGACATGTTTTATCACTTGTAAATTATACTTGTAAAACATGTGCCATAAGCAATAAACCATCATTTTGTTTGGCAGATTTTCATAATAGCAGGTCAAACTGCTTTTCAGTAAATATGCAGCTACATAAGTAAGCAAATTAAGTCCATAAGTAACGCCTGACAGTGTAGGAAGTATTACAGAAGTAGTTGTTGGATGACAGGTTTGACTGAGTTAACTAGACTTTGGTAAAAAAGTAAAGAGATAGTGTGACGTTTTTGCTGGAACAGGAAGTTACACGGCTTAATGAAGTCACTAGGTGTTTTCAGCTCAGAGACCAGTTTGAAGATTTGCTATTTGTAGTCCAAAATTTAAGTATTCGTCATCCTACAAATTCGATGCATGTTAATGAATTAGTTTAGGAATGTGCACGAGTGGTTGAATATTCAAATATTCGATCTGCAATAATAATTCAACTTAAAAAAAGGCTATTCAATTGTTTGTTTTTAATGCGCCACCGCAGGGTTAAGGCTACTTGCTCATTTAATGCTATTTCACTTCACCAGTAGGCTACTGTCTTTTACAGACTTTAATGTAAAATATTCATTAAATTTTTTTATGCATTTCTGATTGTTTTTGCAATTCAGATAGCAGTCTAATTTAAGTATTTAAAGTTTTAATGCCATTTTTGTCTACCTGCTCACGTGTTATTTAGAAGTGCTCAACTGCATCTTTGTCTCAGAATTGTTAGCTTCCTGTTATATAGCCTACTTTATTTTGTTAAAGGAAAACACCACTGTTTTTCAGTATTTTATTATGTTCTTACCTCAACTTAGACAAGTTAATAATACCTATCTTTTTTCAATGCGTACACTTAATCTTTATACAGCATGGTGTGAATGTGTTAGCATTTAGCATAGCCCCATTCAATCCTTAGGAACCAAACAGGGATGAATTTAGAAGCTGCCAAACACTTCCATGTTTTCACTATTTAAAGACTGTTATGTGAGTAGTTACACAAGTAAGTATGGTGGCACAAAACAAAACGTGGTGATTTTTTTTAAGCAGATAAAATATGTGAACTATATTGTATGGCGGAATAGCACTTAGTTTGCAGCACTTCGACCTCGGCACGCCGTAACATCATCACTCCTGACTACTCCCCCTCTCACTCAAACTTCCGCCAATATTACTGCACCCGAGGTCGAAGTTAATACAGAGCTAAACGAGACAGACACGGAGAACGAAACTAAACGGAGAACATTATTATATGCGGTGCTCTGTGGAAAATGTGTCCAAAGATAGACGACGATAGTTTTTTGACAGTGTCAGTAATTCAGCATTGTCACAGTGTGTTTGCTGCTACGACCTGCATACTAGTATTTGCGCGTGCAGGTGACGTTGCGCTAACGTGTGACGTAGCTGTCGAAGCCTCCGTGTCATCCGTACAGTCTACATGCTTGTGTTACACAAGTTTAAACGATCCATGTCGCACAGCGTGATAAGGTAATGATCTTATAGGAGAGCAAAAATCCTGCAGTGTATTTTGGGCTTAAAACAATAAAGACTATGCAGTATTATTTTATGTTTAATAGGGATTTTATATGATTGGGGTTTGGCCGATGAAAAATTTTCAGTCCAGTCAGATTTTGGGCTTAACTTTTCTTTATTTGCCTTTTTATGTACCTGTAAGGGCTTAAAAAATATATAAAGCTAGAAATATAGTCCTGTTTTTATGCATGCACAAGGGTCCACGTACAGTCCGCATGATTCAAATCCCCTTATCAGAATTTTACGCACGTGCTGTACGCACACCGCAGGATTTTTGTAACCGTGCGTACCACAGGAGAATGAAGCATGTAACCCAGGAGATGTATTGCATTTTGTCGCAATGCGCATGCGTCAAGTGTACACGTACTAGTCAAATATCTATACAACTCAAACAAGTGTTTTGACTTTGCTAAGCTGAAAGAGGAATTTGCTTTTCAGTTACGAGCTTTTCCTTCAATGTCAAATTGCTCTTTAGAGAAGTGAGATATCAGAATGCACGCAAACCCAGTCGTGTCCTTGCATAACCTAGGGCAGATGTTAAACTGGCAGCTAATAGTACTGAAGTTTTATTTTTCATGCAACTGATCCAGGATCAGAAGTGTTATCCAGCTAACCAACAGTTGGTTTCCTGACGTGACTGTGTAAAATGTTTAAAGAAAGGACAAATAGACAAAAAACTTGAATAAAATGAAACGCATACAGGGCTAAGAAACTATATTTTGCATGTTTGTGATAAATAGTGGATGTCATTACATAGTTATGTAGTTACATAAAGTCTACAATTGTATTTTTTGGCAGTTTTAGTTGTTTATTTAGTTTTATTTATATTTAGTTTATATTTTATTTGTAACCCTGCCTGTGAAAACTCATCATTTACAGTTTATACATAAAATTCTATAAAATGTAAAGAATATTCAGTGAAAATATGACTTCAATATCTTTAATACTGACTAAGTAAGGCCATGTCAAAGATTTGATGAATTTCTTTTTCGTTTCTAAGAATTAAAAACAAGCAAATATTTAACGCTGCTGTGCATGTAATTTTTTAATATTTTTTTCCGTTTTCACTTTTTTAATGATAGAAAGGAGGTTCCTGAAATTAATGATATAAGAATGATCATTTTATAAGTTAGATTATGCAACTTTAGCCAGTATTTCACAGGTTGGGTCATATGCTGAATATATACACACACAGATGTATCATATATTGAGTATTAATTATGTAAAATACAATATTAGTTATCTGGTTTACAATGTAACAGCTCTTTATTGTTGCAAAGTCGAATGCCAGGAAAAATTAGTTTGTGAAAAACGCCCTGTTATTGCATGTTGGAGAATGTATTTGGTCTTGTTTACATCTGTTCGTCAGTACATGCTGAGGCATCGGTGACGGGCAGGAAATGTAGTAAATGTGGGTTTCCGTTGAGCATCTTTTGATCTTTTTACCCTACTTGCACTTATAAAAACAGATCTGGTGAAGGTCTTTATTAAGATGATGTCAGTGAGCAGACAAAAGACCCACTGATGCTGCAAAACAATCATGAAATGCATAAGCATACATAAACACAAACCCTCTCACAAACACTTTAAATGTTAACGCGCATGTGAAGTCACACACTTATTGTTTTGATGTAGTATGTGTCGTGTTTTGTATAACAGTGAACTGTCTCGCTGCACAACTTCCTCTTCTTTGTTTAGGTGGGGGTAGCTTTCACACGCGTGCACAAACAAGTGTATGTTTATCTGCTTTTGTCACTCCCAATTAATCGTTTGGTTAGACGTAACACAAACATACTTTGCATAAGCGTAATTCAGATACGTTAATAATAATAAATAAGACTGAAAGATCAAACCAGAAGATATTTAGATTCAATCAGAAATTGTCTTTCTACCCTACAGAAATTTCCAACCTGTTGGTAATGACTAAGAACAGAGAGCCTGTTGCCCAAAGACAACCGCAAGTCAGCCAGCTGAGTTTCCATCGCATCCTTAAGGAGGAGATTGTACAGGTGATCTTTTATCTTTATTTATCATTTACACTAAACTGAGGGATTAAATAAAAGAGACACTAAGGGGCGGTTTCCCGGACAGGGATTAGACTAGTCCTATACTAAAACATTTTTAAGAGCTGTCCAAACTGAAAACAACTTGAACTGACATATCATAAAATACAACAGGGCCCTTTGTTTTGCCTTGAAATGCACACAGGTAATGATTTTAGTAAGGCATGTTTGTTGAAACGAGTTATATTTCCTAATTAAACTAAGGCCTAGTCTTGGATTAAGCTAATCTCTGTCCAGGAAACTGCCCCCAAGACATTTATAGCAGGGGTTTTTAAATATATATATTTTAATATATTTGTGGGTCCCAGGATAGATTATACCCATTTAAGTGGGTCGCAAAATCACAAGTTTGGGAACCCCTGATATACAAACTTTTAAAATCAACAGCACTTTTACAAAAATTACTGCAGGACATTTATTACTATTAGAAAGAAGGTTTGAACCCACAAATGGGGTAAAAAGCATGACTTGTTATTTGTATTCTTACATGGGCAGTTGCTGTAGTTGAATCAATCTAAATTTGAAGTGTCACTGGTAACTGTCTAATCACATTACCTGTTAATGTCATGTTGTACAGGGTGAGCATTTGGGTCGGGGTACGCGGACCAACATCTATGCAGGTGTTCTGAAGCTGAAGAGTGAGGATGATGATGACATGGGAGGATATGCACAGGAGATGAAGGTGGTGTTGAAAGTCCTGGGCTCGGGACACAGAGACATCTCTTTGGTAAGATGCACATCTGGGAATACACAGAAAACATAAGCTGAGTTTACATGGACAATTGTAATGGGTTTAAATGTTCAATCCGAATAAAAATGCTCCATTTAGACACCTCAATCGGAATAAAAAGAGCCAAATTGGTTTGAGAGGGGTGGTTTATACCTTTTGTAATCCACTTAAAAGGACATGTAAACACCTGATCGGATTGATAACTGAAACTGGGGCACTCTGTGCATGTGCAATGTTCTTTTTTTTTTAATGGTGGTTGGCAAACCCAGCATTTCTTACTGGACTGGAGTGTGGAACATATGCGCATGTGCAATGACGTAGAATTGGCGGAATCACAAAAGGTGATTTAAGCAATTTTGAGCGTGGCATGGTTGTTGGTGCCAGACGGCCGGTCTGAGTGTTTCACAATCTGCTCAGTTACTGGAATTTTCACGCACAACCATTTCTAGGGTTTACAAAGAAGTCATGTGGGCGAAAATGCTTGTTGATGCCAGAGTTCAGAGGAGAATGGTCCAACTGATTCAAGCTGATAGAAGAGCAACTTTGACTGAAATAACCACTCGTTACAACCGAGGTATGCAGTAAAGCATTTGTGAAGCCACAACACGCACGACCATGAGGTGAATGGGCTACAACAGCAGAAGACCCCACTGGGTACCACTCATCTCCACTACAAATATGAAAAAGAGGCTACAATTTGCACAAGCTCACCAAAATTGGACAGTTGAAGACTGGAAAAATGTTGCCTGGTCTGATGAGTCTCGATTTCTGTTGAGACATTCAGATGGTTGAGTCAGAATTTGGCATAAACAGAATGAGAACATGGATCCATCATGCCTTGTTACCACTGTGCAGGTGGTGGTGGTATAATGGTGTAGGGATGTTTTCTTGGCACACTTTAGGCCCCTTAGTGCCAATTGGGCATTGTTTAAATGCCACAGCCTACCTGAGCATTGTTTCTGACCATATCCATCCCTTTATGACCACCATGTACCCATCCTCTGATGGCTACTTCCAGCGGGTTAATGCACCATGTCACAAAGCTCGAATCATTCTTAAATTGGTTTCTTGAACATGACAATGAGTTCACTGTACTAAAATGGCCCCCACAGTCACCAGATCTCAACCCAATAAAGCATCTTTGGGATGTGGTGGAACGGGAACTTCGTGCCCTAGATGTGCATACCCAACTGCAAGATGCTATCCTATCAATATGGGCCAACATTTCTAAAGAATGCTTTCAGCACCTTGTTGAATCAATGCCATGTAGAAATAAGGCAGTTTTGAAGATGAAAGGGGGTCAAACACAGTATTAGTATGGTGTTCCTAATAATCCTTTAGGTGAGTGTATATATGTGCGCATGTCAAATGTTCAAATCCGATTTGAAGCTTGTGGCATATAAACATGCACATCAATCCAATCACATTATTAAGTGTTTATTTAAACGTTATGATAGGATTTATCAATCAGAATGATTTCATTTCGATATATTTTTTGTCTTTTGATGTTAAAAGTCTTTGTGTGTCTATTTTCTCAGGCCTTCTTTGAGACAGCCAGCATGATGCGACAAATCTCTCATAAACACATTGCCCTGCTTTATGGAGTGTGTGTTCACCACCAAGAGAGTAAGTTGCTCATAGTTTGTCTTTTGTGATGTTTGTGTTTCTCATGGTTCCCACGAGTCATGGAATTTCTGGAATATCATGTGTTTTCCAGACATTTAGGGGCGGTTTCCCGGACAGGGTTTAGGGTAATCCAGGACTAGGCCTTATTTATATTAGGTCATTTAAGAAGTTTTTACAAACATACAAAAAACACTACAGGTGAGCATCTTAAGACAAAACAATGTCACCAAAATATGTTACAATTAAACAGGACAATGTGTTTTTAAATTAAAGCAGTTCAAACATGCATTTTAGTCTGGGATTTAAATAAGCCCAGTCTGGGAAACCACCCCTGAAGGTCAGGGAATATCGGAGATTTTTGTTTGTTGCTTTAAATTGTAGTTTCCGCTTGTTAACTTGTTGTGACATAAGGAATATCATTTCCGGGTTCACGCCTCTGCTGACCACAATTTAACTAGCTGTTTATTGGCACTGTTTATGCATTTAAGCTACATTTTTATAAACTACACTACATTATCAAGGTTAAGAGCAAACCGGACACAGGTCATGGAAATTCAGCTTTTTAGTCAGTGAAAGTCAGGAAATTTGACATTTGACTTGAAGTGGAAACCCTGGTTTCTAGATGTCTTTGTTTTTAACCTTTTATTAAACCTAACCTTCTTTCTGGAACACTGGCCGAGTTATGTTTCAATAAAATAATAATTGTATTTAACTAATATTTACTGTAACATGCATAAATGTTTACTGATAAATGATAAAACATTTAAGTGGAGCTACAGGAAGATTTGCACTATTATGTTACATGTGCAGACAATGTTTGCGAGGGTCCACAGAGCTACTTTTGATCGATCAAAACCTCTAGGTAAATAATCTATTTGCAAACCGCTGTTACTGCTCCACAACATGCCCGACGGACAACCATGCAATGGGTCCATCTGCCACTTTGGACAAAAGAATTTGCATAATCGAGGACAAACTGTGTTTGTCTGTCTGAGAACGTAAATTTTATAACTGTGCTTATTTACATCTCTTATTGTAGATATCATGGTGGAGGAGTTTGTTCAGTACGGTCCTCTGGATATGTTTATGCGCATACAGACCACGCCTCTCACCACCGCATGGAAATTTCAAGTTGCCAAACAGTTGGCCGGTGCCCTCAGCTATCTGGTATGAACGAACACACAAAACATGACGTGCGAACAGAGCTGCATGCAAACTTTTGTAATGATGTCAATAAGTAAACATGCTATTCTGATCTATGCAAATAAGGGATAATTTTTGTATTACAAATGTTGTTGCTTGGCTGCTGTGTGTATTTTGCAGGAGGATAAGAAACTGGTTCATGGATACGTATGCAGTAAGAACATTCTCGTGGCTCGAGATGGCCTGGATGGAGAGGGGGGTCCCTTTATTAAACTCAGCGACCCTGGCATACCCATTACTGTCCTGAGCAGAGAGGAGTGAGAGATTCATTATGACCACCTTATTAATGCTACAAACCTAAAACGTGTTATAAACTAGTCTAAAACTCTTTATAACACACAATCATGATCCCCGATCTATAACTTCCTCCCAATTTTAATATTTTGAGAATATCCAGACCAGGGGCCTCATTTATAAAATGCTGCGTAAAAACCATCCTCCATTTGATCTTACGATCATTTAACAAAAATGCGTTTGTGTGATTCGTAAACCGAACGTACACTCAGAAAACGCGCGTACCTCTTTCAAATTTATAAACCGCAAATGAACTTGAACTTGTGCGCGCAGCCGAGCAGTTTCAGATCTCCGCCTTTAAACGATGAGTAATTAATGTCAGACATATAAAAAAGCGCTTCTCAAGGTTTAAACCCAATGTCAAACAGCAAGAATGGCTTATGTTTCCAAAAACTTGTAGCAATCAGACAAGCAAAAGTGCGTACGTCCGCTCAGACCCTGATGTGGCACTAAGCACTTTTTCATGCCAAAGACAGTTTTTATAAATATGGACTTTGCCGTGGATTTTTGCGCATGCACACTTTACGATCAAATCTGTGCGTACGCACGCTTTATAAATGAGGCCCCAGATCACTATCTTTTTGCACTATTTAAAGATGACCATTTTGACAACTCCTTTTTAATGCAATATGTTTTGAATAGGGCGAATAGATAGTCTTGAACTGGTGTGGATATTATCAAAATATAAAGAGATAAATAATATTAAAGTGCCCTTTTTGACACTTTCAGACCTCTAAGATAAATAAATATTTAGTAAATATGCCATAAAATATGGACTGTTAAATACACGCATACCAAATGTTTCATATTGTAAACCTTCAAAACAATGCATTACCTTCTTAATAATGCTACAAACCTAAATACTGGCATTATGTTCACTTTATTAACGTCATAAAAACTTTTTCCGTAGCACTTTATTTTACAGTACGTGTACTTGCCTTGTACATATGTGATGGATGTGTTGTACTTACAGACAAATGTGTGGGACTTGCTTTTGAGTATATACATGGTGGTTTAGGGGTGTCATTGCTGTACTTGCCAGTGGTGCATGCTTGGTGGTTGTTATGTACCTCTAGGTAAGTACTGGATAATACCAGATACATACTTGTAGTGTAGGTATACTGTAACTAACAAGAAACACTATCGTACTTACAAATGAATGTACAATATAAGTATTAAGTACTTACAGGCAAGTTATACCTACACTATAAGTGTGTATCTGGTATTACCCAGTACTTACCTAGAGTTACATAATAACTATCAAGTATGTACCACTGGTAAATACAGTAATGATACCCTTTAATTACCATGTATACTCAAAAGTAAGAACTACACATTTGTCTGTAATTGCAACATATTTGGCATGTATGTACAGGGTAAGTAGATGTACTGTAAAAAAGTGCTACCACTTTTTTTTTACAAACGCTCCTATACGCATTAGGGTTGCCTTTTAACCCTAGATTCCATGAACCAAAAAACCTACATAAATACATAAAGGGTGTTAAAAAGAAATTTAATGGTAATTTCTTAAAAATATTTTATTAGTTAAATAATTAAAGAACCTGTGATCAACAAATGAAGTTTGATATATAGCATATGAATAATATTTGTGTTTTCATAATTTGCCTATTAAAAATTGTACACAAAATGTACCTGTCAGGCCACAGGCCAAGTATTATCTGTGCTTGCTGTGACCTGTAAATATGACAACTGTTGCCATGACAACTAATGTCACTTGACCTGATAAGGATTAATCTAGAGATTTTTTTAAATAAAAAATATATTATTATTATTGATGGAAGCAATTTAAAAATATATATTTTTTGTCATAATTCCATAGTATATGAATATGGGCCATTTGGACCCTTGGGGTAGTGGTACAAATTTTTTTTAACAATGGATTCATGGAATATCAAATAAATGTTTTCATTAATAAACAAATCACAGCCTGTCAGCTAAATGTGTTCCCCTTTATGCACTCTAGGCTTAACATACTATAAACCTGCATGTAAGCATTTTTGGCCATCTTAGTAACCCCCTTTAATCATTATACAGGCATTTTGGCGACCCAACTAACTGTACTTTAACGTCCCATCAAAATTATTTTAAGATGACAAGTGCTTTATTATAATCCCAGGGTATTAAAAGAGTGAACCAGGTAAAGTGTTATTTTTGAAAAATAAAAGCAGTGTTGTGTTTGTCGGGTGTAATTGAATCTGTGACGGTGCTGTGCATCTGATAGCGAGGGATCTAGTGGACTGTGAAAATTGACTGCTCGGAAAAGATACTATAACTGACAGGAATTTTGCTGGCGGAGATCCAACCTGACTACCAGAAGCACTTCTGAGACCAGAAAAGCTTTTGTTTGCTGTGCACTATAACTGTTACAGGAAAGACTGGTTGTATGTTTTTTGGGTTGGTGTAAATGACATATTGGAATGAAAGGGAGGCCCTTTAGAGGGATTAAGACACAAAGCACAAGAACATGTTAACGTTTTCAAGGGATTGAACAGTATGTACCAATATTAAATCTACTGTGTATTGTGGTTAAATGAAAATATAGTAGTCGAAAAAGCATAAAATGAGTATTATTTATTCAAAAAAGCTTATCAGATTGTTTACTATGCACTCTTAGAACAAATGTGTTAAAAACAACACATTAGTGTCGATTCTGGGACAACACACTAAATGCGTTGTCCCAGAATCCACCCATCTCTGCGTTATTATTGAAACAACACATTTTGTGTTACTTTTTAAACAAAATCAGCACAAAATGACACATTAAAAGCTTAACGCACAAAGATGTGTAAAAAAATAACACATCCTTTCTAAGAGTGTGGTATTGTTTTCAGAGTACCTGATGAAGAATCCTAGTGTTGTAAAACATGAATATCATTCTGTACTAAATTGTTTTAAGGGGGTTATGTTTGTGTTTTGACCTGTAATCGATAGTTTTCAGTCACTTGACCCACCAGGAAGGTTGAAGGTAGGCGTGGGTGATAAATCATCTATGATTCTCATGCGCACCTCATCAGTAAAGCCGGTTCCTTGATACGTAGTAAATCGGCATCACCTGCTTTTTCATATGGAGCGGCATTTACTACACAAAGAGCCGTAATTCACTGACAAGCTAGGCAGTATCGCATTTATTATGGAAGGCGATATTATTCATGTTTTTTTACAGTTGTTTTTGATTTAACGGACATAATAGTAGATAATACTGCAAAAACATTTTCAAGCAGTTATATTTCCTACATTTTTTGATTAATGTATATTAATTTAGTGTTTATGATGCTAATACTTGAAATTAAGGGTACACTTCACTTTTTTTGAAAAAAAAAAAAACTTAAGCTCCCCTTAAGTTAAACATTTGATTTTTACCGTTTTGGAATCCATTCAGCTGATCTCCGGGTCTGGTGGTACCACTTTTAGCATAGCTTAGCATAATCTATTGAATCTGATTAGACCATTAGCATCGCGTTCAAAATGACCAAAGAGTTTCGATATTTTTCCTTTTTAAAAGTTGACTCTTCTGTAGTTACATTGTGAACTAAGACCGACAGAAAATTTAAAATTGCAGTTTTCTAGGCAGATATGGCTAGGAACTATACTCTCACTTATTTTATTATTACTTAAGGACTTTGCTGCTGTACCATGGCTGCAGCAGGCGCAATATTACGCACTGCCCGAAAATAGTCCCCTGCTATTAAAAGTTACAAATGGGACTATTTTTGGGCGCTGCGTAATATTTTAGTACACAATGTAACTTCAGAAGAGTCACGTTTTAAATAGGAAAAATATCGAAACTCTTTGGTTATTTTTAAGCGCGATGCTAATGGTCTAATCAGATTCAATGGATTATGCTAAGCTATGCTAATAGTGGTACCGCCAGACCCGGAGATCAGTTGAATGGAGTCCAAAATGGTAAATGTCAAATTCAACTCTAGGGGAGCTGGAAAATGAGCCTCCAAAATTTCTTATTTTGTAATCTATGAAAGAAAAGTCAAACTTTAGATGTTTAGATGAGGGTAAGAACGTTCTACTTTTCGTGAAACACAGAGATCTTTGGACCTGACGTTTTTTACCTTTCATTTTCATTGTGTGGATAAAAAGCCAGTATTCTTCAAGATCTTCTGTATTCTTTTAAAAGTTCTCCTTTTGTGTTCCACATAAAGAGTCATACTGATTCAAAACAATATAAAATTAAATAAATAATGAAACAATCTCATGACAATGCACTGTGTGTGTGTGTCCTCAGAGTGTGTGGACAGGATTCCTTGGATTGCTCCCGAGTGTATTCAGGACACATCTAATCTAAGTGTAGCAGCGGATAAGTGGGGCTTTGGCACAACTCTATGGGAGATTTGTTATAACGGAGAGGTGCCTCTAAAAGACAAGAAGCTCACAGAGGTATCAACGCACACACTTGAGTACTTGCATTTTTTATGTACTCGTTTTCTAATAACCAAAAGTATGTATTGCTTTTTGCCTCTGTGCAGAAGGAGAGGTTTTACGCAGCCCGGTGTCACCTGGCCACTCCTGACTGTGAGGAACTGGCCAAGCTCATGACCCACTGTATGACCTATGACCCCCGCCAAAGACCCTTTTTCAGAGCCATCGTCAGAGACATCGACATGGTGGAAAAACAAAGTAAGCCTTAACAGTCCAGATTGGGCCCTATGTATGTTTATTGCTCTTGATACTGCCCCTTTGTGGAAATATGAAGAACTGCCATCATCTAGTAGTAAAAGTACTCTGGAGTAGCATTTTAGTTTTGTCAATAAAGTCACAGCTGGACATTGAGGAACATGACCAACAACAACCACCTCATAAGTTAGTTTCATATGACCATTTCTCTCTTTCTTTAAACATAAATCTTGCTTAATTGTATTTTCCATTTACAGAACATTGCTGATAAGTTGTTTTCTATTTTCTTATTGAAGCCATATTTTTTTAATGATTTCTTAATATCCCTTAATAATGTAAGTGAAGTTAAGAGGGACTTTGCATTCTCAGACTCTTTATCGTGATAAGATTTGGTTCATTAATGCAATGATTGTCTTTTCTCCAGACCCCTCCATTCAGCCAGTTCCCACGCTCGAGGTGGACCCTACTGTGTTTGAGAAGAGATTCCTCAAGAAGATCAGAGACCTCGGAGAGGTATTTACCCAACAAGTGTGAACCCATCGGGGCTGATGTGTTCATGGTTCTGGTTGGACTGAGAATCATTTGTTTGTGTTGTCAGGGTCATTTCGGGAAGGTGGAGTTGTGCCGGTATGATCCTCGGGGCGATCGGACCGGAGAGCTAGTGGCCGTGAAGTCTCTGAAACCAGAGAGCCGAGAAGAGCAGAGCAGTAACCTGTGGTGCGAAATTCACATCCTGAGGGAACTTTACCATGAGAACATTGTCAAATACAAGGGCATTTGCAATGAAGAGGGTAAATCACTATTGTTAAGATCATAATAATATACGACTGCCATGGTTTTTGGTCACCTAAACTGTTTTTTGGTTTTTTTAAGGTGGTAGATCCATTAAGCTCATCATGGAATTTTTACCGGCTGGCAGTCTGAAGGAATATCTTCCCAGAAACAAAGCAAACATTGACCAGAAAACCCTCCTCAACTATGCTGTGCAGATTTGCCAGGGAATGGCAAACCCAAAAAGATTGACTTCATGTCAATGGCGGCTGGTGACTTCTTTTTTTGAAGCGCATGATGCGAAGTTCGTCACAAATATATGTAGCTTGTCATGTGTCTGGATCGTCATTTCAAAATATGTGTTCTGCGCTTTGAGAGATCGTGTATGCATTACATATCATGCCAAAATAAGTGTCTGCTGCCTTGAACTTGAACTTGAAAGGAGACGCTCGTGTGTGCCAGATACTCAATCTCATGCATAATTAGAGTTTACTGTTAAGGGATCTCTCCACACGCATGACGCATAATTTGGAAAAGGGAACCACACACGTGACAATCCGAACATTATTTTGAATTAGCGCATCCTCGGAAGAGCAGTCACGAGCCGCCACTTCTTCATGTGTATCTGCTTATAGGCGAAATCATTGTATTGGGGTAATGTTGGTCTCATTTCATACTAAAGAGGTTTTGGTTAGGTTAGAGGTCACTGATATAACTACTTCATACTTTTTCATATAGCTATCCCTAAATGCAATCCCTGTAGTCAATAATTATATCAGGTGGTTTGGGTCGGGTCAGCTTACTTTTGGGGGCTTTTCCACTGGGCGCAGTACGTAGTACCCAATACTTTTTTAGTACCACCTCGGTCGGGGTTCCAAGCGACCCGAGCTGATACCAAAACGTATTTGGTCGGAGAGAATCGTCACTAGCAGTGTCATCACTATAATGTAAAAGATTAGCTTTTCCTTCATGCTAGCTTGCGCTGTCTCAAGCAAACATGTTGTCATCTGTGCTCTGCTGTAAGTTCCCAAACTCCCTTTTAGCGATAAAAAACATCCACAGGTTGAGAATCACCCATAACAGTTTTTTTCCTGACTTGCAGTTTGTGGCGGCACATTCGCGATGCGCACGTCCGCATATTATGCTTAAATGCAACTTAAATGAGGCTCAGCAGAGCGCATCGACTTAAAGTGTTTGTACAGAAAGTGTCATGTGAGACAGCAGTAGTGATAAACGGGATGTGCAAACATCTATTTGTGGTGGTTAATTTTAATTTTGTGGTGGACTGAGAAATAAATGAATGTATTTGGATGTACAACAACGCTCTCACTTGTATGATGTCACAGCAGTAGGCAGCGCAAATATAATGACACGCCTATAATCCCTCCCACTCTGAAGTGTTACTAAACTCGATGGAAAAGCTAACAAAGCCAAAGTGAGGTGAGCTGACCCGACCTGACCCAAACCAAACAGTGGGGTACTATGCAATGGAAAAGCACCATAAGTCAGAATGTTGTATTAAATGGATATCGCAGTGCAACACCATCTCACCTTTGATGTTTTCCGACCTCTTCTCCAGGGAATGGACTACCTGGGCTCTCGGAACTACATCCACAGAGATCTGGCAGCACGAAATGTTCTGGTGGAGAACGCGACCACAGTAAAGATCGGAGACTTCGGTCTGACCAAAAGCATTAAGAACAATGAGGGTTACTACACCGTGAAAGATGATCTGGACAGTCCAGTGTTCTGGTAAGCCTCAATGATGAAATGTGCCTCACTGAGTAGTGATGAAGTAGATCTCCATGAAATCCAATAACAAATGAGTGCCATTGATGTGATGTGTACCCTCAAAAGCGATTGAATTACAGAAAGTTATTAAATGCTCTTTACTGTTGCTGGGAAATCCATTCTCTAAAGACTCCCTCCCTCTATTTCCCAGGTATGCTCCTGAGTGCCTGATCCACTGCAAATTCTACAGGGCATCTGATGTCTGGTCTTTTGGAGTGACCATGTATGAGCTTCTCACATACTGTGACACTTCATGCAGCCCTATGTCTGTAAGTGGCCTTATCATCTTTTAGTTCATTCAGTATATAAGCAATGGAATCCCTAAACATAGAAACCCTCATTAACTGTAGAGATTAGCATGTTAACTTTATTTTTCGTTTCACTTTCAAACAAGGCAAAATTGACTAACGTGTAGCATATCACGCAGCAAAGTTTTTAAAAAATAGCTTGAAAAAATTACGGTCAAAATACTTGCTGTCGGTTAAAGGTGAACAGATCCCTAGTTTGCATCTTAAAGGAAAACGCCACCGTTTTTCAATATTTTACTATGTTCTTACCTCAACTTAGACAAATTAATACATACCGATATTTTTTACAAAACGTGCACTTAATCTTTGTACAGCGCGTTGTGAATGTGTTAGCATTTAGCCTAGCCCCATTCATTCCTTAGGATCCAAACAGGGATGAATTTAGGACTTAACACTTCCATGTTTTAAAGACTGTTACATGAGTAGTTCCACGAGTAAGTATGGTGGCACAAAATAAAACGTGGCCATTTTTTAAATAAAAATATGATAAAAAATAAGAACTATTTTGTATGGCGGAAGTGCACCATAACATCATAACAGCTGACTACTCCCCATTTTCTTTAAACTTCCGTCAATATTACTGCACCCGAGGTCGAAGTGCTGCAAACTAAGTGCTCTTCCGCCATACAATATAGTTCTCATTTTTATCTGCTTAAAAAATCGACACGTTTCATTTTGTGCCACCATACTTACTCGTGTAACTACTCATGTAACAGTCTTTAAATAGAGAAAACATGGAAGTGTTTGGTGGCTTCTAAATTCAACCCTGTTTGGATCCTAAGGAATGAATGGGGCTAGGCCTAAATGCTAACACATTCACAACGCACTGTACAAAGATTAAGTGTACGCATTGAAAAAAAAGAGGGATGTATTAATTTGTCTAAGTTGAGGTAAGAACATAGTAAAATATTGAAAAAGGTTTTTCAGTTTTGTTAGCAAGCTATTTCAGAAAGCCCGTGTTCATTTCTGTTGTCTGAAAGACGCCATTGTGTAACGGGTGCTAGTGACTCTGATAGTTTACTCTCTATTGAAGTGTGGCAGATGGTGCCAGTCTGTGCCCAGAGTGGCAGATGTATAACCCAAAGGCTGTGACCGAACGTCTGCAAACCAATCCACACTTTTCTTATTTTTGCCACGTTTGGAAGAAAACATTTGTACTTTAACTCTTTCCCCACCAGCGTTTTTTTAAGTTGCCAGTCAGCGGCAGCATTTTGTATGATTTTCACAAAAGTTTAATGCCTTCTAGAAAATGTTCTTCTTTAAATCTATAAACATACAATATATCAAATGAAAGACAAACAAACAAAAAGGTTCAACCTATTTTCATTTGTTCTCTTTTTTCACCTCTCAAATATGGGTAGGTTTCTTCAAAAATACCAAATTTTGAGCAAAAAGCTGAGATAATTGCATTTTTGTAAAGGGCTTTTCTTAGTGATCAGATTTAGTGCGATCATCAAAACATACATGGAGTTTTTATTGTTTTATACGTTGGGTAAGAGTTCACCTAGTGGATAATAGTGGAGATATGGATTGCTGTAAAAACTCGCCATGGCAGGGAAGCGTTTTCTCTTAATTGACGCGATAACTTGTCAATGGCGGGAAAATAATTAATGTGCGTTTGAGGGATTCATCGGATTAACATAGGCTATATTCAGAGTTACTGCATAACACGGGTGGGCATTCCTGGTACTGGAGGGCCACTGTCCTGCAAAGTTTAGCTCCAGCCCTAATCAAACACACCTGAATGTCATTTTCAAGTCATACTGAAGCCTTTGATGGGGAATTTCAGGTGTGTTTGATTAGGGTTGGAGCTAAACTTTGCAGGACAGTGGCCCACCAGGACCAGGAATACCCACCCCTGGCCTAACACATACTTGCTTAAATAGCACTATAAATATATTGGATCCTGGCTATTAACATTGTAGATGGACATATTTTGGGGGAAATGCAGTAATACCATGGTCTAATTGTATAATTTAATATTTTTTGTTTATATGTCTGCTGTTTTTACTAATATATACTGTATTTACTGAAAAGCTACTTTGCAACTATGCAAAATTGTGGCCGTGTCTGTAAATTCAGACTAAGGTCTCATCAAAGTTTTATTTCATTCATTGATTTCACTTTAATTTTAATCTTTGTCATGGCCTTATTAAACCTATCAAGGTTATATTTTCACCAAATGTTCTTTTCATTATGTGTAAATCACAAAAAGTGACTTTAGCTGGGTTTTCACAGACTGGGTCACAGTTGAAAAGTGCTATAGAAATAAACTTGCATACAATGCAGTACTAGTAATTAAAAATCCTCTTTAATGCTGGCTTGGTAAAGAGCATATAGATCATCACTGAAGTGACCCTACTCTGCTCCACCCCCAAACAGGTATTCCTCAAGATGATCGGTCCGACACACGGTCAGATGACTGTCACTCGATTGGTCAAAGTCTTGGAGGAGGGAAAGAGGCTTCCTAAACCAGATGGCTGCTCCGAGAGGGTAATGCACAGCTTGATGTTAACAAACAAAAATATGAAGACTTTTAATTTGTTATAGATTTTAATAGTATACTCAGGGTTCCCACGGGTCATTGAAAGATTGTGAATCTGGAGGGGGATTAAAGGCCCTGTGAAGTTTTTGAAAATATGCATACATAGATACAGGTCATTGAAAGTTTTCTGGAAAAAATCCTTATAATTCCCTGTGTAGTGTAGGATAATATCATAAAACTTAGGTCTTTTTAAGCCCACATGCTAAATTGTTCGCTTTAAATGCTTATATCTACTGTATGCGAATGTTGATTCATACCAAAATGCTTTTTTGCATAGTTGTGTTTGACACATGAAAACGTCTCGGGTTACGTATCTAACTGTTGTTCCATGAAAAGGGAACGAGACGCTGCGTCTTCCTTGCCATACTTCCTGTGTCCCTGTAATGCCATCTTTGGCAATATTTCAGATAGCGATAAACAACACTACACCACCAGAGTCCCTAAAGGCTCCACATCACCTGTTGTGGATGTCATGCATTATGCATTAAATTATACCTGCATTCATATAGGATGCTTAATTTAATAGATGTTGTGTAATTAAATCATACTCCTTTTGTTTTGACAGTTGTACAATCTGATGAGGAGATGCTGGGAGGCGACACCCGAAAAAAGGATTGATTTCAAAGGGCTGATTGCCGCCTTTCAGCAAATGATTGACAGTCAGTAACTACGGAAATATAATGGGACTCAGACCGCACCTCTAGGAGACGACCCCCCTCTGAAAAAAAAATAATTGTGCTCTTTTGAATATATTCCCTTTTTATCAAATACATTATGACCTCATAGATAAACTGCAGGCCTTTTAGATAACAAAAGACAACCACTCAAGCTATGGCAAGACGCTCTCAGAATATGCAAGATGCGCAGTCACTTGATTGGCTTGTTTTTTCAAATCCGGGTGGAGAAAGAAGGAAGAACCTTCCTATTGCTTCCTGTCCCGCTGTTGATCCGAGTGACACTCAGCCTTTCTGCTTCTCATTGTGCCTACATGTATAAATGACCCGTCATTTTCAATGATGCATTACAGCACGTGCTGTACGGAAGCCGCCCAGTAAGAAATGTGCAATGACAGAGCCAATCTCTGAGAACCAAAACCGGTTGAAGTGAAGATTGTTTGAAGGACGAGGAACGTGGATTCGAGTGAACATTTGAGTGGATCACACCCCTTTTTGCGAGATTATAGACGTGCAAAGTATGTCGGACGCTCAAAGACTGTATGCGTGTTTGTATATGTATGTGTGTATGTGAGAGAGAGAGAATGCGTCTACGTTGGATCTGTCCACCTCGGAGCAGACAGCTGTCCTCCTTGGCGCAGCGAGGTTGGAATGTTGGAAAATTCCAGAGTGCCGTATTACTGGAGAACTTAAATAAAATAGTGTACGCCACTATATTGCCACATTCTCTGCCATTTTAGCCTCACATCTGCCATGCGAGAGCCGAAGTGAACGATTGCGAGAGCTGCATGTGGAAGAATATTATATTGATGTGTGGGAACGTTGCTTTAATGAAATGCCTACAATATGCACTAGGGGACAGTAGAGCTTATGAAATCTCTCCCAAGAAATGTCGTATTGTGGGATTCGCTAACTTTCACAAACCGAATTAACCATTTACTGCTATAAAATATCTTAGTATTTTATCTGTTCTGTTTTTTTTTATCAAAGTGTAATTAAATGCAAGATAAATGTGATTTGACACATGTGCAGCACACCTCTGTTAAGGAAATTGTGTATGAAATGAAAGGAAGATTAGGTTGGGGAGATTGAAATTAGGATATTGTTGTAAAGCACTTAACTGTTATTCATTTATCTGATTGGAGGCTTTATTACAAAGACATGAATATCATTTCTTAGTAAATCCTCATACACTGCTTCTGGAAGAGAAAATATTAATCTTGCCACAAAGATTGGTCCAAAATGCTCCCTAGCTGTACCTTTTTTTTTAAAAAAAGGTCCCAATATGTATCATTTAGGTACAGACATGGGTATTAATATGATATCCCTTATGTATGCAAAGGGGTGATTCTCACGAAATCCAGATTTAGAAGGTGTCCAGAATCAGAATTTTTTTAAAAGCCATTGAAGCCAATTTTTATTAGCACATATACGATTAAGGTCTGAACTTACTATAACCATTATTTTTAGAGGATTTAAAAAATATTTCCTATAGAGTTATTATTTTTTAGATTATCATTATCAAAAATTATCATTACCGCAAAATGACATTACATTAAATATATGCATTTACAAACTCGTGTTTCGGTAATGAGAACTAAAAAGTTGTCTAGGTACTATGACAAACAAAATTCCAACTTTTATCTGGAGAGAAAAAATAAGAACTGCTTACATGGTAGCCATCTTGTGTGTCACAGTCAATTTTGTCACTTCCAACTATTTTTTTTTGTTTTTGAAAATGTTAGTTCATTGAGGGCTTAAACAATGATTGAAAATTGTTGCGGAGGATGAGAAAATTTACATTTATATTCCTTATTATTGTCTCTACATCTACCAATGATCACCAAATACCACATGTTTCTTTACTGTAAATGTTTATAGTATAACATGAAGCTTTTTATTTTTTTGATTTTTTAATTATAAATATTTCTATGTCAAAGAACCAAAATCCAGTCATGGGCACGTTGCGGTAATGACAAATTTCCCATTAAATGTGAAAAAAATTGGTTTGTATGTCATGTGCAAAATAGTACATGAAGAGATGTTGTAACTGTATGCTTCTTATTTTGATACTCTTACTTTGCATTTACTTTTTTATCAAAATGTTTCATGACACCTCATAAGTCTAATTTTGCGAGAATCACCCAAAGGTGTACTTTTTGGAAGAGTACTGCCCAACTCGCAGTTAGGGACCATTTTTGGCCATTTTTTGGTGCTGTTTTCAAATCCACTATAGTGGCGTATGATGAGTTAAGAATTGAAACAAAGGATGAAACTTAATAACAGGCTTTATTCTCCTGTCCTTTAATGTGGAATGCAAAACAAATCCATCTGCTCAAAATGAAACCCCAAACCGGTTTTACTACAAAACAAAAGAATAACAACAAAATAGTATCCAACTGGGAAAATGTACATAAATACACAAAATAAATACAGTTAATAATCTTTTTTTGTTGTTCTTAAATATTCAAAACAAAGCATTGAGCGCTGACACATCTACTGGAAAAAAGAAAGTTTTGTATTGCAGAATTATTTGCATGCTAAAGTTCCTAAAAATAGCTTATTCACAGTAAAGCAAATATCAACAGTTTGGATATAAAATATAGCAAAATCTTAATTCAAGGTGATAAAAAGAAACTACAACCTTGTAAACTAAAACCAGGCTGCAATGTGTGTACAAAGCACAATAGTGTTAATACCCCTGCACGTTTGAACGGGTGACTGTACCTTCTACATCAAGAAACACTTCAGTATTGCAAAGCATTATTAAGATACAAGCGTATACATAAACGTATATAACATTCAAAGATGGAACGTTGTAATATTGCAATGTGTTAATAGAACGATGTGTTAAAGGGATAAATGAAAATTCTGTCATTTACTCACTCTCATGTGGTCACAAACCTGTATAAACTTCTTTGTTCTGATGAACTCAAAATAAGATATTTTAAGGAATGTTTGCAACCAATCATGAGCCCCATTGACTTCCATAGCAGGAAAAAGAAGTGAATGGGATTCGTATACGGTTTGGTTACAAACATTCCTCAAAACATCCTCCTTTGAAGAAGTCTACACAGGCTTGCAACCACACGAGAGTGAGCAAATGACACAACCCTCATTTTTGGGTGAACTGTCCCTTTAACAACACAAGGGAGTATCAGTACATTGTTTGGTATCATACTAGGGTCATAAAATCAAGTAGGCACAATTTTAACCCTTCACCTTTCTATGGAAACAATTTCCAGATTCATTTATTTTAGTAAACACACTTGCCTTCATTTGGAGCTGTTGTACGCTCTCAGAAAAGGTTACAAAGGTTGTCACTGTAGTGGTACTTTTATTAGTGGTATACTTTTAAATCTAAAAGGTGCATAGTGGTACCTCATCTGTACCAAAATGGTACATATTAGGACCTTTTTTTACGACTCCAAACCGGATCCATGCCAAAGTCTGCAGCTCTGTTGCAAATCCAGTACAGATCCGGCCCGGAGTCGTCACATGTCTGGAAAGGTACCGTCCCAGTGACAACTTCTGAAACTGTAGATTTAAAGAACTAGTGATTTATTACAAGAAGGGAAGATGAATTAAGCAGTCTTGTACAGTATTAAGCTGACCAGAAGTACTTAAATGTGCTTAAAGGAAAACACAACAGTTTTTTTATATTTTACTTTGTTCTTACCTCAACCTAGAAAAATCAACACATCCCCATCCTTAGTCAATGCGTGCACTCAATCTCCGCACAGCGCGCTGTGAATGCGCCAGCACTCAGCCCAGCCCCACTCACTCCCCAGGATCCAAACAGGGATGAACCTAGAAGCCACCCAACACTTCCATGTTTCCCAAATTAAAGACTGTTACATGAGTAGTTACACAAGTAAGTATGGTGGCACAAAACAAAACATGGCCATTTTTTAATAAAAATATGATAAAAAATGAGAACTATATTGTATGGCGGAAGAGCACTTCGGGCGCCGTAAAATTGAGGGAAGTTTGAGCGAGAGGGGGTGTAGTCAGGAGTGATGATGATACTGCGCGCTGAGTTCAAAATGCTGCAAGCTAAGTGCTCTTCCGCCATACAATATAGTTTTTATCCAATTAAAAAATTGCCATGTTTTATTTTGTGCCACCATACTTACCCGTGTAACTACTCCCTTTAAATAGGGAAAACATGGAAGTGTTTGGTCTAAATTCATCCCTGTTTGGACCCCAAGGACCGAATGGGGCCAGGCCAAATGCCAACACACTCACGACACGCTGCACAAAGACCAAGTGCACGCATTGAAAAAAGATAGACATGTACCAATTCGTCCAAGTTGAGGCAAGAACATAATAAATTATTGAAGAACGGCGGTGTTTTCCATTAAATAATCCCTGTAATGTCTTCGTTTCGTAACGAACGAATCTCAAACCAAGCTGAACACGAACCAAAAGCCAACTTTTGTTTATTCTTATTGTTAGTATTCCCTCAAAAAGGCCTCTGTGTTTTGAAGCCTTAGATACAGGGATTGTCTTTATAGTAGTCGATAACCCAATAAAAGGAAATAACTAGGACACAATAACACAGGCTCCTCAAATCTATTGTCACTCTGTTGTAGAGGTAAAAGAATGGCTTTTAGAGAGCGCACAAACAAGACGATTGCTTTAAAAGAGTAGAAAACAAAGGCACGCTGCCTTAATCGAACAGATGAACGTGCCAGGTCTGTACGTGCTATGCAGTTACAAAGCCAACAGCAATCTACTGGCAGACTGCATCCAACCACAAACCAATAAAGCACATTCACGATAAAGCCAAAATCCAATGCTTAATAAATATCTTGTTTTCCAGTGAATTTTCAGAGACTGATTTTTTTATTTTTTTTTTGGCAGATCTGTCTCACCTATTTAAAGCGTATACATTTATAGATTTGGCAATTGTTCTAATGTTTATAGTACGAGTTTCAATCTCTGGAAACGTGTCTTTTAAGCAGTTAGATAGATAGATATATATGTGTGTGTATTTTAACTGGACAACAAAGATACCCATTAAAACGTTCACTTTTAAGACTCCATTAAAGATTATAAAGAGATGAAACCCCAGAATTACAAAGCACTGGCATTACTGTACATATAAGGCTGTCTAACCCATACATAAACACTCGGACCTCTTTCAACAGCTGATTATTATTACTATAACTGTATTATTACTCTTTCAAAAGAAATCTGGCAGCATATAGCGCTTAAAGTTATGGGGAGGTCAAGACCTTGAAGTCTATTGAAGTCTCTCCAGTGTAAATCGAGGTTATTGCCTAAGCCATGTCTGCGTTTTAAGGCTCCTGAAGTATTCAGAATGGCTGATCTTTCCAACAGATACAGCAGTATGTACAGAAACGGGTTTTTTAGGACGCACATAAAAGATTAACGAACGTGAGTATATGCGCTTTCTATACGGTTAGGAAAGCCTGAATCAAAATATTACACGTTAAGCAATACGTAATATTAAGGTTTTCATCATTCTGTACACTTGTAAAAAATACACTCGTTTCGCAGAATATACAATATACATCATGTCCTACCCGGTTGAGAAAAAATTAAACGAATGTTATTCTCTGAGTGTAGCTCTATCTTTATCAGCCCTTAACCATTTACAGTAAAACTTGCACACGCAACTCAAGTACGGGGACCTGTGAGAGACAGAAAACGGTGAGAAAAAATAATTTACACCATTAAATCGGTCAGTGATAAAAACAGTACCCTGACCATAACGCTCAAAGATCTATTACACAATAAAATGCACAATCCCATTATAAATATCAGCTAGAGGCGACTACGCGTTAAGGCCAGGACATGACAACAGTAACATATGTGTGCGTGTGTTAGATCCTCTTCTTTTTGAAGTAATCTGCGTACTGGCCCCCGAGACCCTGCGAGTGCTGGCCTACATACGGCCCCTCTGATGTCACTTCCTGTGTTGGCAGTGTGGGGTATTCTCGCTTCTGCCCTCGGGCTTGACTCTGATGGAGAGAGAGAGAGACTATTTAGAGCAGTTGTTCACTGACATTTTGTTCTTGAAAAGTGAAATTACATCTATTTGCTGTACTTTTTAGTTTTTGTGACATACAGTAAATGACTGACAGGTTTTTTGTGCGCTATACGGAAAATGACAGCCGCTTGGTTCAACCCACGCACGCGCGTCTAAGAATTTCCTCAGACTCTCGCGCTATGATCATAAAGCATCTATTGTTAAATCTGTGAAGCGGCATCTAGAGGTGTTTATCTCTGGATGGGTCTGTCTTCGAGTGAACAGCAGTTAGTGATGTTTGTCTTTCAATGTGTCTGTCTTAAAGTGAAATCTGATGAAAAGAGTTTCAGTGCTTTGCCCTCTTGAACAAACAGGCAAAGCAGAAACGTTGCCGTTTGTGTCGGCTCATTGACAGGATACGACATTAAAGGATAAAGAATATGAAGAGTTTCATTGCAAAACGAGATAACCAACATTTTCTTAATTGTTCAGAAATCTCGTTTTTTGGTTGTGCATTCCAATTAATATCAATTCAACTGCAGTTGGTTTGTTTTGATTTAAACCTTCATAACTTAAAAAATACAGCTAAGTAGCACAATAAAACAAAATAATAACATGATAACATAATAATAAACATGTTTTGACAAAAATGTTAAAAAATGGATTTATCTCGTTTTGCAACGAAACTCTTCATTTAATGTCATTTAAAGTGTAGCTTAGCATTGTGTTGGGAAGGCAAAGGTTATGGATTTGATTCCCATGGAACACGCATAATAATAAAATGTGTAGATTGAATGCACATTGAAGTCAATTTAGATAAAAGTGTAATTCTGCTTTGCCTTTATTAATGCAAAATATGCTTGCCCAGTCGGTGATTTTGCTTCTACATGTTACTGGTCAGCATCCTTGGTCCTTAATTTTAAAATTGGCTGTAAGAAAAAATGTTTAAGTTATCTTATGTGCATTGATTTAAAGCAGCTTTACACCATTTCTGTACAAGAAAATGATGAAAATATATTTTTGTAAGCACCCAGTGAGCAAACTTACCATGACAGGTAAGGAACATAAAAGAGCTATTAGAGATTTTTGGGGTACGCCGGTGGGACTACACTTTGTTAATGTTAGTTGTGCAAGTCATATTAAAGCCACAATATGTGACCTTCGCCCCCAGAGATCACATTTTCAAAACAATAATTAAGACTAAGTTTTATGGTGCTAAGAAGGAGAGGAAATGATGGGAGATGTCATTTTTGACATGCAGAGATCTAAAAATTCACAAGGGAAGACCGAGGATAGCACGGGTGGGTATTACATCATTGATAGGCGACAATGACAAGGGACTAGCTATTTTAAAATTGGAATTTCCCTGGATTTACAAATTCTTGGGAACTTTTGGGATAATGGAAGTACACAACTGCATGAAATACAGTACTGTGCAAAAGTCTTATGCCACCATGCCAGAATTAGATTTTTTGTTTTTGCAATGTTATAGTGATCTCATAATTATTTCTCAGTCTCTCTAATAGAATACATCCAGAAAATACAGGAAATGTGTATATAGTATTAAAAACTGTATAAAAACTGTAAAAAAAAACAACTGTAAACTCTCCTTCCACTTGAGCAATAGCAGGAAACTGCAGGATCTCTTAAACCTAAATAAAATTAAATCCTAATTTTAAAGAAATAAGTCTTTTTACTTCATTCTGCTCAAAAACTCTCAACATGTGTTTAGTGCCAAGAGAGGTCACACTAAACACAGACGATGCCTAAAGACGACATTCAGTCCTGAAAATTTCATTTTTTTATTTTTTGTACATATTTCCTGTATTTTCTGTTTGTGTCTTAATAAAATAGATTGCAAAATGAATATGGATGGACATTAAAACTTCTAAAACAACAAGTCTGTGGTGGTGGCCTAAGACATTTGCACAGTACTGTATGTGCAAATGTTTTTTTGGATATTATAAAATCTTACATGTTGTACCTTTAAGGTAAAGTATAGACTATAAAACACTTTTTGTCCTGCACTTGCTGTTCTTCTGTTAACTTTTGTTTCTGTGTAATTTCCCCTATTATAAATAGTTACATTATGTCCCCAAATATAAAAAGGAAGTATTTAATACATGGTTTATACAGATCTGAGTCTCTCTTTCATGTTTATACTCATAGGGGCCGTTTCCCAGACAGGGCTTATCCTAGTCCGTGACTAAAATGCATGTTTGAACTGCTTTAAAGTGCACCTATTTCATTGCTAAAAAATTTATTTTGTGTATTTGGTATAATACAATGTGTTTTTGTGGTTTATGGTAAAAACACATTATTTTCCACATACCGTACATTTTTGTAGCTCTAGTTTTTAATCTCTTCCTGAAATGAACTGTGAAAAGCTTTGTGTTCCTGATTGGCTAGTTAATCTGTACGTTGTGATTGATATGAATACCTCTGACGTTAGCCGGAAATGTGACACTCCTTACCATGTTTGAAAGATTCGCTCACAGTGCAATGCTAACAGGAGTTAACGTACAGGCTGTGAGTCCGAAGCGGGAGGAATTATGATAATGTCAGTCTTTACTAAATCACCAATCCCAGGAAGTAAACTGTTCCCTACAATCCATATGTTTGTTGTAGTCCAAGAAAAGAGATTTACGGTGGAGATGATAACTTGCGTCATCTTTAACTTTGGGGTTTGTACCTTTTGCATATCATTAACATGTACTAATTCACACTTACACACCAAAGGAAATTTAAAAATTCTTTAATTTCAACCTCTAAAAACTACTTAAATGTCCTAAAATAACTAAGGCCTAGTTCTGGATTAATCTTAACCCTGCCCCATAAAATTCAGATGTTTTCAACAGAAATACTTTCGTTCCTGGCACAAAGCATGACTCCCACAACCCAACAGTGTAAAGCAGTTATAGGGGCGGTTTCCTGGACAGTGTTTAGATTAACCCAAGACTAGGCATTAGTTATATAAGGATATTTAACTTTTTCCCCAACAAAATATTAAGAGAAAACACTTCCCTGCCAATGACGAGTTTTTTAATATTTCTCCTATTACCCACTAGGTGGCGCTTTTACCCAACTTATAAAATACTGAAGCATTCACTGATCCAAAAACAATAAAAACTCTGTGTACATTGTGATCATTAAATCTGATCTCTATCAAAAGTCCTTTACAAAAAAATTATCTCGGCTTTTTGCTTAAAAATATTTTATGTAAGGCATTAAACTTTTGTGAAAATCATAAAAAACGCTGGTGCTGGTTGGCAACTTATTAAAAAAAACTGGCAGGGATCATTGGAAGAGTTTTATTTAAAAAAAACGTACAAAAAACAATACTGGAGACACAACAATGGCACTGATATATGTTAAAATACATCAGTACAAGGTTTTTTTAAATTAGAGCAGCTCAAACAGGCATTTTAGTCTAACTAGGATAAGCCCTATATGGGCAACCACCCCCCATAATGTAGCAGACCTTAGGACTCTGGACTAGAGGTCTTCTTGGGTTCAAAGAAATGTACCCGAAAAGGACATTGATGCACACGTGAGATAGTTCGGGTCATCTCGGGTCTGTTTGGCAAAGACACGTTCATTTTAAATTATCTGAGACCCGATGCCACTATTATTACATCCGACCCATGTCCGAGGCACACATGAAACTTTCAGACCTAAAACCGCTCGGGTCTTGGTTGGACCTCCAGTTTTCGGATCTAAGTGGGCCCGTGAAGTAGACTCTGGACCTTAGGTAAAAAAAAATATGCTTTTTTAGTTTAAACTCTATCACACACACACTCACATAATAGTACTGATTCCAGTCTGTGACCGTGGCCGGGTTGGCAGTGTGGGTGTGCGTAGGTGTGATGAAGCCAGGCATGATGGGAAGAGCACTGTAAGCAGGTAGAAGAGGCTGGGCGCTGCCGTTCAGAGAGCTGTGTAGAGGAGCACTCAGGGGCGTCTTTACCTCCACCTCCTATAGTGAGACACAGAGTGACATCATTAAACATTTATACCCACACACACACACAGCGTATTGACCCCGCTTATTCGTATTACAGTTCTCACACACGCTCGTTCAGCTGGTGTACTGAAGAGTGATTGAGAGTTTTCAGCAGGATATATCATGTCCTAAGTGTGTTGTGAGACCGAGATAGGAATGCAACGTGTGACCTGTAACACAACCTGACACCCCATTTACATAAGCTCTCGCACTCCACCTCAATGCCACACAGACTCGTCCCAACATACCCGTATACAGACCAAACAGCCTCGAGTAAAATTCATAAAGATGCTTCTGTTTTGCATTAAATAAACATTTTCATGATAAGCTGTAATGTAAACTTATTTTTAATATCTGTTATGTCAACTTTTGCTTTAATGGCAGTTTACACTTAAGCTGGCACAGACTCCACAAGTTTGTGCAAAATCTGATGCTTTTGATGCATGATTACAGCATCCGTCTGAACTTAAAACAGGAATTAACATTAAAAACGTTGCAAATTTAAATAGTCACATAAAAATAGTGGCTTAAAGGGACACTACACTTTTTTAAAAAATATGCTAATTTTCCAGCTCCGCTAGAGTAAAACATTTGATTTTTACCGTTTTGGAATCCTTTCAGCTGATCTCCGGGTCTTGCGCTAGCATAGCTTAGCACAATCCATTGAATCTGATTAGACCATTAGCATCGTGCTAAAAGCTAACCAAAGAGTTTCTATATTTTTCCTATTTAAAACTGTGTTATAGATATTACGCACTGGCCGAAAATAGTCCCCTTGGTTATTTTCAATAGCAGGGGACTATTTTCGGGCACTGCGTAATATCATTGAGCCTGCTGCAGCCGTGATACAGCAGCAAAATCCTTGATTATTACGCCAGAATGAGAATATAGTTCCTAGCAATATCTGCCTAGAAATTCACAACTTTTAATTTTCCGTCGGTCTTAGTATACAATGTAACTACAGAAGAGTCAAGTTTTAAATAGGAAAAATATTGAAACTTATTTGTTATTTTTTTAATGTGATGCTAATGGTCTAATCAGATTCAATATATTATGCTAAGCTATGCTAAAAGTGGTACCGCCAGACCCGGAGATCGGCTGAATGGATTCCAAAACAGTTAAAATCAAATGTTTAACTCTAGGGGAGCTGGAAAATGAGCATATTTTTAAAAAAGTGGAGTGTGCCTTTAAATATTTATGCATTTCATATTAACACATTTTCTTTAATTTTGACACTGTGAAATTCAGGATAAAGTCTCATAATTTAATGATGAAATTGGGAGCATCAAATTTTGATTTCAATCATTAATTCAATCTTTGGCATGACCTTACTCAGTCAATATTACAGATATCAAGATTATATTTCCACAGAATGTTCATTACATTAAATTGTTTTATGTAAAATTCACAGGCATAGTCAAATTTTTTACAGCAATGTTGCCGTTTTATACAACTGGTGTATTGCTTTTGCCGCCATAAATATTGATTGTGTCCAACAATATCTGTAAATCACTATAGCACAGCTTTATATATATATATATATATATATATATATATATATATATATATATATATATATATATATATATATATATATATATATATATATATATATATATATAAATGAACACTGTTATTAACTGATTATTACAATCAGTACGCATCTTTGCTCAGTATATACACTCTGTATGTGTCCATTGAGAAACGAATAGCTACATATCTGGTCAGTGAGTGTATGAAGGTTCAATGAGTGATCTCCGGCTGTACAGATGAGGTGTCAGCTGGGAGACACTTAGACACACTGTATGGCCCGGCTTGACTTTTTTGACATCTGTCTGCAAAAGAATGACAACTGGGACCATTTCCACCCCCGGTGTGTGCGAAATATAAGGTGCATGAGAAGTATGTCGACTTTTCATCTGTAGATATGATAGTGTGTGTATATTATGTTTATTCCTGTACAAAATGTTTTTTTAGATGGTTAATTTATACTGTAAAATGAGCAGGATTAATCATGATGTGTGTGTGTGTGTACCTTGCTGACATCTCGGTGTTGGTAGACTTGAGCAGCTGTCTGGCTCATCTGCGTCTGAGAATAGTATTGACTGACAGCGTGCATGTAGGAACTGTAGTCTCCGTATGAGGAGGTCACCACCACCTACAACACAAACACACGTTTGTTTTTCTATAATGCGACCTGACTCTCGTTTTTTTTACTCCCGTAAATCCTCACACAGCTTTTTCTGAATACGTATATATTTTTTATATGCAATATATGCAAAACCTGACTACAGCATACTAAAAATGCTGGGTTCAGTCAAATATAGTTTTAAGATTAATTTAAACCATTTCTAGTTCGTCCATCTGATGGTTTGTCTATATTTTACCCAACCGTGGGTTCAAACAACCCAGCAATTTTAAAGTGCACTCACAAATATGGACTGTGGTAACTTTTAAAGGTAACTTTAAAAAAGTTTGTAAATCTAATTTGATATGTAATGGAGGAGAAAAATGAAGAGAGGTACAGTGTATGTGTGTGCGTTCACCTGAGGTTGCTCCTTTGTGCACTCTGTAACTGCAGTGCTCTCTTGGTTGTTGCCATAGGTCTGTGCTTGGTAGTGTTGGTACCACTGCTGCATGGCTTCCTATCACACAAAGACCAATAAAACTATGAAGATCATATAAAGATGTCTCGACCCCTTATTCTGACTTATCGATCCCAGCCTTAGACATCGCAAGCACACACTGTATAATTACTGACTGCTTGACTGGCAACAGTCTAAAGAGCTCATTGTAGTTGTGCGTAGGTCCTATGGTGTAGCCGCGACGGCCTAGGTTCCGCGTCGGTAGGTGAGTCCTGTCAGATCGATTCCTTTCGACAGTAAATGTGAAAAATCCCATCATTCCACACTCTTTCAATGCCGTTGTTTTTAGCGACCTCTAGTGGCAAAAATTACATATTGCGCTTTAACCCACATTTAGAACAAAACCAACTGGCCTATTACATAGGGTAACCATACGTGCCATTCTTCCCGGATGCATCCTGGCCAGGATTTCGGAGTCTCTTCCGGAAGTCGTATTTGTCTACCGCATACGTCATAGAGTATTTTTGTTATTTCAGAAACGCAACCGTTACATTTTAAGGTAAGAATGAAACTACGATTGTATGTCTTATGTTTTTAACTAAATGGCGTACGCGGTCAACAAATACGACTTCCGGAAGACGCACTGAAATCCTGGCCAGGACGCATCCGGGAAGAATGGCCATATGGTCACCCTGCTATTACATCAAGCAATTTTGGGTAAAACAAGGCGAAATTTGGGCTTTCAGTAGCCTGGGTGCCAGCCGATCTTAACCCCGCCCACAACATTTTGAGAACGGGAAGATCGGTCTGGGGTTTCTCCGTTGAGGAGCTACTATGGTAGACCCACAGCTGGTCGAACCAATCAAATTGTCAGGGTGGGCTTTATACGATGATGGACAGATGATCAACAGTAACGTAATGAACCACGTCACCAAAGAGCGCATGTGTTGAATCTGTTTACAACGAAATGGCTGCCGCTGTAGAATTCAGATGTGTGGATTCTGACATTGAATCTGTTCTAAAAGATATCGACAGAGCATGGATTTTAAAAGAGGAACAGAGAAACGCGAGCAAGGCATTTGTTGATGTTTTTGCCGTCCTTCCTACGGGATTCGGCAAAAGTTGGTCGCAACTGAAATTGGTATCACGCCGATGCAACTCGGCGTGCATGACGAGATGGATATAATTAGCTACTTTTCGGAAGCCCGGAATCGTGGTTGCTGAATAAGTGGAGGGACGTGCTAGGCTCCAATATTTTCAAGCCAACGTAATGGGTATCGTCGTGGATGAAGTTCACCTAACGTACAAATGGTAAGAGATAGTCTTACTGTATGACTTAGTAAATACTTAATGTTGTGATATAAACGAAATGTTGTGAACATAGTAGGTGTTGATGTACGTTCGCTAACTTAGACTTAGTATAATCACAATGTTAGTGTCATTGTAGCGAAATAACTAGCAGTTCGGTCAAGCTGCAAAAGACGTAATGTCAACATATGTCACACACTCCGTTGCTCTGATTGGTCGTAGGTCTATCCAATTAAGTGCAGAGGCATTTTTCGGTTGAGACACGCCTCATAATTATAGCTCAATGGAGTGGTATCAGACCCAAATTCTGACTAGAATTGAGTATGACAACGTCAGGCTAGGCTTTCATTGAAAGCCTAATAGACGTCTAACCATATCCCTAGAATAGATGATCCGTATACGCCTAAATCATGTAAAACAAATGAAAGCAAACATCTTGAACACCTGTTGACTTTGTTTACATGATGGAATACAGATTTTGCAATTTTTTGGTCAAAAACGGCATGCAATCAAATTCAATGTTATTTAACTTAGAAGTGTTACTCATAGCTGGACTATATTGGGTCTATAGTTAACCCTCATTTCACTGTCTCAGTTATCGCTTAATGAAGTGCTATGTTGTCTCAACCCATGGTTGGGTCAAATATTGAGATTTTCCATGTCCATTTAACCCAAAAGTTGGGTTTGTCTATATTTTACCCATCAAACAGGTTAAAAACATCACTTTTTTTTAGAGTGTGGGCAAAAAGTCTTATATAGCTACATTAAACAGTGCCTTTTAAGAAAATGTATGTTGACCGAATACACAGCTGCCTCTTTTGAAGGGCTGCCAAAAATAAAGATGCTGCAACTGCAACCATCAGGGGCTAAACAAGGACACATTAACCCCTTGCATCCATTCAGCATGACTTTTGTAGGTTCCTTTACAAAACAATCAAACAACCTTGTTCTCTGTAAGTGGTTGAATAAGCTGGCTAGAGTTCATAGTAATAGTTAAATCTGTCTATATCGACTCAGATTTTGGCTCTACCTTATCTCATCCTTCATTCCTCACAGACTTACTGACTCACCTCACGGTTTCTGACTCTATAAGACTCTTTTCTTTATATCTCTTAGTGTCTTCAACGCACCCGAACCCACTCCACATGGTCACTCAAAACAGCTGCTGCTTTTGGCTTCCTCTTCTCCTCCATCTGGCTAACCTCAAGGCCTTTCTCTTTTACCATTTTCTTAACATACCCCCTTCTTTCTCATCTCCCTCCCATCAGTCCTTTCACCATTCCCTGCACATCTCTCTCTCTCTCTCTCTGGACGCCTACAGCGCGAAATCTCGCCGTCTCATTTCGCTAAAGCTTGTAGAGTGTGTGGGAGTGTGCGACCAGATGGGACAGACAACTCGCAGCCAATCTTCCTCCCCCCTCCTGTTCCCCCTGCATCTCTCGCTCCCCTTCCATTCCTCCGACTCTCACCCACTCCTTCTCGTATTGTCATAGGAACGTCGGTTATGAGAGGGAGACCCACATTTAAGCCATTTAATCCTGCTAAATTTCCTTCCCTCCAAACTCTCTGCCAAGGCATGAGTAGGGGATCACCCTAAAGACACCGGCAGGGATCTGAGAGACCGTGGGTGGAACTCCTTTTCATTCCCAAATGAAAACCCATCATTCTTATTTCTTTCCTATTTTTTGGCCATTTTTGCTGCATTTTACATCACACTAGCTTTTTATGGCGCCGCTCAAAACTTTAACAACGGCTGCCGTCGATGAAATCAAGCTAATGGAAAGCTTTCTCCCGTTGCTGTAGATGTCCTTGGTTCTTTCCAGACACGATGTGACATGTTTATTGGAATAAAAATGCAATGCAGTGACATATAACATATTTGGCAGCACATATACAGTATGCCCACTGTGTATGCGAGCACATTGCAAAATAGCTTTTCTTTCCTCAGTCCTCTCTTTTAATTTGAATTGTTTGGGGCTCAGTGGAATCGAGCATTTGTGGGAGGAACTGTGGGAGATCGAATGGGGGAGAAAACTAGACGGAGAGAAAGAAATGAGGAGGCGGGGCTAAGGGAGCGACTGACTGATTGTTGCGGCAAATGCAGAGTCCCTCTGATATACTGTCAGGGTCTGTATCCCACAGTGGTCGAATACATTTATTGTTCGGGTTCGTTCTCAAAATCTGACAGAGTATCGTTCGGTTGGGAATAGAAGAGGTGAGAAAAGAATCACGTTTACAGGCCATACTTAAAGCTTGAAGTCTCTTTAGGGCTCTGTATTGTGTATCTCATGAGAGGTCACACTAAAGTACTAAAAATTGTTTTGTTTTTCATTTTGAGTATATATTTCCTGTATTTTCTGTTTGTATCTTAAAAAAGAGTGAAAAATAAATATGGATGGACATTAAAACTTTGCTAAAACAACAAGCTAAAGGAGAATTATTAGGAATACTAATACTGTGTTTGACCCCGTTTCACCTTCAGAACTGCCTTAATTCAACGTGGCATTGATTCAACAAGGTGCTGAAAGCATTCTTTAGAAATGTTGGCCCATATTGATAGGATAGCATCTTGCAGTTGATGGAGATTTGTGGGATGCACATCCAGGCCAAGAAGCTCCGGTTCCACCACATCCCAAGATGCTCTATTGGGTTGAGATCTGGTGACTGTGGGGGTCATTTTAGTACAGTGAACTTATTGTCATGTTCAAGAAACCAATTTGAAATGATTCAAGCTTTGTGACATGTTGCATTATCCTGCTGGAAGTAGCCATCAGAGGATAGGTACATGGTGGTCATAAAGGGACGGACATGGTCAAAATCAATGCTCAGGTAGGCTGTGGCATTTAAACGATGCCCAATTGGCACTAAGGAGCTTAAAGTGTGCCAAGAAAACATCCCCCACACCATTACACCACCAACCTGCACAGTGGTAACAAGGCATGATGGATCCATGTTCTCATTCTGTTTACGCCAAATTCTGACTCTACCATCTGAATGTCTCAACAGAAATCGAGACTCATCAGACCAGGCAACATTTTTCCAGTCTTCAACTGTCCAATTTTGGTGAGCTCATGCAAATTGTAGCCTATTTTTCCAATATTTAGTGGAGATGAGTGGTACCCAGTGGGGTCTTCTGCTGTTGTAGCCCATCCGCCTCAAGGTTTTGCGTGTTATGACTTCACAAATGCTTTGCTGCATACCTCGGTTGTAACGAGTGGTTATTTCAGTCAAAGTTGCTCTTCTATCAGCTTGAATCAGTCGGCCCTTTCTCCTCTGACCTCTAGCATCAACAAGGCATTTTCGACCACAGGACTGCCACATACTGAATGTTATTCCCTTTACACACCATTCTTTGTGAACCCTAGAAATGGTTGTGCGTGAAAATCCCAGTAACTGAGCAGATTGTGAAATACTCAGACCGGCCTGTCTGGCCCCAACAACCATGCCACGCTCAAAATTGCTTAAATCACCTTTCTTTCCCATTCTGACATTCAATTTGGATCTCATGAGATTGTCTTGACCGGGACCACCCCTAAATGCATTGAAGCAACTGCCATGTGATTGGTTGATTAGACAATTGCATTAATGAGAAATTGAACAGGTGTTCCTAATAATCCTTTAGGTGAGTGTTTAGAACAGGGGTGGGGAACCCTGGTCCTGGAGGGCCATTGTCCTGCAGAGTTTAGTTCCAACCCTAATTAAACACACCTGAAAAATCGAATTAAAGTCTTCAGGATTACTTGAAAATGAAATTCAGGTGTGTTTGTTTAGGGTTGGAACTAAACTGTGCAGGACAGTGGCCCTCCAGGACCCAGGGTTCCCCACTCCTGGTTTAGAACCACATGGTGCTATAGTGGTGCTATATCACCCCCGGATGGTGCTTCATAGGTGCTTTATAGGTGCTATATAGCACTAAAAATGGTTCCCTTATGATTAAAAGCTTTTAGTGCTATTTAGCACTATTTTTTATTTATTTAGTGTAGGTTTATGCAGTTTTTATTTAATGGCATCTTTAACATTATAATTAATAATTTAAAAAATTGTCAGACTGTACTGTCAAGGTACTTTTATGTGCAATTTTGCACTTACATTTAGTAAATAAACTTCAATCAGTCCAAGGCTTAGACTGCAGTACATCTGTGCAGTCCTCTGCTGTGTGTAATGGCAGGTGTTGTAAATCCCGTGTGTATTGTGCAAGTTTTTAAATATTTCTTTTGTTGGTGAGCGTATGGGTATGTGCAATATTTACCTGTGTGTATTGCTGGGCGTACTGGTGAGTGTATTCAGTAGGTGTGGTCTCTGCACTATATTGCCCGGGTTGGTGAGAGGCAGGTGGCAGGACTGCACTGTATGTCCCACTGTGAGTCTGCACAGTCTGAGGTTTACTGTTGCAGGGTGCTTTAAGGAGAACACACACACAAATAAATACTGAAGTAAAACAGAAACACCCATTTAGAATTTATCACACACACATAATATTATCTTCTCGGCAGGTGTGGGCTGCAGTCTTACAGCCTGGCTGTGCCCTTGAGCAGCAATGCAGAGAGACAGACGTACACTGCGAACATTATAGTTGCGAGCTGACAGAAAACATAAACTGTCTGGACCAAGTGAGTCATCATCTGTTTGTGCACTAACCTTGTAGTACCACTCCGGGAAGCACACTTGCCAGGTTTAGATATGGGTTGGAAGGCAACTTGACTTCTTTAGGAGGGTCTCCTAACAGAGATGTCTGACAACTGGACTGAGTCTATAGAGAGAGAGAAATACATTTATGCATTTGGCAGACTCTTTTATCTTTTAATCTATACATTTATCAATATGTGTGCTCCCTTGTATTGAACCCATGATCTTGCATTGCAAACACAATGCTCTAACCACTGAGCCACAACATTACAAAAGATACATACTGTTAAAGATACAGAAAGTTAGAAAGTGTTCCTGTTGCTTAACGTTGTGTAAGCAGAGCAAGGTCATGGATTCGACGCCTAGAGAAGACACATATGGCGCTTTTCCATTGCATGGTACAGCTCGGTACCGTTCACTTGTGTGGGGGTTTCCACTAGTACCTGGTACTTTTGTAGTACCACCTCCGTTGAAGTTCAAAGCGTGCCCTAACGATACTAATATGTGATGTGTGAACACTGCAGATCACTGATTGGTCAGAGAGAATCGTCACTATCAGTATAATTGCTAAATGCATGATTAGCTAACCTTTGTGCGCCCTGAGTGATGTCAATGTCTGTGCTTTGTTGCATAAATTCCCAAACTCTCTTGTATTTTAAAGGAACACGCCCAGATTTTGGGAATTTAGCTTATTCACCGTATCTCCCAGAGTTAGATAAGTCCATACATACCTTTCTCATCTCCGTGCGTGCTGTAACTCGGCCTGACGCAGCCCCCGCTAGCTTAGCTTAGCACAAAGTCCGGAAGCGAATGGCTCCAGCCAGCAAACTGCTCCCAACAAGCGACAAAACAACGCAAACATTTTCCTATTTATGTGTTGTGATTTGTATAGTCACATCGTGTACAAATAACAAGGTGATATGAGACACAGCTATCTTTTAACAGTATACATACTGGGAACTATATTCTCTGAAACTGCTATATGGGTGGAGTGATTTGCTCGCAGCACCCGAGAAGCCGCCCAAGTAGCAGTGCTTCGTCTTCAGAGAATATAGTTCCCAGTATGTATACTGTTAAAAGATGGCTGTGTCTCATATCACCTTGTTATTTGTACACGGTGTGACTATACAAATCACAACACATAAATAGGAAAATGTTCGCTTTATTTTGTCACGTATTGGGAGCAGTTTGCTAGCTGGAGCCATTCACTTCCAGTCTTTGTGCTAAGCTAAGCTAGCGGGAGCTGCGTCAGACAGAGTTACCGCACACACGGAGATAAAAAAGGTATGCATGGACTTATCTAACTCTGGGGGATACGGTGAATAAGCTAAATTCCCAAAATCTGGGCGTGTTCCTTTAAGCAGTGAAAAACATCCACATGCAGAGAATCAACACCATTTCATCGATATGCTCCATTGCTCCTGTGTTACACGTTTATTTGTTTCAGGGATGGATAAGTGTATAATCCCAACCACTTTAAATGAGTACTAAACTGCTTTGAAAAAGCAAACCGAACCAAAGCGAGCAAAAATGCCCAAACTGTTAAAACATATACCTTGAATGCACTGCAAGTCACTTTGAATAAATTAATAAATGTAAAAGTAGAAAGATTCAGAGGAGTTATTAAAGTACTTATCAGCTGCTAACATCACTGACTTTGACTGAAATCTCATTTTCACCTCCAAATCTAAGCATACTGTATAGCTTTAAAGATATTATTCGCAATGCATTTGTCTTCTGTAATATTTTCAAATGAATCAGAACATTCTCAGAAAGCAATAACATAGAGTCAGACTTGATTTTATCTATAAGGATTGTAAAAAATGTGCTTTGATATTATTGGTTAATACCTTTATCCCAGCCACACAGATTTGATTGTCAGCGGAAAAAACTTCTCTACAGCATTGTTTAGCATTAAAATAACATGCATGGAATTTTTTTGTGCATATTACGTTCACATATTAAGTAAATGTCAACTTTAATGATGTTGTCTTAAATAGTTACACATGAGCTACAGTACAAATGAAAAAATATAGGAAATGTTCAGGGTCAGAATGTCAAGCAGTGACACAAATGGTGTCAACAGGGCTTAATCTTCATAAAAAGTCCTTTTAAGCATCTTTGCCTTATCTTTCACAGGTTTCAAATAGCAGTTCAGGAGAAGGGATGGCATAGAAAAGTACTGGTACAGAATCTGCCGTTCATTTTGAATACAAGCAGAATACTCTCCATTAGGCTGTGTAGGGTAATGCAGTGAGTAATCAGAGCCTGCGGGCATCAGCAGTCTGTCATTAAGGTACAGTACTCTGTCTGAGTTTCTATTGAGTTCTGCTGGCTGGCTGAGTGCTGTTTCTCAGTATAGACACTCCTACAGACAAGAACAATGGCAACGGCTTTAATGCGCTGCTTATCACCGGCTACACATAACAATGAGTCATGAATTAAGAGCGGTTCTTAGAGAACAACAGAGGGACATGTCACAAAAACACAGGTGGATGGAAGCAAAAGTATTTGGTGACTAAAGACCGGATCGAATGCATAGCCTTGCAAAGTATAGTTTATTTGACTCATAAATGTATGCAGATGCTCAACGCATGCGCATTGCGACAAAAAGCAATGCATCTCCTGGGCTACATAGATACATACATTTTCCTGTACGCGCATGCACGACCTATGCATACAATGTGCCTGGAGTTTTAAAAATCCGGTGGTACACGTACAGTACATGCACACTTTACTAACGGCGAAAATTGTGTCATGGACACTGTATTCAGTCTTGCATATTTGTAAAAAAAGCAAAAAATATAGATTTTTATTTTATGCCAAAACCATAAGTATACAGGGGCCGGTTGCACCAGCTGTGCGTAAGTTACAACGTAACTTAGTTACGACGTAAATTGGCACTAAGTTACAACTTACGCACTACTAAATGTTTTTGCGTTGGACCTTATTTAGTTACAACGTATTGTTACGTTTAAACTATTTACGGAAGCCTCTGTCCATGAATAACGATTGGAATAAGATGTCAGTCAGATTATATTACATCAATGAGCTCGTAATTAATTATTAAGAGCCGCAAGTTCGTCAACGAGTTTTCAAGAACTGTTTAATTTTCTGCGTATCCATCAATTAAAATAACATTTAAAATGTCTTCCTGTTTATTTTTTCCTTAATGTGTGGGATAGATATTTTTAATTAAAAGTGTAATGTTTTGAGTTCGACAACGTTTGCTTTAACGTCTTTTTCAACTTTCAGTTTAGGCGATTCAAGAATGAGTTTGAAATTACGTACTGTTCAGACTATTTCCGGTTTACCCATTATAAGGCTTGTGATTGGGTTAAGAAAAATAGACGTCATTCTATGCGACAACGCATTACTTTACGGCAGTGCTTCTCAAATAGTGGGGCGGGACCCCCAGGGGGGGCTCGAAGTCACACCAGGGGGGGCGCGTGAGACCCCGGTGAAAATACTTTTTCAGGAAGTGAATTTTTTTGCACCGTCACTTAAAGACATTACACCCCAATCACGCTGATAAGCCGCTTGAGTTTTTTATTATTATTTATTGATTATATTTAATTTAATTTTTCAGTATCAGATGGTCAAAAAATATTATACTTTAAGGATTGATTTTTTTATTTCAGGCAAATTGATGCATTGTAAGTCTTTTCTGCTACAGGCTAAAAAACACTGTTAATAAAGTTATTCTTTGTTGTAAGTTGATCGATATTTCGTTTTTGTGTTTTTTTTAATGTTAATAAGGATACAATGTTTTGCAGATGTGTAATTTTATAGACAAATTATACTATTTACAGTCGCGGCGGAGAGTTGGGGGGGCGTGAAATGTTTACTTCTTCCTAGGGGGGCGTGACAAAAAATAATTGAGAAGCACTGCTTTACGGAGAGCTTACAACCTACTACCTACGTTCTGCCTTAAGAACAAATGGTGCAACCGAATAAAGTAAAGAGTTAGTTATAAACTAGCTAGTAGTTACTAAGCCTCTAGTTTGGACTTTACGTCCCAGTTTAAGTAAGAACTTACGAACGACTGGTGCAACCCTACCCAGGTGCTGGTCATATAATTAGAATATCATCAAAAAGTTGATTTATTTCACTAACTAAATTATATATATTCATTACACACAGACTGATATATTTCAAATATTTCTTTAATTTTGATGATTATAACTGACAACTAAGGAAAATCCCAAATTCAGTATCTTAGAAAATTTGAATATTACTTTAGACCAATACAAAGATACAAAGGATTTTTATAAATCTTGGCCAGCTGAAAAGTATGAACATGAAAAGTATGAGCATGTACAGCAATCAAATCCTTAGTTGAGGCTCGTTTTGCATTAAGTACTGCATTAATGCAGCTTGGCATAGAGTCGATCAGTCTGTGGCACTGCTCAGGTGTTATGAGAGCCCAGGTTGCTCTGATGTGGCCTTCAGCTCTTCTGCATTGTTGGATCTGGCATATCGCATCTTCCTCTTTACAATACCTCATAGATTTTCTATGAGGTTAAGGTCAGGTGAGTCTGCTGGCCAATTAAGAACAGGGATATCATGGTCCTTAAACCAGGTACTGGTAGCTTTGGCACTGTGTGCAGGTGCCAAGTCCTGTTGGGAAATGAAATCTGCATCTCCATAAAGTTGGTCAGCAGCAGGAAGCATGAAGTGCTCTAAAACTTCCTGGTATACGGCTGCGTTGACCTTGGACCTCAGAAAACACAGTGGATCAACACCAGCAGATGACATGGCACCCAAACCATCACTGTGAAAACTCAGGGCTCCAGACTAACTTTTTCCACTAGGAGCACAGTGGCCCCCAACTGAAAACTTTAGGGGTGCAACCAAAAAATTTAGGGGCACACACCATAAATCAACATGCTAATCAAATAATGACATTTCTACAAATTTCCACTGTATTACTAATAAATACTTTGATGATAGATGCAGAAAGTACAATGTGCTGTTTCAAATTCAGTGTCACATCACAAGAAAAAGGTCAAATTTACTGGTCGCACATGTGCGACGATGTAAAATTCAGTGGCACACTCTCAAATTTTGGTGGCAAAATGCCACCATTTGGTGGCAATCTGGAGCCCTGAAACTGTACACTGGACCTCAAGCAACGTGGATTGTGTGCCTCTCCTCTCTTCCTCTAGACTCTTGGACCCTGATTTCCAAAGAAAATGCAAAATTTACTTTCATCAGAGAACATAACTTTGGACCACTCAGCAGCAGTCCAGTCCTTTTTGTCTTTGAAATGCTTCTGACACTGTCTGTTGTTCAAGAGTGGCTTGACACAAGGAATACGATAGCTGAAACCCATGTCTTGCATACATCTGTGCGTAGTGGTTCTAGAAGCACTGACTCCAGCTACAGTCTACTCTTTGTGAATCTCCCTCACATTTTTGAATGGGTTATGTTTGACAATCCTCTCCAGGATGCAGTTATTCCATATTGTAGACATTTTTCTACCACATCTTTTCTTTCCCTTCGCCTCTCTATTAATGTGTTTGGACACAGAGCTCTGTGAACAGCCAGCCTCTTTTGCAATGACCTTTCGTGTCTTGCCCTCCTTGTGCAAGATGTCAATGGTCGTCTTTTGGACAACTGTCAGGTCAGCAGTCTTCCCCATGATTGTGTAGCCTACAGAACTAGACTGAGACACCATTTAAAGGCCTTTGCAGGTGTTTTGAGTTAATTCGCTGATTAGAGTGTGGCACCAGGTGTCTTCAATATTGAACCTTTTCACAATATTCTAATTTTCTGAAATAAACATTTGAAATATATCAGTAATGAATGAATATAATATACAAGTTTCACTTTTTGAATGGAATTAGTGAAAATTTTTGATGATATTCTAATTATATGACCAGCAGTTGTATTATGTAAAAATGTTCCATTAATATATTTAGTAAATTTCCTACTGTAAATATATAAAAACTTCATTTTTGTGAGTGGATGCAGCAAAATCGTGATTAAAATTGGCCAGAAAGTCGCCTACATATTTGCTTTGCTACTAGTTTACCATTTAAGTTATGTTTATGTAAAAGCTTACAACTTCCCCCAATCAACAAGGCCATTGCAGTGGTAAGAGAGCACTAAAACAAACATTTTCATGTATTGCTGTATACGGACTTCATTGGACATTGGCGATTATCTAGATTTTTGATTTTTTGCACTCTTAAGTACCAGATTCTCAAAAAGTTGTATCTCGGCCAAATATTGTCCTATCCTAACAAACCATACGTCACTGGAAAGCTTATATATTTAGCTTTCTGATTAAGCTTTACTCTTTCAAGGTGTGTTCCAGGGTCACATTTGTTGTAGTGAAAAAAATTAAAATCTCAATTCCAATTCTATATTATAAAAACTAGCTCATCTAATTCCTTCATTAATTATTAAAGACAAATTACCATAAGATAAATACTTTAAAAGCAAATATAGAAATGAAAAACAAAATAGAAATTGGTGCTTTTTGGAGCTTGACATCATATTTTGTGGGCTAGTGGGGGATTCATTATCCGTTTAATTAAAATCTCTAAAATGTTTTTTTTGCGATGTTTAGAGGAGGAATAGATAAAAGCTGAAAACCAACAGAACAGTTACAACTTTGATTTAACAGAGAAATGAAAAAGAATTCAATAAGGCTTACTGTAACAGAAGTACCAGTCTGTGGACTTGTGCTGTGGTGATTGGCTAGAGGTTTGTGCGTTGTGTTTCCCAGTAATGTAGCCAGACTTGGTGTGTTAACTCCAGGAAGGAGGTTTTGCAGCTGGGTTTGGCTGCTTACAGATCCCACTGTTGTTCCTGGAGGTGTGGGCTGTTTCTCCCCAGCCATTGATATTGCTGTGACTCCGTTCTGCTCAGCAGCGGAGCCTCTGTGTGAACGCCCAGTTATCTGTGACACAATTCCAGCCCCTGAGCTCCCTCCTTGGGATGTGACTGGAGAAGAATCCTGGCCTAACTCTACAGAGAAATAAGTTTGTATTTGTTAACATTACTTATACCACAGGGGGGCTGTTAATTGGTTTATTGTGATTGGTTGAGAAATGTTCCATGGGTATGCATTATTTTTCAATAAATGCACATCTGACCTGTCAAATGTCTTAAATTAATGTCTTAGCAATGTATGTGGTAACTGTGGTATAAGCAGAATAATTGACTCAGATCCTTTGAATATGTAAGGAATAATTGACGACAGGCCATTGAATGATAAGAAAATAATGCACACCAAAGGTGGTAATGCGTCGTGCCGTTACCCCACGGGTGTGCATTATTTTCAAATAATTCAGAGGACCGGTGTTAATTATTCCTCTTATACCACGGTTACCACAAACATTGCTCTGGTGCCTATTTTTAAGACATTTCGCAAGTTAGGTGTGCGGTTATCAAAAAATAGTGCATACCCACGGAACATTTCTCAACCAATCAGAATACAGCATTCAACAGACCTGTGGTATAATTGAAAATAATGCACACCCACTGCATTACCACCTTGGGTGTGCATTATTTTTGAATAATTTGACGGCCTGTTGTCAATTATTCCTTACTTAATAGTAATACATTAACTACCACCAATAATAAATACAACCTTATTGTAAAGTGTTACCAGAAAATGAGTAGTCCTGTGCACACACACACACACACACACACACACACACACACACACACATTTTTTACTGGTTGTGATTTTGTGGCATCATGCAGAATTTTTACATTCTGTGTAAACAAAAAGATGCTTGTGGCTGATATCTTGGTGTCGTCCCTGGTAAGTACAAGGTCTTGGACTTAGCCTGTATATTATGCTTGTTAATGAGCTTTCATTGTACACTGATACTTGATTACTGGGACAAAACAGCCGTTAAAAAAACATATCTGATGAAGTATTTTTGAATATGCTGAGGACTAGTCCTTCAAAACGAAGGCTGACTTTGGTATCGCCTGGTTTGATAAATGGACTCATAAATATTGATGGTGTTACGAAAAAGTAAGAATAGCTGTGGAACTTTATAAAAGACGAACTGTACATTTTTAAAACTAAGCCCCTGAATGTGGTAACTATGTACAGTATATTTTAAAATAGAGTAGTGGCCAAAAGTGATGTTTAGCGGGAATATATGCACAAAATTTGCTTTTAATGATGCCTTAATATGAACTGTATGGTACAAAATGTAGAACACAAAGCTTGGTTAAAGGGATAGTTTACCCAAAAATGAAAACTGTGTCATTATTTACTCACTCTCATGTTGTTACAAACCTGTATAAATTTATTTGTTTAGATGAACACAAAGTTAGATATTTTGTGGAATGTTTGTAACCAATGAAATCAGAGGCCCCATTTACTTCCATAGTAGGAATAAACATTCCTCAAAATATCTTCCTTTGTGTTTAACAGAACAAATGAATGTATACAGGTTTGTAACAACATAAGATTTAGTAAATGACGACAAAAAATTTTTTTGGGTGAACTATACCTTTAAGGGAATATAAGTTTTATTCTAATATAGGCTACTAGTAGTATACTAAACAAAAGTATAGAAAAATAAAAAGCATACACTGCCCACTACAGTTTGATCAGCTATTAATACTTTATTGGTTGTCCCTTTGATTTAAATTTAAAAAGTCATTCTTCAGGGCCTGGTTGCATGAAACTCCTTAAGTGAGGGTTTCCCTGAGGGAGAAAAAAACCTGAGGTAAGGGATTTCTTTAAGAGCGTTGAAACATAGGTCTTAACTGTCACCCTTACCTAAGTGTTTACTAAGCTGTAGTTTCTGTAAAAACACGGCAATGGAGAAGCAGTTGGTTACAAAACCTCACACCGTAAACAAATCAACGCACGCAGCTCAACAGACGGAGGATTTGTGTACAATGAAACGTCACAAGTAACAGATTGTAAAGTACCGCATGTATAAAACCTTAAAGTAATTCAAACTTGAAGTACGTTGGATTGACTGACGATCCAACCGCGATTCTCCTAATAAATGCGCATTACGATTCTCTTTAGGTTTATTTAGATCGTTTGAAATGCGCGTTGATACTTACTTTTCTTAAATAACCATAAAATCAGACATCACGTGTGACGTTAAGGGACCTCTTATAGTCCATTAAGTTTTTAAGGGAAAATGGGTACTAAGGACTTTGTAGCAACGCATAGCAGAACTTAAAGGCAGAGTGCACAATGTTTGAAAAACGCTTTGGAAAAGTGATCCGGGCCGATTACCAAAACACTTTTAGCCAATCAGCAGTAAGGGGCGTGTCTACTAACCAACATCCTTGCCGGGTTTGCGTATGTGTGGGTCTATCAAAAGAAGGTCCAGATTCTATTGGGGTAGGGGCGTGTATGTTTAGGTGATTTCAAATATCAACATTGGCTTTCAAATATTGTGCCTTTAAGGAAATACTTTAGCATATAAGTGTAATTACTTATTGACAGCCTTAGGGCGCAGTCACACCAAAAGCGCTTTAAACGCTTGGAAACGCAAGGTGCGACGCACTGCCTTTTTAAAAAAAGTGCAGTGTGACGCGGCTTTTCATATTGCTAAGCAACCACCGAGTCAGCTGTCTTGTCAATCAAATATTGAAGCGTGAGCACTCTTTTGCTGTTAACTGTCATATTAGCAGAAACTTTAAAAAGAGGACGCTTGCTCTGACCTTGTTTGAGGGTGAGAGGTGCACAAACACGCAGGAGAGAGTGAGCGAGTGGAGTCCGGTTCTTCAAAGCAACTGTAAACTTCACTCACCACAACGTAAGGCCCGCCTCTACCCTCATTCGATTGGACAATGGAAAGACGCGAATGACGTCAGGCGCTTTTCCGCTCTCAGCGCTCCTTCAAAAACGCGTGCGCGGCAGGCGGCAAAAAACCGCAAGGCGCTCGGCGCACATAAACAGCGCGCAGACGCACCCTGCCCATAGAATATCATTCAAAAAAGGCGCCTGCAACTGCCATAAACGCTTTTGGTGTGACTGGCCCCTTATGGTTCCGTAAGTTAACACTTAAGATTTTTTCTTGCAACCCATTTTTTTATTAAGGGTACTCTTAACCTTATATCTAAGGCATATAAATATCTAATAAGGGATTTCTTCGCTTAAAGCATTAGTCCATTTTCTTAAAAAAAAAAAGATAATTTACTCACCATGTCATCCAAAATGTTGATGTCTTTCTTGGTTCAGTCGAGAAGAAATTATGTTTTTTGAGGAAAACATTGCAGGATTCTTTTCATTTTAATGGACTTTAATGGACCCCAACACTTAACAGTTTTAATGCAGTTTAAAATTGCAGTTTCAAAAGACTCTAAACGATCCTAAACGAGGCATAAGGTCTTATCTAGTGAAATGATTGTCATTTTTTGGCAAGAAAAAAAAAATATACACTTTAACCACAACTTCTCTTCTTCCTCCGGCTGTGTGAAAAGCCTGCGCGACCTCGCCTAACTGCGTAATGACGTCGAAAGGTCACGTGTTACATATATGAAACGCACATTTGCGGACCATTTTAAACAATAAACTGACACAAAGACATTAATTAGTATCATTCCACATCTTTCTCCACACTTGTAAACACTGGGGCGTCCGTAACCTCTTGAAGTGATGACATATTACGTGAGGTTGCGCTGCTCGTCACACAATCAGAGGAAGAAGAGAAGTTGTGGTTAAAGTGCATATTTTTTATTTTTCCTGCAAAAATGACAATTGTTTCACTAGATAAGACCCTTATGCCTCGTTTGAGATTGTTTAGAGTCCTTCGAAACTGCAACTCCAAACCGCATCAAAACTGTTAAGTGTTGGGGTCCATCAAAATGAGAAAATCCTGGAATGTTTTCCTCAAAAAACACAACTTCTTCTCGACCGAACAAAGAACGACATCAACATCCTGAATGACATGGTGGTAAGTAAATTATCTGGATTTTTTTTAAAGAAAATTGACTTATCCTTTAAGGACTTTCGTTCAATCTGGCACTGGGCCTTGAATCAATAAAGGGTACACACGTTGGGCCACAACCAGCGTTGGGTCAAAAAGGGACAAACCCAACTGTTGGTTTAAATTATTGTTTATAGAAAATGTTTATATTTGGTTAAAACAACCCTGCAAAGGTTAAATTACAACTCAATGGGTTTGGTTCATACCTTTTTGACCCAATGCTGAGTTGAAAATACCCCAGCATTATTTTAGAGCTTTGTGCATGTGTTGTGTAATGTTTTGTCAAGCCTCCTTAAATTCTTCCCAAAGCTGAGCTTCAGTTTACATTCCAAGCAGAACTACACAACACGAATACAAAATCTATGATACAAGGCCAAATACGTTCAGACACCACTACTTGTATGTATGTTTTACTCAAAACTCTAAAAAAATGCTGGGTTATTTTCAATGCAGCATTGGGTCAGAAAGGGTCGAGCCCAGACGTTAAGTTAAATTAACCCAGAAAATTTTTATTTGACCCAACAATGGGTTAAAAATACCCAGCATTTTGGGTTGAAACACCCAGTATAGAATAATTTACAACTCAATGAGTTGGGTTCCTCCCTTTTTGACCCAATGTTGTGTTGAAAATAACAGATCATATTTTTGAGTTTATAAGAAAGTATTGAAATGTGAGGGTGGATTTATGAGAAGTGAGCGACAATGTCATTGATTTTAAAAAATAAGGAGAAAAGCAAACAAAGTTAAACATTTTAAAATACTATGACGTACATTCATAGCTTAGTTATATGTATCCGTACTCAATTGTAACATCTGCATAATACTGCAATTCAAATAGAAATGACCCTGGACAAAAACATACTCTTCAAAGGATTTTTTTGCTTTGATGAATGCCTATACCACACTTTGCACACACACACCTGTATAAGAGCACAAAAGGAAATAAATACTGATTGAAGCGTCCGCCCCTCATTGCTTATAATAGAGCTTTCAAACAGTTGGAAGATTTGCATTGCAAATGTCTTTCCCTACAGCGACAAAACTGAGACCGCAGAACAGGGGCTGCAGCGAGCAGGCTTGACCGATCAGTGTGAAACTCTCACCTGTTGGGGAATCTCCCAGCAACCCCTTCCCTTGAGGAACCGCCGCAGGAGCTCGAAGACCCAAAACTTTCTGCAGGAGAAGCCGAGAAGGGTCGCCCATCAAACCCGGCACCTGGAAGAGAAATGAATAGACAGCTAAAATGAGGAAGTGGCTTTTAATATAAATACACTGAGCAAGAACACAAAAACTGCCCTTGTGGGCAGTAGCTGTAGGGGTAATGGCTATATATATATATATATATATATATATATATATATATATATATATATATATATATATATATACATACATATTCCAAGACAGCACACATCACCAGCCAGGGTGCAATAGGTAGCCACACCTGTCAACAGCAGATAAATTGGGAAAATGTACCTGCCATAAAAATGTCTTCCTGGCCATGAAACTGTATTTTAATATTTTATAATAAAAAACATACTGTTTCTAAGACAACTGAATTTTTGAGTTTTTCCTTTGTCATATTTGTGACAAACAATCCAGGTTATTATGTCTCTCAAAATGAGATGGTCTCCATTTCTCCTTAAAACCGTACTTGTCAAAAACGGCCAAAACAATCTGATTTGTTTATTTGTATTTCCTTGTTGGCAGCATAACGTGAAGAAATATTCAGCATATGTGACGCCACAGTCAGTTCTGGAGGCAAAAAGTTTAAGCATTTACTGTGGGATAAACTTTGATAAAGGTGAAGTAGAAGTCGCTAGAAAATGCGTTATTCATTAATTTTTAAATTAGGGAGTTTGTAAGTTTATGTCCCCTACACGCTCAGAAAAAAAGTTACAAGAAGGTACAAAAGTTATCACTGTGATGGTATCTTTTAAAAAGGTCCTAATATGTACCATTTTGGTACCAGTGTGTACCTTCAAGGTATCAATATTCACCTTTTAGGTACAAAAGTGAACCCCAGTGACAACTTTTGTAACTTCTTGTACCTTTTTTCTAAGCTTGTAGGTGACATTGTAAGGGTCAGATAATTATTTACACAATTTGATTAAAACCATGTACTGTATTATGCGTCCCACTTATAGTAGGTATTCACTTGTATTAAACACTGTCAAAAATAAAGGTACAAAGCTGTCACTGGGGCAGTACCCTTTAAAAAGGTCCTGATATGTACCATTTAGGTACAAATATGTATCTTTGAACTGCCAATTAGAGGTCTACACGGGTCCAAAAATTCCTACCCGAACCCGATCAGACCCGTAAATGTGCTACACTGAACCGACCCGGACCCGTCTGTTATTTAAAAGCTGGACCCGGAAACGACACGGACCCGTCTATTATTTAAAAGCTGGACCTGGAACCAACGCGGACCAGTCTATTATTTAAAATCTGGACCCGAACCCGTCCGGGAAGACACAGACCCGATTGGCAAATATTTTTTAGCTAAATGCTATTAATAAGTCAATAAACAAGTAGCGAAAATTAAACTTTTTGTCTTACATATACTGAAGATATTATTGCACATATTCTTAACTGTGTGCATAGTGTTATTATTCCCATAACCAAACATACATTAAAAATGCAGATGAGACCTATGCTTCTAATACTGCTTTTAAAAAATTAAAATAAATGTTTTTAGGAATGGAAGCTTCAGTTTTGACATTATTTTCAACAATATATATTGTAATACAATATACAGTTGTTAGTCATTACACAAATGGATTGATGTTTTGGTTATTTGGTTATTGAGAAACATGAAAACACACACACCCTCACATTAGTAACGTGCTTGTCTTTGATCTGTAAGAGCTGCTGTTGGGCCATCTGCATGTGGAGAAGATTCTGAAGAACAAGACCATTACCTAGAATGGCACTCTGCGAGAGAGAGAGAGAGAGAGAGAGAGAGAGAGAGAGAGAGAGAGAGAGAGAGAAATTTGGTTAAAGCAGTACTTAATGGATTTCTTCTTCTAAGCTATTGCTTTACGTCTTCGCCCCAACATATCAACATATTACACATTATTAAACTTAAAGGGACACTCCACATTTTTTTGAAAATATGCTCATTTTCCAGCTTCCCTTGAGTTAAACATTTGATTTTTACCGTTTTGGAATCCATTCACCGATTTCCGGGTCTGGCGCTAGCACATTTAGCATAGCTAAGCACAAACCATTGGATCTGATTAGACCATTAGCATCGTGCTAAAAAATAATATCATTGCGCATCCTGCAGCCATGTTACTGCAGCAAAGTTCTTGATTATTACCCCAGAATGAGAGTATATAGTTCCTAGCCATATGTGCCTTGAAAATCGCAACTTTTAATTTTCCGTCGGTCTTAGTACATGATGTAACTACAGAAGAGTCAAGATTAAAATAGGAAAAATATCGAAACACTTTGGTTATTTTTGAGCGTGATGCTAAATGGTTTAATCAGATTCAATGGATTGTGCTAAGCTATGCTAAAAGTGGTAGCGCCAGACCCGGAGATCAGCTGAATGGATTCCAAAACAGTAAAAATCTAATTTTGGGGGAGCAGGAAAATGAGCATATTTCCAAAAAAAGTCCCTTTAATATTCAGTCTTTCTTCAATAATAAGCATTTTTGGCCGTTACAATCTAAGATGGATGGATGGATAGATATACACAATCTTATCTTGAGAGAAACAAGTACCTGCTGTGCTTTTCCCAACTGTAGCAAAGCTGCCGTGAGCGGTGGGCGTAGGAACGGGAGATTTTGAGGTCGACCAAACTTTCCTGGTGGGAAACCACACATAAACAAAGCGAAAACATGTGAGTAAACAATTCAAAACAAACCCTCAAAACAAGAGAGGAGGGGAGCACGGTACAAATGACCGATATTGGCGGCCCACGATTTCCTCGTACCAAAATTCCAGCTTGGCTATAATAGCCAGTTGCTCCGGAGTAGGTAGAGAAGTTTAACGTTTAATCATGTGCTATATTTAGGTTTGTAATTGTGTGTTCTCTTTAAGCTCCGGCCTCCACTTCTTCCTCAGCTCAATTATTCTTCTACCCAATGAAATGTTCATTTTAATATATGATTAGGCTTTCATCAAGAGAAAAATCTGCTTAGAACTGGTGATCACCGCTCCGCAGTGAGCACGCACACGCATATGCAAACACATGGGGATATATAATTTCAACTACAATTCCCTCGCAGAACGTATTTTTGATCGGTTTGGTTCAAGTTTGAAGAAGTACATTTAAGTATTCATGAATATTCAAAAAAGTTTTTGCCTAATGTCACTTAAGAGACACTTAAGAGGTAATGTCTGTCTGTGTGTGTGTGGAATAGAATATAACAGTTTGTACAGTATAAAATGCATTATGTCTATGGAATAAAAAAAACGGAAAAGCTAAAAAAACATACTAAATGGTAGTTTTTCATAGATTAAAGACTGGCAACAGGTTTTTGTGACATTGGGGTTAGGGATTGGGGTAAGTTAGGGGAATAGAATATAACAGTTTGGACAGTATAAAATGCATTGCGTCTACGGAGATGTCCCCGTAAACCACATACACCAACGTGTGTGTGTGTGTGTGTGTGTGTGTGTGTGTGTGTGTGTGTGTGTGTGTGTGTGTGTGTACATGTATGCGTGAGAGAGTTATCCATACCTCCTCTTTTGCTGGAAGGGTAGGGTCTCATAAGGACCTGGAGAGCAGCAGGATTGGTCATGCTGTTGAGGAACTGGGCCAGATTGGGTTCAGGCAGCAAGCCTTTCTTATTGCTCAACATCACATGAGACACAACATAGAAACATCAATTGCAACATTTTAGTTCAAGGTTAGAGAAAGGGTCAAGTGTGTAACCAAAGCCCCTTTAGAAAAGCCACGCCACTCGGTCGCCATGTTTGAAACGGCTCCGGGCACATGTGTAATAATAAAACATTTGTATATAATAGTAACACTGAACTTACTTAAAATCTATACATAGTAGCAAAGATATTTTATCCAAGATCAAGTACAGGTCTCTGCGGAACACAAAAGGGGCATTTCCCGATTTTGGGGTGTTTTTAGACTGGGAATAGGCGGTTTTAACCATCAATCAAAAAGTATGGAAGCCCTGAAAAGCCATACATCATTCGATTTTTACACCTATTTCGGTTTGAAGACGCCCCAAAATTGGGAAACGCCTCTTTTTGTTTCGCAGAGACCTCCTTCTCAAAAAATGCATTTGGGAATCGCCCACTCAATTAGAGCCAATCAGACAAAGAGATGGAAAAACACCAATTTCAGTTTGAAGACGCCCCAAAATTGGGAAACGCCTCTTTTCGTTCTGCAGAGACCTCCATTCCGAGATGCATGACTGCTGTTGCTTTGAATAGGGGAGATTGCAACGCCCAATATGTCCGCTCTAGTAAAAAAAGTCCAGCTTTCCAGTAACAAGAGCCAATCATCAATCATTTGATGAAAATGTATGAAATCCCCTTGGGGGGGACTTTGTACAGACTACCGAATGTTTGTGCATGTGCAGTGTCTGACAGGTTTTGCAAACATGACGGCTCAGTGATGCGACTAACTTAAAGGACAAGTTTGGTATTTTACACTTAAAGCCTTGTTTTCAGATTATTTATGATGAAATAGAACGGTTTTGACTGAAATTTCGACATATCTGGCTGCCACGAGAATTTTCGGGTGTTTGTTGTTTCACCTCCCACCTCTACAATGGGTGTATAGGTGTCCTGGAACAATCCTTCCTAAAATGGATTAAACTTTCGTTTACAAAGAAATGAAACTCACCGAGCGGTCAAGGGTGTTCACAGACACGCTCACACAAAAATCGCTGCAAAATACGGATTCCAACAGGTTTTATCGTAGTTTTTGTCCAACTCCATTGACTTGTATTAGATGTGCTGTGAGGTACGGTATTACTCCGTGCTGGGAACGTTGTTTGTATTCTTGTAATTGGCAAAGGTGGATAATTGCCACTACCTGGGCTGGAGTGTATATAATTCAAGCTCTCAACGGAAGAATATATGGGTGTGAGGCGTTTGAAAAAATAGGTCCACAAGTTTACAACGAATGCTAAAACACCTTTTGGAAAGCATCTTTTGCGGCGATTTTTGTGTGGGCATATCAGTGAACGCCCCTGGCCACTCGGTGGGTTTCACGTCTTTGTGGACGGGGGTTTGGTGCATTTTGGGAGGGATTGTTCCTGTGCACCTATGTAGCCATTGTAGGGGTGGGAGGTGATACAGGGAACACCCGGAAATTCTCGTGGCAGCCGCATATATTGAAATTTCAGTCAAAACCGTTCTATTTCATCATAAACAATCTGAAAACAGGGCTTTAAGTGTAAAATACCAAACTTGTCCTTTAAGAAGACATTAATAGTATATAACAGTAATATAAAGTGGGACACCAAGTACTCCAAAGAAAATCAAAAATCTTGGTATTTCCACGAACATGAATAAATGAATCTATTTTATTTCCTTGATGTTTTTTTTCCATCTTTCAAATCTGGTTGGGTGGTTAATGACACATTTTTCTGTGGTGTCCCAAACTTATTTAATATCTGACTTTGGAGTGACTTTAAGTTTTATGTTTGCTGCCTACATAAAATACACCAAATTTTAATAACATGAATGCAACAAATCTGACATAAAATTAATATTAATAACATTTCCAGGCTCAGTTTCTGGGCCCAAATAAACATGTTTCCCACCAATTACAGTTATCCACACATACATACAGTTTATGCCCCGGCTGTGAGTGGGCATGTGTGTGTATCTGCTGGCATGGTGGTGGAGGGGATGCTTGCAGACATGCTAAACTCCTGATTGGATCTCTGATGTCTGCTAGAGGTATGGATGAATCCCAATCACACTCCAACTCCATCTGCTCGCTACTATTCCCTCACCCACACAGACAAGTACACGTGTGCATGCGTACTGTGTGGTGCTTTTATACTGTAAGAGCCAATAATGTAACCACAAATTCAGGACTGGTGGAACGAAAGTGATCATTTAAGAAAAGTCTGTATTAGTCATGCACAAATCAGAATAATTACAGCTCTTGGTGAATCAGCAGGCAGGTGGAGTATGTGGAGAGCGTCTGTTTGAGGATAGCAGAGCCATTTCCCATCATGGTCCCTTGCTTTAGATGGATTAGCTGTGAGTGCTGATTCTGATGTATGTGCTTCCAAAGATCCTTAAGCTGTAACTCAAATGCTTTATTTTTTCTAGCATAATCCAAATCTACATTCTTTGAATCTACATACATTGAAAAAACATCTGGCGGTAGATAGATTGGGTCCTGGATGCTGATTGGTCAGCTCTTAGTGTTTACAATTTTCTCTTACTTTAAATGTCACTGTATTTTCTAATGGAAAGATGGCATTTCATGCCTCAAAACTAAAATTTTGTAATAAACAACAGTGTCTTTAATGTATTTAATATGTAGTAACCCTTGTATTAAAGTGTCTTGGGTTAATAATGCAAAAAGTCATGGGTTCGATTCCCAGGTAAATGTATATTTTGTAATGCACTGTAAGTGGCTTTAGATTAAAGCATTTGCCAAATGTAAATACAGTCATGTAAGGACTCAGGGATGCCTTGTTAAAAAGGCTGAACTATCAATGTTAATGACAAGAACTGTGACATAACAGAGGCAAAGCAAATCCAGTCAGCCTCACGTCTCATCGAATATGACTGATATAACCAGCAGGCACGTATGTTTGACGGTTTCGCATATGACTTCCCACAGGGTTGGATAGTAAGAACAGCTACTGCAGGCACTTACAAGTCCCGAAGCAGCACTAAATAAATAGCGCTGCACTCACAAAAACCCTGTCAGGCTGAAGGGAAGACTTGTGGCCTCAGTCTGTGTTTGAGTGTTTCAGACGTAGAGAATAAAGTGATGCTTGCGGCTTAGAGGGGTGGACTTCCTGAGAAATGTCAACTCGCATTTGCTCTATCTCGCTAAAGATTTTTTGAGGAAAAAAGAGGAAGACAGAGAAAGAGGCGAGAGAATAGGAGCCTAAAATGTCTCTGCTGAAAAGACCAGTTTAGACCAGAATGAATTTTTATTGGTTGGTTTTATGTCGGTTAGTGCTGGTCTTGCTGGTAAACCAGGTCAAGCAGCATGGATTTATTTATTTTATTTTTTAAAAGATGATTGACAAAGAAAGTTTTCCTGGTTGAGATAGCCTACCTGGAGGGGACACCAGCACACCCTCCCATTCTGCAAATCCACATCTTAAGTACTGATAAACAGCAATACTGGTCTTTTAAACAGGAACTTAAAGGGGACATTTCACAAGACTTTTTTAAGATGTCAAACAAATCTTTGGTGTCCCCAGAGTACATTTGTAAAGTTTTAGCTCAAAATATTAAATAGATAATTTTTTATAACATGTTTAAATTGCCACTTTGTAGATGTGCGCAAAAATGTGCTGTTTTGGGTGTGTCCTTTAAAATGCAAATGAGTTGATTTCTGCACCAAATGGCAGTGCCGTGTTTGAATAGTGCAGATTAATGGGCAGTATAATCCCCTTCTGACATCATAAGGGGAGCCAGATTTCAATTAGCTATTTTCCACATGCTTGCAGAAAATGGTTTACCAAAATTAAGTTACTGGGTTGTTCTTGTTCATATTTTCTAGGTTGATAGAAGCACTGGAAAACCAATTATAGCACTTAAACATGGAAAAGGTCAGAATTTCATGATATGGTCGCTTTAAAGATAACTAATTTATGACTTTTGGTCCATGTATGTTTAAGTCAACTAGGCATAAACAAAAGTTTGGTTCTGGTTGGTTGTCAGTTTAGGTCATGGGTCGGTAGGGAATTTATTTTATTTATTTGTTTTTTTTTTCAGTGGCAGCAAGGGATAGGTAGAAAATTGTTAAATATTTAAATTGAATAGCGGATATATTTGAGGTGACTTTGGCTATATTGCGTGTTTGTCTCACGCAGCGCAGAGCCACATCTCCACGAATTATCTCTTTTTAATGGAGTGTGTGTGTGTATGTGTGTGTGTGTGTGTGTGTGTGTGTGTGTGTCAGTGGCGTATCCAAGATTGTTTTCATGGGGGGGCACAAAGGAGCCGGTACAAATCTTAGGGTGGCACAATTAAAAAAAGTATTATGCTTGAATCTAATGGTCAACAGTTTTCCCTTTGCTTTTAATACTACTTGGAGTGTAGTTATTCTTATTTATTACTAGTATATGATTTACAAGAGACAAATAAAAAACTGCAAATAATTTAAAGATCAGATGGTGGAATAGTATTCATCTATCAAAGAGTTGTATCAATCGATCAATGTTTGATTTGTGTAATTAAAATACATTATTTTATTAAACTATACAATGAGTTATATCCAGTGTTATCCAGTTAACATACTGTAATTAGACGGGTGACATACACACTTTAGTCCTTAACACGTTTCTAGTCTTCTATTAAGTTTTCTCGACGTGGGCCCCATTCTTAACTCTCTCTCTCTCTTCTACAATGTCAAATGATCCTGCGTGCGCATTCTTGAAGTTCTGAGTTTTTATTTGAGCTGCATAATTTCAACTTGTGCGAAGACGCGTTTAAAGGGAAAAGCACGTGTTTTCGTGCCAATTGCACCGCCCAACTCGCGTCACTTGCAAGGACGCTTTTGATTGCGTCTTTCCATTGACTTTGTATGAAATCTACTCGCGCAAATCGTTGAACTTGCGTTTGGTGAGTATGCCCCATAATGAATGGAAACACATAATTCCCTTCACGTCAGTAAATAACGAAACGCAATATGTGGAGGCCGGTGTTGAATCTGTCCAACTAGAATTAGTCTAACTTATGTATGGGAAACACTGTATGATATAAAAAATATCTTACGTGAGCCTGTGGCTAAAGTATAAAAGTGGAACTCTTTAACAAATGTCATAATACCATAAATTCAAATATTATGATTCACTTACGGTCAGCAAAAATGAGCCTTGGTTTGTGCTCTCTGGAAGTGAAAAGCCCACTTGCATGTCGTTGTTCAGCTCGTCTTTTTTGGTCTGTACAACTTTCGGCGGGGGCAAAAGATTACGTTGCTGTGCACGAAACAGCATCTCGAATGCACACCAAAAGTTACCAGTGCTTTCGTAAGTGACGACAACGATGTGTGAACAATTGTGTTAACGACCGTGCATCTCCCTTGTTTGTTAGCATTGCTGGAGGACGTTGCATCGCGTGCTTTACAAAAACGGTGCTGTACTAAAAGGTAAATTATAGTTTGCCTCAAAATGTTTCATTTGTGTATTAATTTAATGTGTATTATTTCTTCCCCAAGCTCATAAAATAAATTTGGGTCGCACATAAATTGACAGGGTCGGTCGGAAACCTGAACCAAACAATTTTTTTTATGCCCTAAGTCCAAAAATACTGACTACTTATCACTTATCATGCAAGCAGGGGTATGTACATATAAATGCTGGGTTGTTTGGGTCACTATTGGACAGAAGACACTGCTGGGTTAAAATGACCAAACATGCTTTGTTGTTTGACCCAATGGCTGGGTTATTGTTAATCAACCATGTTGAAACAACCCAGCAGTTGGGTTAAAACAATCCAGCAATTGGGTCATTTTAACCCAGGAGTGTGTTCTGTCCAATAGTGACCCTGCCCTGGGTTAAAAAAACTCAGCATTTTGGAGAGTGTGATTTCTAGATTGATGCACCCCTCATCGATTCTGCAGTGTAAACAATACTTTGCTGCCTTAAATTTTTTTGTTGAATGAACTCGGATTTACAAGTCATTTTAACTTACTATTATTTATCTTGACTAGAGATGAGTTGTTATAACTACAGGTGAGTTGTTATAACTAATAAAATTAAGTTGACTTTTCTCAACTATATTTTATAAGTTGTGACAACTCATCTCTGTTGACATGACTTGTAAATCTGAGTTGATTTAACAAAAAATGTTAAGGCAGCAAGTATTTTTTACAGTGTGCATACTTCCAGCTAGCCAAACATGTGAGGTAAACCTATTTCAATTCAAAATGTTTATTTCTATAGCGCTTTTACATTTTTTGCATTGTTGCAGACCAGCTGTACAAAAACATATTGTGGAATGACCAGACAATAATTATAGATATAGTGATAATAGAACATTATAAGAAGCACTACCTGACATATTAAAGGGGACATATCTGACTTTTTCCACGTTTAAGTGCTACAATTGGGTCCCCAGTGCGTCTATCAACCTAAAAAATGTGTAAAAGATCAACCCAGTAACTAAGTTTTGGCAAAACAATCTCTGCAAGCATGTGAAAAAATAGGTAATAGAAATTTGGCTCCCCTTTTGATGTCAGAAGGGGATAATTCCGCCCCTTAACTGCACTAGCCAACCACGGCACTGCCATTTAGTGCAGAGATCAGCTCATTTGCATTTTAAAGGACACACCCAAAACAGCACATTTTTGCTCACACCTACAAAGTGCCAATTTCAACATGCTATAATAAATTATCTATGGTACATTGAGCTAAAACTTCACATACATACTTTTAAATAAAAAAAAGTCTCGTGAAATGTCCCCTTTAAAGAACATTGCTGGTACCTTGCTACAGAGAAAATAAAAGCCGTATACAAATAAGCACACTTACATGCTAAAATACTGTACATTGGGTAATGTTCAACACCACTTCCTGTTTGTATTGTGTGATGCACATGTCTTTTCAACAGGCAGCTGGTTTATGTGGACCTGTCTACAAAGATAGCCCCTGCAGTTTATTTCAGGCCTCGGAAACGCAACGGAGGTCTGGAGATGTTTGAAACAGCAGGGTTCCAATGAATACTGTAATTAAACTGCCAGCCCCGCTTTTTCACACATGCACGTGTGTGCGCGGTGATGCGGGAATGCTAATGTGAGCAAAACACTCATTGCTTGATGTTTCACGATAAAGACAATTTGTGTGTGTGTTACTCACCACACCCTGAGCAGCGATGAGGGCAGCGAGCGTGCTGCGCCCAGAGGTTCCCGGAGGACAGAGAGACAGGCGAATCTCCTGACCCTGAATCAGCTGTCTGTCCATCTCTAGCAAAACAGCTTCAGCCTGCTCCGCCGTCTCGTACTCCACGACAGCGAAACCTCGGACTGGACTCCCCTCATCCTGAGCCATCTACAGCATACACACACACACGGGCACAGAATGTTTAGAGCTCAGCAAATATAAGTATATAAAATCACACTTAGTGATCAAAATTAAAATTGCATGATGCATCTTAAATATTGGAAGCAAATGGGTGATCCTCGCGAAGTTAGACTAAGTTATGAGGTGTCATGAAACATTTTGATAAAAAAAGTAAATGCAAAGTAAGAGTATCAAAATAAGAAGCATACAGCAAACATCTCTTCATGTACTATTTTGCACATGATTTCAAATGACATCATACAAACCAATTTTGTTGTTTTTTCCACATTTAAAAGGAAATTTTTCATTACCGCAATGTGTCCATGACTGGATTTGGGTTCTTTGACAAGGAAATATTTATAATTAAAAAATCTAAAAAATTAAAAGCTTCAGTGCATGTTATACTATAAACATTTACAGTAAAGAAACATGTGGTATTTGGTGATCATTGGTAAATGTAGAGACAACAATAAGAAATATTAATGTGTCCAAGACCAATTTTCTCATCCTCCGCAACAATTTTCAATCATTGTTTAAGCCCTCAATGAACTAACATTTAAAAAAAAATTAGTTGGAAGGGACATAATTGACTGTGACACTCAAGATGGCTACCAGGTAAGCAGTTCTTATTTTTTCTGTCCAGATAAAAGTTGAAATTTTGTTTGTCATCATAGTATCTAGACAACTTTTTAGTTCTCATTACTGAAACATGAGTTTGTAAATGCATATATTTAATGTAATATCATGTTGCGGTAATGATAATCTAAAAAAATTTAAATAATTCTATAGGAAATATTTTTAAATCCTCTAAAAATAATGGTCATAGTAAGTTCAGACCTTAATCTTGTATGTGCAAAAAATAGGCTTCAAGGGCTTTTTAAAAATTCTGATGCTGGACACCTTCTAAATCTGGATTTCGTGAGAATCACCCAAATATATCTACACATTTAAAATATTAACCACACTGTCAAAAGAAAAAATACAAAAGCTGACATGGTAACCTTTAAAAATATCTTCTTATGAACCTTTATGTACCTTTGAGGTACTATTATGCACCCTTTAAGTAGAAGGGTACCACCCCAGTGACAGTTTTTGTTATCTGAGAGTGTACATGCATTGAAATATCAACTCCACTGTGCGGAGCCTTAAGGAACCCATTTATTTGGCTTTGATTTGTGGGGTGCCTGCAACCTTCGTTTAAGATTTTTGTCTACGACACACGAGTAATAAAACAGTATTAGCATTCCAAGCACGATTTTGATATAACAATGGAAATGAAAGTTGAATTACTGAGTACTGTTTCTGAAAAAAAATTCCTTATGTATTTATACAGTGGTGCTTCGATTTAGCATTTTTGTAATTACATCCCATGTTCTACTAATTACTGTACATTACCATTACAATAACAATGGATCTTAACAGAATTCCTTACACGTATTAGACACAAGTATTACAAGTGTCCCTTTTGCTTTAATGGAAGCTGGCACAGACTCTACAAGTTTGTGTAAAACCCGATGATCCATGTTATCCCAGCATGAATCGAAAACCAAGAAGTCTTGTGCGTGTTTAAGCAGTAAAGTAAGTTAAAGAGTCATAAAGAGAATGTTATAAATCAGAGCCTAATGTATATCCACTAAATCAATGTAGTCTAAATGCCGATTCACATTTCACGTCTTTTGCTTGCGCAAATACGTCCGCAGTCAGTTGAAAATACTTTAACTGTTCAGAATGCCGCGTCGAATATGTGTTGGAAAGGTAAAGGAAAGCGCCCCGGTCGCTTTTAGATGCGAAATGTGAACCGCCCCAACACTGAAGTCTAAACATAATTTTGAAGAATAGTATAGTTGAGTTGTAATTAGGACGGTACAATCACTGGTACCAGACCAACATGATGATAAAGTTTGTTTTATAAAAACTATAGTTACACAGCTCTAACTATAGTTGACAAACCTACCATGACTTGACAACAAAACACTATAGTAGCTTCTGTACAGTATAATTACTATACTTTATAATTAATATTATACATCTTTGCTAAGATACAAACGGCCATGAATTGTTTCAACTAAAAATGTCAGGTTATTTTCAACCCACACTGGATCAAAAAAGTACGGAGCCCTTCTGGTCACCCCCTGGAAAAAAGAAAACAATCCGTGATCACGGTTTTGTAATTCGTCCCCTCAGTTTATAAACCGTACTCACGGATTATTAAACTGTTCCCTCAGTTTTACAAACCGTGCGCTCGGATTAATAAACCGTACACACGAGTTAACAATCCGTGCTCTTAGATTTGTAAACCGTACCCTTAGTTTTTGCAATCCGTACCCACGAATTTATAAACCGTGCGCACGCTTTTGCAATCTGTTCTCACAGTTTTGCTAACTGGATTTGTAGCCCCTCCCTCATTTTAGAAATCGCTATTCATTCTTATTCATTCTTTCCAAGTTTGCTATTAATGTTTGATATTTTCGGAAATTAATAAAGTTTAAACCGTGTTAAGCTGTTTTATACGTTCCTAACTGGAAACGTGCTTTAATATTTACGAAATATTTTAATCGGATGCTACAGTAAGATATCTTTGTGTAAAATTAACATATGTTATTTAGATTTATTCATCAAATAAAATAAATATTTAACTAACAAATGATTTCTACATATCCTTAATATTTTAATCAATATATTTGAGAATGCCACACTTAGGCTTGCTATATATTTTCGTTTTTAATTGCTCATTTCAAATTCATATTTTATGTATTTAACATCAGCTTATTAGGTAAGATTAAAAGATTATTAAGAGCTGCACAATTATATACATATAAGTTTTATATACATATAATTCTTAATTATTGTAAATCAATATTATTATATCTGATTATCAATATATTTGAGAATTTCACACTTAAATATTTACACGTTTTAAAACTTATAATAATAATTGCTCATTTAAAATTAATATTTTATGTATTTAACATCAACATAACATCGACAATCAAACATTTTTACATTGTAGCCTTTTATTTGAGTAAATATAGGCAAACAAAGTAGATCACGTGTTAATTTAAAAATCAACAAAGCAAACGGGTTTTATTCAGCAGCAGATGAAATTGTGTCTTTTGCAGACAATAAACATCTCCGAATCTCCTCAAAAATCCTGGTAAGTGTGGAGTATGAGTAATTACATTTACAATATAGGTGCAGGATTCTGCTGATCCACCTGTCTGGAATTAAGAAGTGATTCTGCAACCTCTCAGAGTTTATTCAGCTCATTGTATTTGTAACATGTACTGTTTGGCATTTTTGGAGTTTCATGATGACTGTAGAGTTATGTCATGTGTAAATAAATGTTCAATAAAATAATTGTGTACAATTGCTTTGTTCATCGTTCATAAAGGATGGTATGAAATAAATTCACTTTACATTAAGTAAATTCAACTCATTTTTTATTTAAATAAAATTAATAAAAAACAGCTACATCTACTTAACATTTGCAATTACTTATTTTTACTCAATTTTATTTTTAATAGGAAATCAATTTAATTATTGTTAATACCAGATTTAAAGCTTTCAAATTTACTCAGTATTTGTAAGTATAAAATGTTTTACCAAAAATTGAATAAATCATAGTAAATGTTTTACAGAGTGTGGCTCATATACCCGCTCATTGTGCATTAAAAATATGACCAGAAATTGATTCTTTTACACACATTTCAAAGAGCACAGCTATTTTAACACTTTGGTGACCTAAATAAATACGTACAATACAAATAGTCACGATTATTCTAGCAGTATTTGCACAGAAAGCTGTTACCCAGTTAATATAACAGTATAACTTCAAGTATTCAGATAAAAAAAACTTTACGCAAGGACAAAGACAATATTTAATTAAAAGTACAAATTTTAAGTTTAAATATTAATAAACTCCAAACTTATCTGGATTTTTTAAAGAGTTTCTCTCATGTTTGTCATCCCAGAAGTTTCCTTTGATGATAATTTTCTTATTGATCCTTAAATTAACATGTGATCTACTTAATTTCTAACTACTTTTTTGATTACATTAGCTCAGAGAATAAACATAATGTAAAAATGTTTCACCAAAAAATTAAGTAAATCATAATAAAAGTTTGGCATGAAGTTGATGTTAAATGCAAATAATATTGATTTACAATAATTAAGAATTATAGGTATATAAAACTTATATGTTTATAATTGTGCAGCTCTTAATAATCTTTTAATCTTACCTAATAAGTTGATGTTAAATACATAAAATATGAATTTGAAATGAGCAATTAAAAACGAGAATATATAGCAAGTCTAAGTATATTGATTGAAATGTATAGGATGTGTGGAGGTCATTTGTTGGTTGAATACTTATTTTGTTTGATGAATAAATCTAGATGGCATGTTGATTTTGCGCAAGGATATCTGTTTACTGTAGCATCCGATTGGAATGTTTCCTAAATATTAAAGCACGTTTCCAGTTAGGAACGTATAAAACAGCTTAACACGGTTTAAACTTTATTAATTTCCGAAAATATCAAACATTAATAGGAAACTTGGAAAGAATGAATAAGAATGAATAGCGATTTCTAAAATGATGGAGGGGCTACAAATCCAGTTAGCAAAACTGTGAGAACAGATTGCAAAAGCGTGCGCACGGTTTATAAATTCGTGGGTACGGATTGCAAAAACTGAGGGTACGGTTTACAAATCTAAGAGCACGGATTGTTAACTCGTGCGTACGGTTTATTAATCCGAGCGCACGGTTTGTAAAACTGAGGGAACAGTTTAATAATCCGTGAGTACGGTTTATAAACTGAGGGGACGAATTACAAAACCGTGATCACGGATTGTTTTCTTTTTTCCAGGGGGTGACCAGAAGGGCTCCGTAAAAAAGGGATGACCCCACTCAGTACGGTTGTAAAAAACACATTATTTTCCACATACTGTACATTTTTGTAGCTTCAGATATTCTGCTTTCCTCAAATGCTTTGATTTTGTACAAAACTCATCGATTTGAAAAGCGCCGTGTCCCTAATTGGCCAGCTAATCTGTACATTGTGATTGGCCTGAATACCTCGGAAATGTGACGCTCCTTACCATGTTTGAAAGATTCGGTCACAATGCAATGCCACGGGTGTGCATTATTTTCAAATAATTCAAAGACCCGGAGTCAATTTGCTCAACATTGCTCTGGTGCCAATTTTTAAGACATTTGACAAGTTAGGTGTGCGGTTTACAGGAAAATAATCAACACCCATGGAACATTTTTCAGCCAATCAGAATCAAGCATTCAACAGGCCCGTGGTATAACAGGAGTTAATTTACAGGCTGTTAGTCCAAGCTGGAGGAATTTTGATAATGTTGGTCTTGTCTACGTCAACAGGCCCAGGAAGTAAACTGTTGCTTACAATCCGTGTGTTTGTTGTAGTCCAAGAAAAGAGATTTACGCTGGAAACGATAACTCGCTTCATTGTTTACTTTGGGGTTTATACCTTTTGCATTGCATATCCTAAACGTGTACTTATACACACTTACACACCAAAGGAAATGTATGAAATCATGAATCGGACCATGGTTGCTCTTTAAATCACATTCAAATCTCACAATCAGAACTAGTCAAAAGCCAGGCAGAACAAGATAGTACTTAAACATTTTTAAAAGAGTCCATACTTAAAGATTTAATGAAGGCAGTTCAAGTCGTTGAGTGTTTCATTAAGCAAAGACTATAAACATTAACGCTCAATACAGGCACTCAATACAGGCACCCATCAGGGGACCCAGTCCTAAACAGAATAAAAACAATTCCCTTTAAAATGAATAGTCAATATTTAATGTGAGTGCAGATTACTTCAATGATTTTCCTCAGACGCTTCATTCATTTCTTGTGTATGTGTGTAAAACCTTTAACTGTACTTCTTAGGCAAAAACACTTAAATGTAATTTCCTATTAAAACCAAACAAGCAGCTAACCTTACTTGCAAATAGGCTACAAATTCTCTAATTCCCATTACAATTACCAGCCAGTGTTTTGAATCTCACTCTTTACGAGAGATCACACAGGGAATCAGGAACATTCACAAGATGAGCCTGAGCAAACACACACTCCAGATGCGTTTTAAGGTGCAGCCTTTCATCTACGTGCGTCATTTCTTTGAATTGGCCCCTGCGGAGAGCAGCGGTGCTTCATCAAAACATCTTCACCAACTGTCAGGGATTGATCTGTGGAAATAACTCGGCTACCTATCTTTCCTCACGTATGCTCTCTAGTTGCTGCTGGGATTAAAACCTCTCTAATGATGAATAATGGTCTTGGCTTTTAAGGCATGGCTCCAGACTAACATATAAGAAGTTTGACAAAAGGGGACCTCTGTTTGTAAAAGTAAATGTTCTCAACTTTAGGTGTTCCTGCAGATCAACTACTAGGACATGCATGTGTCTCTGAAATGATGCATGTTCTTATAAAAAATTTACTTAGCCTGAATAAGGCATAAGTCAAATGTATAAATGTGCATTTTAAATACTTAAATTCTAGTTACGACTTTTACACAATTTTTTCTAATGCTGCATTCAGACCAGATGCGGTAGAGTCATCAAGTGCGAGTGATTTCAATGTTAAGTCAATGTAAAGACGCATTGAGGCGTCTGGTGGTCTCATGGCATGAATTAGACATTTAGCGCGATAGACGGGATTCCGCCTCATTGGCCCGAATTGAGCGTTGCTGCAGGAAACGCGTGAGTTAAAAAATTTGAACTTTGGCGGAAAACGCGTCGTGTTAACCAATCAGGAGCTTGCTCTAGTAGTGACGTGATTACAGGAAGCGAGTGGCAAAAGCCCCTCCCATGACGCAAATTTCCGCGTGAATGTCTCGATGACTAGAATTTCAAGCGCGGCTTTCACGTGCGAATGAAGCGCGTAAACTCAAACTGTTCAAGCGGCACACTAGACACGGTAGATGCGATTTTGACACCTCAAACGCGGCTGATGTGAACCCACGGTAAGTGTACGAATGAAGTTATATGCATCTTAAATCTTTGAGAAAAAATGAGCTACAGTATAGAAAGAGAGAGCAGGTGAAGGTTGAGGGTTTCTAAGAAATGAGGAGGTGGAAGAAATTGGTCACCTATTGGCAGTTGGATGGAAATGAGATCCCTCAGGAAACATAGAGGGAGAAAAAATAGAAATAGAGAGCGAGTTTGGGTGAGTTAGTGAATGAATGAATAAATGAATAATGTTAGTGAGAGAAAAAATCAAAACAAAATGAAAGAGATGACATGCTGATTAAAGGACAGCCACATTAAAAGAATCATACACTTTTGAACCCTACTGTACAAACATACACTCAGGCTGAGATGGTATAAAATATGCTACAGTGGCCTGGATATTTCTTTCGCGCTGTCACACACGCACACGCAGCATACGCCCTTGGCAGTAATAAGTGGTGCGGTACGTCTCGGAGGAACCTGGGCTTATCTGTGCCAGTTATAATGCAGTCAGGACAGTGTATGTAAAAGTCTAAATATAGAGAAGGGAAGCATTTGTCATTTGGATAAGTGTCAAACTGTGGTGTGTGTGCGTAGTGTTTCAACACTAACGGCAAATACACACCATTATCAATATTTACCTATAAAAGGCAAATTTTGTCGCTCAGCAGTTGCTTTTTCATAGCTCAGGAGTTTGGTACCAACATTAGAATTAGTCACAACCAGATTTGCGTGCTAGTCAAGACTGGTTAATTCTGGTTAGTGATTGTCTGATTCTGGTGAACCAGCAATCTGTCTGATTAACCTAATTAATTGGTTGGTACCAGCATTCAATAATGGGAACAAAAATTAATGTATGCTGGTGACCAACAAAGCTTGGCTTTTCTAACATGCTTATTCATTCAGGATTCATAAATTAAATAAATGTATGTTCACACAGAAAACTGTGTTCGTACAATATATAATGACATGCTTGTGCATGACCAATTAGTGCATAAAATAATTTTAATAAACCTGCTGGGCTACAAAAGTGATTTTCTATTTGTCTTAGGTTGTTTGATTAACGTTAATGACACAGACTTAAGTAGGTTAGTTGAGGTTACTGTCTCTTTAAGACCAAATAAGCACAGACTGTTTTTTACTCTCTATATACACTTAAGACATAAAGAAATGTTTTCTTTAGAAAAAGAATACTGTGAAGATCATTTTGTTTATATGTGCCCTGTCAAGAACAGAAAGATTTGTACGCTTGCTTTTAGGAACGCGTCTCTCCGATGTGCCCTATTGAGTGCACTTAAACCCGCACGCGCACACACAGACGAAGGGGGAATTCCAAACTGCGCACATAAACGCCCCACATACGTTGTTTTTTATTACTCTATTAACAAAATGTATGTTTATGTCCCACAGTATAACCCCTCGTTCAGACAGCCAGCGACATTATCGCTGTGTGTCGCTTGTCTCTTTCAATGAGGCCTTTCTAAATCTGCTTGTGATAAACAAATGAGTACCATCCACTCCAGTAACTGACGAGAGAAGGATGACGTGAACTCCACTGCTTCGTTCTTATTGGTAGTCGCTCCCGAAAATCGCTTGACATTTGCATAAAGTTAAACTTTTCTTAACTTTCTCGCGTCGCTGGACATGCCCATACGGTCGCCAACGGTCACTGTCGCTCGTGTCGCCGGAAGTCGCCAGGTTTCCATTGAAATGAATGAGATCGCGTCGCTCTGCTACTGCTTGTCGTTGGCTGTCTGAACGAGGGGTGAGACACAGTAGCGCAACTCTCTCTAAAGTTTACACATCAAGAGTTCTGATCCGTCACAGCACTACACATCTGTGCAACTGTGATTGTACTGTAGCCTATGTCAGCATTGCATTCTCATCCCAACTCACCAACAGATTAATACTTACTCGCACATTCAAACGTAGTCAGAGAAGTACCTCATCTTCTTTCCAATGGCATGAACGTTGCGAAATAGCAGTCACATCCTCTCAATGAATCACTCAATTCGCATCAGTGATGTGCGGATTGATCCGAAATGAGCAGGTGCCTGCGGTCACTCGTCCTTACTAGACATCCAAAAATATTTTTAATGATATTCGGGGCGCGGTCGGTCGGGTCGTTTAAAATTAAGATGCAAATTAACTATTTTAAACAATTGCGGGTGTGTTAGTTAACCCCCAGGGGTCCAAAAACGCGGGGACGCGTTTTGACGTGTTTTCTCCTTATCATAGCAGAATCAACTTAAAATACTCCATCATTAATAATCAAACACTTACGTGTTTGACATCATTTGAAACTCTGAAGGTTCCTCTTTAATTAGTGTACATTTACAATAACAAGAGATCTTTGTGTTTTTGTCAAATAAAGAAAATAAACAGGGTGCTCATTCAAACATTTCTGTCTCCGCCAGCTGTCTCTCAAATCACGTTACAAAAATTAGTTGAAACTCCGCGAATACTCGTCACACAAACATAATACACATATCCAAAGAAAGCCTGAAATGTCTACTTTTAAACAAGCTAATTATTATCAAAAACAAATATTTCCTGTTTATATAATCTGCATTGAAGTAAAGAGAGTACCGTTTTTCCTGGCTGAGCTCATTATCTATAATGCGGTCACGCCCACACGCTGTTGACATGGTAATGAAGAGACGAGCAATACCGCTATTATCCACCAGGTGGCGCAGTGCCTGCTGCAGACGCGTCGAAAGGGTTTACGATAAAAGAGACGCTCGCGTTTGCCAGATACTTGCATAATCTCATGCGTAATCAGAGTTTACTGTTAACTCTTTCCCCGCCATTGACGAGATAACATGTCAATTAAGATAAAACGCTTCCCTGGCAATGACGAGAATTTCTGGCTTTCCGCAATACCGCTATTATCCACCAGGCGGCGCAGTGCCTGCTGCAGACGCGTCGAAAGGGTTTACGATAAAAGAGACGCTCGCGTTTGCCAGATACTTGCATAATCTCATGCGTAATCAGAGTTTACTGTTAACTCTTTCCCCTACATTGACAAGATAACTCGTCAATTAAGAGAAAACACTTCCCTGCCAATGATGAGAATTTCCGGCTTTCCACAATACCGCTATTATCCACCAGGTGGCGCACTTCCGCAACTTATACAACCGGGAAGTAGCGCCTCACGTGAAAGAGAAAGAATCCCGTGTATGTTTTAAAGATTGCTCTGCATCTCTATCAAAGGTCCTTCACAAAAATGTAATTATCTCAGCTTTTTGCTCAAAATTGGGTGTTTTTGAGGAAACCTACCTAACTAATAAAGGTGGGATGAAACTTTTTGTTTGTTTGTTTGAAAGCAAAGGGTTTGTTCTTTCATTTGACATATTGTTTGTTTATATGTTTAAAGAAGAAAATTTTCTGGAAGGCATTAACCCTCTGGGGTCCGACCATTTTGGGACACTGTCAGAGGTTCTGACATGCTCTTACATTTGGTCTTTTTTCAGTTGCTTTAAAACATAATAATGGCAAGTGTCTCATACCACTGTGTTCAGCACAAACTGGGCTAAAATATTATATGAGGTACATGTATGTACATGTTTGTATTTTTGAGAGAAAAAGGTTTATGCGTGGTTTTTAAAAAAGCTAAAATTTTAAGTCACTGATATAAGTCCACAAAACCCATACTAAACATGTTTTAACAAGACTTTCCTGAACAGAATCTAGTAGTCTAGAGTTTTTTCTTTAAAATGATGTGAAAATCATCCTGCCTACTCATTCACATAAACCAGTATATTGATTTAGAAATTGTAAGACACTTTTTGTTTAGAGGGGCCGTATGCGAGAAGGATTGATTGGCAGCTAGCAAACAAAGGCTCGCATAATGAGCTGCATAATGATCTGCATAATGAGGGAGGAGGGAACTACAGTAAAGAATGTGAGGACAAATGAACATGTTTGTTTGAGGTTTATTAAGAAGTTAACAATATAATCAAAATAGAAATGAAGGTCAGTAGGACCCTATTCAAAAACTTAACTTTTATAAGAAACTGATAAACAACAGAGCTGTAAACTTCATGTGGCTCATGTTACCATACAACTTTATGTCCAAAGAGTGTGAATATGTTTTTCCACTTCATAGTTTACTGATGAGAGGGATGCAGACCTGTAAGAGAGTTATGAACAGCTGTTAGCATAAATTGTCCACAGAAATACCCTTACATACATAACTGATGGGTAAATGATAGCACTTGTAACGGTGGTCGCCTAAACTCAATATACTCAATATACTGTATAAAAAAACTTGGCCTAGGCGGGTTTCGAACCCGGGTCTACCACGTGGCGGCCTAACGCACTACCACTGCGCCACCATTTGGTCACGTGATTGATGTCTTTCACACACCTAGGTAGACTTGCCAAGGTAAATTTATAATAAAAAAAAGGCGAGTCTCCGTGTAAACAACGCGGAGCTCATAATAAAACGGTGTCGCGTGTAAAGCGCAATGTATGGAATGCATTGCATGTAAACAATATCATATTACAGCAGACCCCCCCCCCCCCCCAGTGCAGCATTACTCAAAGTTGCCATGAAGGATACGAAAGTGTCTACTGTACAGCATGTAACAATGAAATCTGCCATTACGTGATCACGCGTACTGGTTTGTAAATAAGCATGTAAACATGGAATCTTACAGCACACACTTAAAAGACACAGCAGTGCAGCATTACTCAAAGTTGCCATGAAGGATACGAAAGTGAATAACTGTGTCTAACACTGTACAGCAAACAATGAAATCCGCCATTACGTGATCACGCGCAAGTTACTCGTTTGTAAACAATGCGAACGTTTTTCAAATCCGAAGCGTGCAGTCTGTTAAGGTTGCTTATGTAGGCTGAACTGCACAAGCCATAACATATTACATGATAGCAAATATAAATGAAGACAAATGACTTACAGTTTCTTCAGGAATATATCCGCCTCCATTGCGTCTTCCATTGTTCTTCTTCTTAGGTAACGTTAAAGATAAACGCTTCTCTTCCTCAATGTCCAGACATAAATGAAGATATTCCTCACGTGTGTGTATAAAGTTTATAATCCAAACATGCGCTAAAGTCTTTAAATCTTATCAAACATTACGCTTTGCTCTGCTGGTTTGAACAGCTCGTCTCTTCATTACCATGTCAACAGCGTGTGGGCGTGACCGCATTATAGATAATGAGCTCAGCCAGGAAAAACGGTACTCTCTTTACTTCAATGCCAATTACATAAACTGGCAATATTTGTTTTTGATTATAATTAGCTTGTTTAAAAGTAGACATTTCAGGCTTTCTTTGGATATATGTATTATGTTTGTGTGACGAGTATTCGCGGAGTTTCAACTAATTTTTGTAACGTGATTTGAGAGACAGCTGGCGGAGACAGAAATGTTTGAATGCGCACCCTGTTTATTTTCTTTATTTGACAAAAACACAAAGATCTCTTGTTATTGTAAATGTACACTAATTAAAGAGGAACCTTCAGAGTTTCAAATGATGTCAAACACGTAAGTGTTTGATTATTAATGATGGAGTATTTTAAGTTGATTCTGCTATGATAAGGAGAAAACACGTCAAAACGCGTCCCCGCGTTTTTGGACCCCTGGGGGTTAAACTTTAGTGAAAATCATGAAAAATGCTGGCGCTGGATGGCAACTTTTTTTTTTTACAAACGCTGGCGGGGAAAGAGTTAAGGGAGTGTCTTGCGAGTATTTTGTGAACGTGAACGTCTCTTTTATCATAAATATCATAAAAATCTAGACTTATTTTCTTAGGTCATTTTGCTCATCAAGAAAATGCATCTTGATTTAAAATTTTTTTAGATATTTGTACTAAAAACAAGACAAAAATACTAAGAAAGTTATTTTTTGTTGAGAACTGCTCTCTCCCGCCCTTCTCTGTGCATCCTGCAGGGCACTTGACACAAATCTGATACAATAATGACACTTCATACAGTAAGTGTCCTCTATTACACCTTTTAGTGTATGAAACATTTCACCAACCCTGTTCCTAGAGATCTATCCTCCTGCCTATTTTAGTTCCAACACACCTGTCTCAAATTTTTTACGGTGGCACTGAAATGCTTGATTTGCCAGATGTGTTTGATTGTGGTTAATCTCCAGGAACAGGGTTGGTGACCTCTGGTCTAGACAGTCTGGAGAGGCCGTTCAGGCTGTAGGGTGTTAATGTCTTTGTGTTATACCGCTGTGTATGGATGCAGTCAACCACCAGCTATTTCTGACCTCAAGACAGCAAAATCAAGTTATTTTAAACGCACACTAGCAGCATAACCAAGATCATAAAGCACTTTATCAAAAGCAAATACTGTGTCTAAATGTCTGCATGGTTTGTTCCCTCTGGCTCAGACATGCTTTATTTCATATAGTAAATGGTTGACCTTTGAGAGTGATGCAGAGACCCCAGTGGGATTCTGGAAAGGTAGGGGGCACTGAGAAGTATCAATGAAAGTATAATGCCAAGGAAGAGCAGGAGTACATATAATTCAACCTTATGTAACATGGCATGAGATCTACTGTATAGTTCCATTTTGAGGCACTTTTAGGGTGTATGAGAAAATCATTCCCATAGCAGAAAAAAACACATATACCTTTAGATATGTGCTATATGGTTATTGGAGGTCAAGTTGATATTTATTTCATCACGGAAAAGCTATAATAAAAACATTTCACCAAGACTGTAAGAGCTATAGGCCTTTGGGATCTCATAAAGAGCTGTACTATATGTCACCAAGTACTGTACATCAGTGTTTCCCAACCAAGGAGCCGGGGCCCACAGGGGGCCTCAGCAGATTTCCAAGGGGGCCTCAAGATGACTTAAAATTATTAAAAATTGGACAAAACAAGCATTAAAATAAGCTTAAACAAGCAAAAATGGCCATTTTAGTAGCAAATATACATCTGTCTAGTCATGTCAAGTTCTATATAATTTTATGTGAAAACAATTGAGTGAGTGGGGGGCTTTGAAATGTTTTTGTGTGCAACTTGGGGGCCCTGAAGTGAAAAAAGTTGGGAACCACAACTGTACATGGCTCTAAAATCATAATCAAGTGTATTGTACATGACTTTCTGGTTTCTAGATATGACTAAGGTTTTCGCAAACAGCCCTACCACGTCTCCCATACCCCATCCTCGATTGTTTGGATAAACAGGAAATACAATCCAAACATATACATCTAGATCAGGGGTCCGGGGCCCCCAGGGGCCCCAGTTTTATAACATTTTGTAAAATACATTAATTTATCATGAATTCTGTGAAATTAAACCTAAAAAAAATAAGACAGCACTACTTTGTATAATTTAATGTTTTGTTTAATTAAATTGTGAAGTTTTAGAACTGTTTTTTGTCATAATTTTTTTTTTGGGGGGGGGCGCGAAGGAATGCACCATTCACAAAGGGGGTCGCACGCTGAAAACGTTTGAGAACCACTGCTCTAGATGAACCAGAAATCATTTAAAAAATTGTGTTCTTTCCTACTTAAAGTTGTCTCTGCAGTTTGCATACTAAAATGATACAGTACAATGAATTTTAAAATAATATACACTCCTATTTTAAATAGACAGGAAAAACTCCTATACCTGGGAATTAAAGGCGGGGTGCATGATTTTTGAAAAGCACTTTGGAAAAGGGAGTCAAGCCGAGTACCAAAACACACTTGTAGCCAATCAGCAGTAAGGGGCGTGCCTACTAACCAACGTTGTTTCCTGGGTTGCGTATGTGTGGGGCGGTCTATCAAAAGAAGGTTCAGATTCTATTGGGCTAGGGGCGTGCTTGTTTAGGTGATTTCAAATATCAACATTGGCTTTCAAAGATCACGCACCCTGCCTTTAACTCTTTCGCCGCCATTGACGAGATATCTCGTCAATTAAGAGAAAACGCTTCCCCGCCAATGACGAGATTTTCCGTCTTTTCGCAATACAGCTATTATCCACCAGGTGTGGCATTTCCGCAACTTATACAACCCGGAAGTAGCGCCTCACGTGAAAGAGAAAGAACTCCGTGTATGTTTTAAAGATCGCTCTGCATCTAATCTCTATGAAAAGTCCTTCGCAAAAATGGCATTATCTCAGCTTTTTGCTCAAAATTGGGTGTTTTTGAAGAAACCTACCCATGTTTGAGAGCTGATAAAAAGAGAACTAATGAAGGTAGGATGAAACTTTTTTATGTTTGAAAGCAGAGGGTCTGTTCTTTCATCTGTTATATTGTTTGTTTATATATTTAAAGAAGAACATTTTCTGGAAGGCATTAAACTTTTGTGAAAATCATGAAAAATGCTGGCGCTGGCTGGCAACTTTTTAAAAAAATGCTGGCGGGGAAAGAGTTAATACACAAAACCTCGAAACGAAGAAATTTAAGCAGACTTACACTCTGGGTTGTAATTTACGAAGGTTGCCCGTTGGTTAAAACCCAAACTGCTGGGTTGTTTTAACCTATTGTTGGGTCATCTTTTGGGTAATTTATAAAGGAATCACTAGTCATTAATATTGCAGCAGCATTCAAACCCAGATCACTTAAAATGTCTGGGATCAATATTAACATTTTCATAATAAATGACTAAAAGTAAATTATTTAAAATCTACCTTCAAATACTAAAGTGCAGCCTCAACATTTTTGACAAAATGTTTTTGTTGCTGTTGTTGTTTGTTTGTTTTTGTTATGACAGCATTCAAAATCTACAGAAAGGGTCAGGTCATAGGTCAGATAAACAAACAATAGACAGACAAAAGAAAAACAAACAAACATTCAACAGATTATGCAGCAAGTCATTCAAATAAAACAATACCTCAGAAATATCTCCTCACTGCAAAAAGATCTAAAACTTTTTCCTTTTGACATCAAAATCAGCACACAACATTGATGCGGTTTCCCTTCAAAATTATGTTAGCCAATACAGTGGGCACTTCCTAATAGACAATGCACATAAACCGAGTGTGGAGGGAATATAGAAATGCATGACCCTTAAAAATCTTTATATTAAACCGACCCTTTTTTTAGGTAGCCCTGAAACACTTGATTGCCAGTTTCAGATGTGTTTGATTGGGGTTGATCTAAATGGTTGGACTAAATACACCCAAAACAGAAGCGTTTCATTGTACATATAGTATATTTCAAGCTTGTTTAGCCAGGATGACCATCACCATCACATTATACGTTTTTGACTTTTTTATTTGACTAAACATGTAAACCACAAAAAACTTGTCTAACTGTTCTAGGAGTATCATATATTATGCAAAATCAACCCTATCTAACAGCCACATTAAAATACCCCCCTCCCCAAAGATCTGTGTAACTCGCACGCTGACTTAATCTCCCACTTCTCATCCACCTAAATATATGCAGAAGCTTCCAGACTGTGTGTGTCCGGCTGTCAGTCTTTGCATTAAGCCCGAACCTGTCGAATGTGCCATAGTTGACCTGGGTCAGAACATGCCATTCACAACCACGCTGAGTCATCTAATAACATAACTACTGTCATTCTCAAGAGTGTCTCAAAGACACAAGACAAGTGACAGGAGGATGGGGGGGCAAGAAAGAGTTATGACGTGGGAGGCGACAAGAGAGAAAGAAAAGAAAGCTGCATATTTGAATACATCTAATAGAGCTGACATTTCCTAACATGCATAATATCTGACAAAGTGGCCACAAGCTGAAGTATTTTCACATTTTATATCACATGCAAACAGCTCTTCAAAAATAAGGTACTAAAGTTGTCACTGGGGCAGTACCTAAATAAAAGATGTATATTGGTACTTCAAAAGGTACACACTGGTACCTCAAAGGTACATATCTGTACCAAAATGGTACATATTAGGACCTTTTTAAAAGGTATGTTACCCGTGACAACATTTGTACCTTTTTTCTGAGAGTGTAGTAGGAAAGTTAAATGTGACCTGGTCAATGCACGAAATATGAACTATATTATAATTAAGTCAATGTGAACTGTCAATTTTCAACAGTATTATGTAAGTGATAATGTATAGGCAGCAGGTTGGTATCGCAGAAAAAATCCCCAACAGTGTGATCAGGACCCGACAGTCTTGTATTACATTGAAGGGGCTTATACATGATAACAACCGGCTACTTGTGCATTACTGATTTGAAATATTTTATTTGCTCATTTTTAACGAACGCAGACCTTCTGCGAGGAAAACCCGCTTTCACTTTCGGTTTTGAGATAAGACATGACAGTCACATGTCACGAATACACTATTTAGTTTAATCATTTGTAAATATAATGTCATATACACTCACCTAAAGGATTATTAGGAACACCTGTTCAATTTCTCATTAATGCAATGGTGTTATGGTGTGGGGGATGTTTTCTTAGCACACTTTAGGCCCTTTAGTGCCAATTGGGCATCGTTTAACTGCCACGGCCTACCTGAGCATTGTTTCTGACCATGTCCATCCCTTTATGATCCATCCACTGATGGCTACTTCCAGCAGGATAATGCACCATGTCACAAAGCTCCAATCATTTCAAATTGGTTTCTTAAACATGACAATGAGTTCACTGTACTAAAATGGCCCCCACAGTCACCAGATCTCAAACCAATAGAGCATCTTTGGGATGTGGTGGACCGGGAGCTTCGTGCCCTGGATGTGCATCCCACAAATATTTATCAACTGCAAGATGCTATCCTATTAATATGGGCCAACATTTCTAAAGAATGCTTTCAGCACCTTGTTGAATCACATACAATTAAGGCAGTTCTGAAGGTGAAAGGGGCTCAAACACAGTATTAGTATGGTGTTCCTAATAATCCTTTAGGTGAGTGTATGTTATTAAAAGACATATTTATATTACATTTTTGTGTTATATTAAACTGTACCTCTCGAAATGATTTGCAGCATCCGGATTTTCGTGTGTTATTAGTTTTGAGTGATTGTTATCTGGGAATAACAAACCTGCAAATGTTGCGACTGGCCAATCAGAATCAAGCATTCCAACGAGCCGTGTAATAAATATTTATAGTGTAGCGGTGCCGCTAAAATTCACAGAGCCTTTTTAATGGGCCCCAGAGAGGGTCTTAGTGCTCCCATTAGAATAAATTTAAATTTTGAGTGACAATCCCCTACTATGTACATTTTTGGATTATGTTATACTATTTTGATAAGACTTTAACAGTCCTTCCAGAAAAACGGCAAGTTTTTTGTGATTGTTGCGGGCAAAAATCATTGATCTTGCGGCACGTTTTCTTAAAAAATGCGATGGAATATGGGGGATATTTATGCCATGTTATGCAATGAAATTGCGGGAACTTGCCAAAATTGCGGGTACATGCAAAAACTGTGTGAACTTGCAAAAACCGTTGGCAGCTTCTTATTGATGTTCACGTCACGTAATTACATTACTTCATAACATTCCCATGACAACAGGGGACATGGCTGCGCATGTGTGAGTAAATGAAACATTTTTTAAAGGAACACCATGAAACTTTTTGGCCACTAGGGGGTGCTAGACACGTATTTTTCACTTCTAACGCCCCTAGAGCCCACAAGCGCCGCAGCACTGTCGCAAAGGAAAGGAACTGGCCAACCTTAAAACTAAACTAAAAACTAAACATTTAAAATGCTAAACGATCAACATTTTGAGACAACAGGGAGAAACGCAGTCATGTTACAACTTTCTGATGAGGAACTCGTCGTGGCAGAAGCCATTTCTCAATCTGAAGGTTGCAGCCTCCGGATGTCGTATTTCTAAGCTGTATACGTCATCAAGACTGTCTTATTTCACAATATTAACAATTACAAAGTTGACAATTATACTTAGTTAATCGTAAATTGTTGCAGTATGCTTATGACTTGCGAATGTAATACTCAGTTTACCTTAATAAACCAGGCTTAATGACGTATGCAGCCTGCATATTTGACCTCCGGAGGCTGCAGCCTTCCAATTCAGAAACGACCAGACGTATTTCCTTGCCTTTTTCCAAACAAATATTGTTGCATCGTCTCTCTCTCCCTCGCCACCAGGATTTTCCGCAATGGCGCTCGTTATTCCTCTTTTTTGTGTGAAAATCGCTCCAAATCCAAGTAAACTGATGCGTTTAGGTCTGCCGCTTTGTAATACGTCACACGAGTGACAGCGGAACGCAGCAAATGAGGAAGAGAGAAGAGAGAAACGCTCGGATCTGATTGGTGAATGAATAGGGTTTGGTTTTACACTGTGAGCAAGTTTGAGTGCTATAGCATCCTGGATTGTAATGTAAATATATCATAGACATAGTAAAAGAAAGGTAAATACGTGAACACAGCATCTGAATACAGGGAACTATATGCAATATAATCGCCGTAATTTATAAAGAACATCGCATTTATGTATGAATCAACAGTTTATATAAAAAATTGCCTTAAAGGGGAATCGAACCCGGGTCGCCCGTGTCATAGGTCCGTGACACTAACACAGTGCCACAGAATCACATAATAGAAGTTGCTCTCTACACTCCTTAAGTAGCCTCCAGCAAAATTCACATTAAAACAAATTGTGTGGAGGAAGTGACGTATGCCGTAAAGCAAATTGAATTTTGTAGGTTTTTTTTGTGCTCTGTTACTACCTGAAACCCTAAGTTTTAAAGTACGAGTAAAAGTGATACAGACCCCGTCAGGCTATGGTAGACATGTCATTCAACCTATTTAAAGTCGATGTACTATCACAAGGGTCTTGAAAATTTATTATGAAGGTTGAAAAATTACATGGTGTCACTTTAACTTTCTGCTAAGATATATATGACTTATATGAAATCATGCAAGCCCTGCATATTTTGCAAGCAGAAATCTGCAATTTATGCGGCAAAAGTGTGGCGTATTTAAAAAAATGCATCCTTAGCATAAATATGCGAACTTTGCCTGATTATGCATTAAATCATGCGATCACATAATCAAGTTTTTCTTTAAAGTTACTCTCTGTATTAACAGAATGACTGCACAAACCCTACGAGAACTTCTGCATTGAAAACACATCTCAATAAGAAGAACATTACCGAAAAGTCATTTTCAGATCATTAAAAACATCCTGAATATTAATGAGACATTTTCTGTCATTTTCTCTCTGCGTATTTTACATCTTATCTTCCGGCATCTTCTGCACACAAATGAGCTGAATCACTCGCTCGGTCGCTTGACTTATTTCTGTTCAGTACTGGAGGCGGCAATAGAAAACTCCAATATTGATTCTTGAAGCAAAGCATGAGTATTAAAAAGCCCTGAAAGCACAGTGATGTAATTCGAGGTCAAAGTCCTGAGAATGCATCTTCAACCCTCTTGCTGCAAAGCATCATGGGATTGAGAGGGTGTACTGTATCGATTTCTGCGTTGGCTGGTATCGGCTATAACTCCAGATCTAAAGTCAGTGTTGCCCTTTAGCTTAAATGGTTTTGATTAGAATGAAGGTTGAGGAAACCATATCCTGCATCAGCACTTAAAGGCAGTTTTCCCAGGCAGTATTGATTTCTAAAGAAGGTTTGCATGGTGAAAAGCTCTCTCTTATTAACACAATGGAGAGAGGAATGAGGGCCGGGTAGGATTTTAGCACAAGTCATTGCCGCCATGTCTGGAAACTCGACCTCTATAGCCAAATCAGACCATCAGCAATTTTCAGATGACTGGAAGTGGTATAGCTAACACACAAGCAACCATTTTAAAGGGACCACTTTATTTGAAAATATGCTAATTTTCTAGCTCCCCCAGAGTTAAACATTTGATTCTTACCGTTTTTTAATCCATTCAGCTGAGCTCTGGATCTGGCGCTAGCACTTTTAGCATAGCTTAGCACAATCAATTGAATCTGATTAGACCATTAGCATCGCGCTAAAAAAATAACCAAAGAGTTTCGATATTTGATATTACGCACAGCCCAAAAATAGTCCCCTGCTATTGAAAGTAACCAAGGGGACTATTTTCGGGCAGTGCATAATATCACAACGCCTGCTGCAGCCATGTTACATCAGCAAAGTCCTTGATTATTACGCCAGTTTGAGAGTATAGTTCCTAGTCATATCGGCCTAGAAAATCACAACTTTTAATTTTCCATCGGTCTTAGTACACGATGCAACTAGAGAAGTGTCAAGTTTTAAATAGGAAAAATATCGAAACTCTTTGGTTATTTTTTTAACGAGATGCTAATGGTCTAATCAGATTCAATGGATTATGCTAAGCTATGCTAAAAGTGCTAGCGCCAGACCCGGAGATCAGCTGAATGGATTCCAAAACGGTAAGAATCAAATGTTTAACTCTAGAGAAGCTGGAAAATGAGCCTATTTTCAAAAAAATTTGGAATGTCCCTTTAAAACAACAAAATGCAAGCAGAAGAAAATTTGAAGTGGTAACAAAAACATCACAGAAAGTGGGTGGGCAGGATAATTGTAAAGTAAAAAAAATCCTCAGTAATAATTGCACAATGCACCCACCATGGCCATATGCTATATGTTCACATCATCAGGCTCAAAGTCACTATTAAACACATTTCTTATTATTTGTAATTAAATTAAACATTTATCTCTTACCACAATAACATTTATACAAAGAAAAATGATTACCCAACCACAAATGTTTGTAAATTCATATTACTGAAGCCATATCAGGTTTTTTCCCCTAACCCCCTTTTCCTTCTCTCTACATCTCACCTGGCAGAAGACAGGTCTGTAGTGCTCTGAAAAAATCTGCGCCAGCTCCTCTGTATCTTCAAAGTCTAGCGGCAGGCGATCCACGCACAGGCACTTGGAGTGAAGGTGGTCAGTAGAGGTCAGCTGGTTGACGTCGGCCCATTGCACCATAAGTGCCCGGTCGCCCAACGGTTTGCCCAGGAGTTCTGACCGTGCCCTGGAGGCTGAGTCCTTCTTCATGTACTCCACAAAGCCGTAGCCTTTGGAGTGTCCCGTTAGGTCGCTGTACACCAGGAAACATCGCTCGATGTTGCCATAAGCCCGCACCAGCTCTTGAAACTGGGTGGCGGTGACTGTGTATGGCAGGTTGGTGACACACAGGAGAGAGTCCGTGGGCTGTAGCTGGACGGTGATGTCACGGCCGCGGACTGCTGACTGGTGCAGATTTCGGATGGCATCCTGTGCCTGGTCACCGTTTAGAAGAGTTACGAAGGCTAGTAGGACACACACGTACACACATAAACACACAGACAAAACATTAAAAAACATGGAAAAGGGTAATCAAACTGTTTTGATGAGTCACACTGAGTATAACAAACATGAAGGGAATAATTTATTAAGCATAACTGTTATCATATTGGCCAGAGAAAAGGATCTGGGCAATGTTGAGAAACTGGCAAGAGGTTTGCTCATAAAGAAACCACTTTAAAGTCCCCGCAAACCGGAAGTCATGTCATGGCAACATGAAGTTGGTTCAACTCTTTAAAATTAGGGATTTACAACATTCACGACGAGAAATGTCAGCAATCTGGACTAAAGCAGATATCAGGTAAGATAGCTCGTCACTTACTGCTTGAAACGGAGATCATTCAGCAGCATAAAAGAATATCGCGTCACGTGCTCATTTGAGCTATAATAAGCGAAAATACCCGTGCGTCATCCCAACAAGATATATCGTTCAGCTCCTCAAAATGCAGGTTTTAAATGCATATAAACAATCACGATGAGAAATGTCTGAAAACTGTATTAAAGCAGAAATCAGGGAACTCATCAAATATCCACTCTGAAGCTGAGATCATTCACCAGCATTAGAACGGCGCGTCACGCGCTCCTTTATAATCTTATCATAAACAAAAATGCACGCGAGTGGTTCTTGGAGGGAGAAATAATATATAATATGCAAACTTCAGACGCTGCGTAGAAGAGAGGACGGGACTTTCAATAGGTCACGTGTCTTTCCGAGACCATCACATGCCGGGTAAACTTGGCAGTGTGAATAAAAAAAAAAATATAACTATTCCGGAAAAATCCAGGATGCCTATCCCGTGTATTTTACGAAATTTCTGTGTGAAAAGGGCTCAAGTGAAACAGAATAAAGTGGTTCCCCTATGAGTACAATCCAGTGAACAACATTTAGTTCTACATAGCACCATTTTTTTTTGAGTACACAGTCTATAATCCTTTAAAACTACAGCAATCTATTAAAGGAAAACATCACAGTTTTTCAATATTTTACTATGTTCTTACCTCAAATTAGACAAAGTATTACATACCTATCTTAATTCAACGCGTGCACTTGATCTTTGTGCGGCGCATCGTGAATGTGTTGGCATTTGGCCTGGCCCCATTCGTTCCTTGGGATCCAATCAGGGATGAATTTAGAAACCACCAAACACTTCCATGTTTTCCCTATTTAAAGACTGTTACATGAGTAGTTACACGAGTAAGTATGGTGTCACAAATTAAAACATGGCGATTCTTTAAGCGGATAAAAATGAGAACTATATTTTCAGGTGGAAGAGCACTTAGTTTGCAGCACATCGACCTCAGCAAACTAAGTGCTCTTCCGCCTGAAAATATAGTTCTCATTTTTTATCCACTTAAAAAATGGCACGTTTTATTTTGTGCGCCCATACTTACTCGTGTAACTACTCATGTAACAATCTTTAAATAGGGAAAACATGTAAGTGTTTGGTGGCTTCTAAATTCATCCCTGTTTGGATCCTAAAGAATGAATTGGGCTAGGCTAAATGCTAACACATTCACGATGCGCTGTACAAAGATTAAGTGCAAGAATTGAAAAAAGATAGGTATGTATTAATTCATCCAAGTTGAGGTAAGAACATAGTAAAATATTGAAAAATTGTGCTGTTTTCTTTTAATAGACATAACAAATAAGTACTGTTTATAATGTCAAAGGTTATTCTGTATCTTCAGTGCATCCCATCTCCACCCCCCCATGTTATCTTCTCTCTTTACGTAAATCGAGTAGGCCTACAGTATACTGTACAGTCGCAAAGATTGAAAGCTTGAACAAAGAAAAGCTAACACAATAATCTTAGAAATCACCACTTTACTGGTGACAGGTCTTAGACGGCCATTTTTTAAAACACAAGAACCTGATTATAGCCTTTGTCTAAATCTGTGACAGTTATTAGCTTTCTCTTTGCTACGTCGAGGGTGGGGGTGTGTGGTAGGGGGCTTTATTGTAGCAGCATAAAGCCTATAATTCTTCTGGCATGAGACATTTAAAATTACTCATTAACGTACAGCGCAGCCATTAATAAGTGCTCCAGAGGTATTGGCTTAAAAATGACTACACTGTAGCATGGCATTGTTTATCTGTCTTTTGCCAGCGACATTGCAAATGCGACTGTGACAGATCTATGTGACTTCTTTATGTCCACTGTGGTCAGTATCAGATCAGATCAGATCAGTATCAGTTTAATTCAAACGTTTATCATTGGCTTCTGTTAACATCACAAGACAAAGGCACACAGATTACTGCAATTATAAAGTTAAAATCACAGCGTTGAGTGTTTTCATCCCATGAGCATTGTCTGGGCTGTTTCCCCTTTCTCATTACACTTATTAGACTTTTCATTAAACTGAAATGATAATATGCTGGGAGGAGCAATACGCACTCAAATACGGAGTGTGACGTGAGCCCTACTAACGTCTAGCTGGGTTTCCATCACTCTGAATGTATGCGCATTTTAAAGTATAGCATCAGAAACATAAAAAATTCCTGAATTTCGCAAAAAAAGTTTGAGGTGGTTTTTGACTTATGCTAAACAGAGTAAATGGAAACGCATTTGCAGAATAAAATCTGACGTAGTGAACATTAAACCCATGTGATTGAAAGTCTAGCTTTTTCCCGCTGAATTTGTCTGTCCCATTTATGGGGGTTGACATCATCATAATGCCCTTGCTAGTGCCTGCATCAAAAATTCTGCATTTATTCTTCTGTGAACACCATTTAGTTTGGCAATTACAAGCTGCACTGCTAGTCAATTTATAACTTACCCAATTAAAACTAAATGCAGTCCATTTTTTAAGGTGCTTTGTTACTAGGTTACCAATACCACCGTCATTCACTCATAACAGCTTAATGAAAACGCGCATAATTTGCATGTATTTCTTTTTCTCAAATTTTGAAGAGATTTGTTCACGTTTGCTAGTGTGAGTTCATTTAGCCAGGATGTAAAAAATAATTTGCATTGAAAGCATCTTGTGTACTGATACAGTTGGCATTATTAGGTTAATGCTTTATGTCGTTAAGCAATCTGGCAACATCTAATTTGCATACTATAGAGGCTCTTTATACCTGATATTATGATGCGATTGGGTTGATTGGATCACAAGTGGACGACGCTAAAGATGTTTTGAGCTCATCCGGTTTCGAACACATTCAGAATCAGAGGTAGTCGAAAACGCATTCGACTGGATTGTTTTTGTGGTGTAGACCCGCATGTGGTCGAATGTGTTCGCTTGCTCTCCGCCTATTGATCTAATGTGTGATGTATCGAGCACAATGTTTTAACATACACTCTAAAAAAACAAACGGTGCTATATAGCACCAAAACAATTGCTTTGGATCGTAACGATAGAAGAACCATTTTAGTGCCATATACCACCGGTGAAGAACCAGTGAAGCACCAGTGAAGCACCAGTGAAGCACCAGTGTAGAACCATATAGGGGCCATATAGCACCACATATGGTTCTACATAGCACTATATGGTTCTACACAGGTGCTTCACTGGTGCTTCACTGGTTCTTCACCGGTGCTATATGGCACTAAAAATGGTTCTTCTATCGTTACGATCCAAAGCAACTGTTTTGGTGCTATATAGCACCGTTTGTTTTTTAGAGTGTAGGACATGACTTAGTGTACAGTGCTGTCTGTAGTCTTTCATTTTATTAAAAAGGAAGCGGATGCTCTGTTTCTTTTTGCGAGCATGTGAAAGCTGCGCAAGCTTATTTAAAAAAAAATTGCTCTAAAAATTTCAGAGAAAGATCGTACACATACATTTATAAAAATCTGTGCAGCATGTTTACTAACAACACAAGCAGCGAATTCCGACATTATATTAGTTTGCATCAATTTAAACCAGTCATTTCCAGTCATTTGCCCACAAACGGTAATCAGGACACGAAGAGACAGATTAAAATACCAGGTGTAAACGTAAATGTGTCTCTCTCGTCCACTTGTGATCGGATCGACCAAAACACATCTTAATACCAGGTATAAACAGATTCTAAGGGGCTGTTTGTTTACACTTGGTATTAAGATGCGTTTTTGTCGATCGGATCAGAAGTGGACGACGCTAAAGACAGGTGTAAACAGTGTTCAAAACATTTTGAGCTCGTCCACTTTCGGCCACATTCAGAGGTAGTCGAAAACACTTTCGAACTTTTGTGGTGTAAACGTGCATGTGGTCGCACGTGTTTGAAAAGCCACAAGAGACCGCCTAATCTCCGCCTATTGGTCTAATGCACTGATCTATATAAATGACTGGATTGTACATAGAACGCTTAACGTAACAATGTGAGGTGAAGCCAGCACAGAGTTCGGGCGGCCATCTTGGTAAGCCCAACTGGCAGAGGGCGTCATTGACTTGCATTCAAAATCATGATCTAAATTCACCCAGTTTTTATTTAGATTTCAGAATGAGCATGTTTGTCATTAATACTAAATATGCTGCGGTCTGTCCGTTAATCTGATACTGTAATAAAGATGAATGTATGTAACAGTAACTTACTGTTTAAAAAGCAAAATGTACAAAATGTAGTAAATAACTATATACATGATTAGGACATTTGCATTGTAACAATGTACAGGGAGACTTCATATATAAAAACAAAGACTAGTAAAGAGATGTTTTATCATTAAAATCTGATAACGTCCATTGATTTAATAGAATGTTCGGGTATACCATCATGGCGGCGCGGTGGCTTCACAATTATAATGTAATGCGCAATCCAGTCATTTATATAGATCAGTGGTCTAATGTGATGTACTGAGCACAATGTTTTACATCTTTTCTGCCTTCTAGTGCTAATACACATTGTACAGCACTATCTTTAGGCTTTCATAGATAAAACCAAAGTGGCTGCTATCCGCATCTTTTATTAGTTTCATTTTGCGAGCGTGTGAAAGTTGTGCAAGCCTATTTCATCAATTGCGCTGAACTATCAGAGAAAGCTCTTACATATACATGTACAAAACACTGAGCAGCATGTTTACATTAGGGCTGGAACGACCCGTCGACGTAGTCGATTACGTCGATTACGTAATTACGTCGATTTGCCGGAAAAGCGTTGATGCGTCGCATTGTTTACGTTTTCAAATGAAGGCGGCTTCAGCTCCGACCGGATAATACAAGTGTTATACCAAACAGCCAGAACGTGATCAAAAGTGTGGGAATAATTTAAGCAGAGACCAAATAAAACACATACTGTGTAAAACTGAAATGGCATACCACAGCAGCGCAACATCTGTGCATGATCATCTTAAAAGAAAACAACCTGGAGCTCTCCGACCTCAAAATGACGCGACGGCAGCGTAAGTATTTGAATTTTTACAGTAAGTTTTTATACAACAATAGAATCAATGCAGGCATATATTGTGCTTAATACAGCTGTGTTTACATCTTAGTTTAATACGAGCTGCGAGACGCCTGACAGACACGACATTGCATCGCATCTGGGCAGTATGTTGAATCAGTAAATAAAGAGCGGGACATGTTTAACTTTTTATATTAAGAAGTTATGAAATAATAAGTTACTGTTACACTGAGATAGGCATGTGCCCGCGTGCACTGAAAGCCAGCTGGCAGCGCGGAGTTCCCATAGCTTATTTTTTGCTATGTGCGCAGATATTATAAAAGCTCGTCTCGTTAGGTATTCCTGACATGCGTTTATTTAAAGTATCAGCAGCGTAAACGCCGTTTATAAAATATTAGAAGATCATACTAACTAAATTTGTATTTACCCGAGAGTTAAATGTTAAAGTTGATGCTAAATGAGAATGCAGTAACGTTACTACTGATAGTAATAATATTAACAGTAATAATATAATGGTTACATTTTATAATAAGGGTTCATGAATCACAATGAACTTATTTTTACTTCAGTCTGAACTAATGCTGAGTAAATGCATGTACTAATCATAAACTAATGAAGAGTCATCATTAAGTACAACATGACATGTTTTTTAGTTAATGTATTAATAAACAATGATTTCATGTGAGTCATTTTGTAGTTAATGATGACTCTTCATTAGTTTATGATTAGCACTAGGGCTGGAACAATAAAGAGCGGGACATGTTTTTATATTAATAAGGAGTTATTATTCAGTTTGATTTATTTTTATTTTACTTCTTTAATATTAATATATTTTATTTGTTTAAGGTGAATAATGCCCCTTTTGCACTGTTTATGTTAGGCTGAATTAATGTTGGACTTGTTTTTATGTGATTTGTTATATTTTCCTTGGCACTGGCACTGTTTGTGTATTTGTTTAATTGAGAAAATGCTTCAATAAAATGTTGCCATTAATAGCAGATGTTACATTTATTATTTGTAAAAAAAATCTTTAGACTATTCGATTAATCTGAAAAATAATCGATAGATTAATCGGTTGAAAAAATAGTCGAAATTTGCAGCTCTAGTTTACATACAACACAAGCAGCGAACTCTAACATTATATTAGTTTGCGTCAGTATAAACCAGTCATTTCTCCCGCTCGCATTTAAACGAAAGCAGAGGGACTCACCCACAGACCACCCCATCAGTAATCAGGACAGAAGTGGTCGAAAGTGGAAAAAAGAGATGGATTTAAATAGCAGGTGTAAACGTTTATGTGTCTCTCTTGTCCACTTGGGATCCAATCAACGAAAACACATCTTAATACCAGGTGTAAACAGTCTCTTAGAGTAGTACACACTTTTTTGTGGTACTACCTCACGGAATTGCATCTTGATAGCAATCTTTGTAGGTAAATGGGTGAAATTCAATAAAATGATTTAGTGTGCTTTATTTGCATGCAATGTCAGCATAGTTTGAACAACCAGTAGGCTACACTATACATATCTGCAGATCACATAACAGTGCAAACATGTGCAAAAAATATACTGCGCAATAAACATGCTACATTAAAAATATTCAGGTTAAACTTCATATTCCTACATTAAAACACAGCAAGTCACAGAACACACAAGTCAATACTATAGAGAACTTCTTTTAATGCAAGAGATTAAGGGCAATATTATCCCAAAACGATGAACAGATGCACATTGTAAATTAGTTCTGAAAGGCTTACTATGCTAATACAAAATATTACAAGCAACATATGCAACTAACCATATAATCCTTCAAACTTTATGGTATTTTGGCACAAACTTACTTGGTAGAAGCTAGCCAGATTAGACAGATGGACATGTTGTGTGATGCCCACATCCTCAAAAACCATGAACACAGCTATACAAATCGAAAGCACTTCATATTTTCCTAAATATGGGTTAATTTGCGTCAGGATTAACAAATTAGGTCACCGTCCGAAAAATCTACGTCTTTAACTCTTTCCCTACCAATGAAGAGTATTTCCGGCAATACCGCTATTATCCGCAACTTATACAACCCGGAACGACTCACGTGGAAGAGTAAGAACTCTTATGTATGTTTTGAGCATCGCTTTGAATCTAATCTATCAAAAGTCCTTCACAAAAATGGAATAATCACAGCTTTTTGCTCAAAATTACCCATATTTGAGAGGTGATGAGAAAAGAACTAATCAAGGTAGGATGAAATGTTATTTTTTGTTTGTTTGTTTGAAAGCAGAGGGTTGATATACACTCACCTAAAGGATTATTAGGAACACCATACTAATTCTGTGTTTGACCCCCTTTCGCCTTCAGAACTGCCTTAATTCTACGTGGCATTAATTCAACAAGGTGTTGAAAGCATTCTTTAGAAATGTTGATAGGATAGCATTTTGCAGTTGATGGAGATTTGTGGGATGCACATCCAGGGCACGAAGCTCCCATTCCACCACATCCCAAAGATGCTCTATTGGGTTGAGATCTGGTGACTGTGGGGGCCATTTTTAGTACAGTGTACTCATTGTCATGTTCAAGAAACCAATTTGAAATGATTTGAGCTTTGTGACATGGTGCATTATCCTGCTAGAAGTAGCCATCAGAGGATGGGTACATGGTGGTCATAAAGGGATGGACATGGTCAGAAACAATGCTCAGGTAGGCCGTGGCATTTAAACGATCCCCAATTGGCACTATGAGGCCTAAAGTGTGCCAAGAAAACATCCCCCACACCATTACACCATTCCATTAATGAGAAATTGAACAGGTGTTCCTAATAATCCTTTAGGTGAGTGTATTTCTGTGTTTATATATTTAAAGAAGAACATATTCTGGAAGCCATTAAACTTTTGTGAAAATCGTGAAAAATGCTGGCACTGGCTGGCAACTTTTATAAAAAAACGCTGGCAGGGACAGAGTCAAACATAAGCAGTTGAGAAGCACTGCTATACAGTACAGTAATATTCAAACTGGGATTAAACCACTGTGACACAAACACGTGCAATTGCTGTGGTTTTCATTTACAACTGGGTCTGTGGCAAAAAGTAGACAACCCAGATCTGCCCTAAAACTGTGCTCATTATGGCTTGTTAGGCTCCGATCGGGCTGGGTGTCATTACCAGATGGCTGTAATATCTTAGCAGACACCAAGGCCATCAGCGACAGGCCAAGTTTGGGTCCTTCAGGCTGTGCATTGACAGAGTGTCCAACCCCCACTGGCTGTCTTCAGTGGCAGAACATAAACAAGGCTTCTCCTGCTGCTTTACAGCATGTCAATTATCAAGCAGACAGGCAGACACACATATACAGACATATCACAAACACACAGACAGACACTGTGATCTGCTCTATGACGTGTCAACTGGAGGGTCAGAGCTAGTCGTGATTATTTGAATTCTAAGGTCATATGATGTAACGTTATAAAGAGCCAAGGAGACACACATACGCTTTGGTTTCCACCTGCTATCTCTCAGCATGTCAGTAAGCACTGACAACGCTCAGCAGAGCTCACAGCTGCTACAGATCTGGAATATATGTAATGAGGAACATGCAAAAGAACAAACGAAAAAGCATCTTTCATCTTCAGGCTCTTGGGAACACAGACAGTCAGCTGTCACCATCTCAAACCCAGAGAGGATGATCAGAAACCTGTATAAAGGGTCTGGTATCATCTTTTAGCAACTTTTAGGTGATTTGGGTTCAGCTCACTTGAAGATGGCCTACTGTGGTTCATAAGAATAATATTTGCCCTAAGCAGAAAAGGCTGTATGTTTGAGTGACTGTCAGTTTTTTCCATTTATTAAAGGAACAGTATGTAGGATTGTGGCCAAAACTGGTATTGCAATCACAAAACTTGTGGCTAAAACTGGTACTGCAATCTCACAGCTGGTGGCCAATTCACAAAATGACAACATAAACATCAGTTGAGGGCTGCAACTCCATGATGAATGAAAATATCCCGGCCAGACCACTGTTGTCAGTGATATAAGTATTTGAAATGAAAATGATTTCTTAATGTCTAGTGACATATCAGGGCCATTTTATGATTAATTTAGTGCTGGGCAAAGATTAATCGCGATTAATCGCATACAAAATAAAAGTGATTTTTGGCATAATATATGAGTATGTGCTGTGTGTAATTATTATGTATAAATAAATACACACACATTCATGTATGTATTTAAGAAACATTTACATGTTTATATATATTTATTTATATTTTTATATATTCTATATTAAAAAAAATAAAAAATAATAATATTTTAGTAAAACAATTCTGAAATGAATATATGAATGTGTGTGTGGTTAAATATACACAATAATTAGACACAGTACACGCACATATATTATGCAAAAAAATCACTTTTATTTTGTATGCGATTAATCGCGATTAATCTTTGCCCAGCACTAGATTAATTGATATAAATTTCTTACATACTGTTCCTTTAACTCCTTAAACCCTGTGTACCCGCCAGTGTTTCAAAGCTGCACCATCAAATTAAAAAAAAAAGTTGTGGAGTATCAGGTTTTTTTTGTAAAAATGTAGCCTTTTTGGAGATGCCTTTCATTCTTTTATGGGGAAAAGATTTGTGAAACTAACTGAAGTCAATTAGACAGACAGAAGCCTCCCGGTTTTCATTAAAAAAATCTAAAAATGGTTTGGTTGGGTTAGTGCTAATGTGAGTGCACCCTTAAAGAGCCCATATTGTCAGATTCACGTTTTTACATTTCCTTTGGTGTGCAAGTGTGTACTAGTACATGTTACTGATATGCAAAAGGTACAAACCCCAAAGTAAACGATGGCACAAGTTATTTTCTTGGACTACAACAAACACACGGATTGTAGGCAACAGTTTACTTCTTTGAATTGGTGATGTAGTAAAGACCGACATTATCATAAATCCTCCCGCTTTGACACACAGCCTGTAAGTTAACTCCTGTTAGCAACCGAATCTTTCAAAGATGGTAAGGAGCATCACATTTCCTGTTGACGTCAAAGGTATTCAGGCCAATCACAACGTACAGATTAGCTGGCCAATCAGGGCTTTTCAAATCCATGCATTTCAGGAAGAGAGTGAAATCTGGAGCTACAAAAATGTACGGTATGTGGAAAATAATGATTTTTTTTAACCATAAACCACACGAACATATTGTATTATACCAAATACACAAAATAACGTTAAATGAAATAGGTGCAGATTAAAGGAACAGTTAAATGTTTTATACCCATAACATTTAACTGGTACGAAATTGGCCTTTAAAGGGACACAATAGGTACTCAGGGTATGATATTGTACCCCAAAAGGTACAACACTTCAATATGTTGTATACACATAAAGGTACAAAAACGAACCTTTTTAGAGTACCAACCTAGTGACAGAAAATCGACAGTTTTTCAACCTTTTTTTCTGACATATAAAAGCATTAAAATTTAACTTCAGTCATTGATTTCACATTGATTTTAATCTTTGACATGGCCTTACTAAGTCAATATTAAAGATATCAAGGTTATATTTTCACAGAATGTTCTTTACATAATATAGGATGATTTATAGAAAACAGTCACAAAAGATAAACAGTAAATCACAAAAAATAGCTGGGTTTTCACAAACCCGTAACATTTCAGTACAGTACCCATTAAGTAAATAGACATGCAGTACTGATTTAAAGGAAACATGGCATGAAAATCTGACTTTTTGCATGTTTAAGTGCTATAAATGGGTCCCCATTGCTTCTGTCAACCTAGAAAATATGAAAAAGATCAACCCAGTAACTTAGTTTTAGTAAACCATTCTTTGCAAGCATGTGAAAAAATAGGTCATTGACATTTGGCTCCCCTTGTAATATCATAATGGATAATACCACCCCTTAATCTGCACTATCCAACCACGCTGCTGCCATTTGGTGCAGGGATCGGCTCGTCTGCATTTTGAAGGACACACCCAAAAATGCCACTTTTTTGCTCACACCTACAAAGTGGCAATTTTTACATGCTATGATAAATTATCTATATGGTATTTTGAGATAGAACTTCACATATGTACTCTGGGGACACCAAAGCCTTATATGACATTTTAAAAAAGTCTTGTGAAACATCCCCTTTAAGTTAATAAGATTTGATAAGGTAAGAAAAAAGGCACCATGGTGCAACGAGAGACACTGAACTGGAAAAGAAAAAGGTGTGACAATCAAGCCCTTTTCACACAGACATTCCGTAAAATACACGGGAAAGGCATCCGGGATTTTTCCGGGATCCTTACAATTTTTGTTCATTCACACTGCCACGATTACCCGGCATCTGATGGTCCCGGAAAGACACGTGACCTGTTAAAAGTCCCACCCTCTCTTCTACGCAGCGTCTGAAGTTTGCATATTATATATTATTTTTCTCTCCAAGAACCACTCGCGTGCATTTTTGTTTATGATGAGATTATAAAGGAGCGCGTGACGCGCCGTTCTAATGCTGGTGAATGATCTCAGCTTCAGAGTGGATATTTGACGAGCTCCCTGATCTCTGCTTTAATACAGTTTTCAGACATTTCTCATCGTTTATATGCATTTAAAACCCGCATTTTGAGGAGCTGAACGATATATCTTGTTGGGATGACGCGCGGGTATTTTCGTTTATTATAGCTCAAATGAGCACGTGACGTGATATTCTTTTATGCTGCTGAGTGATCTCCGTTTCAACGCAGTAAGTGACGAGCTAACTTACCTGATATCTGCTTCAGTCCAGTTTGCTGACATTTCTCGTCGTAAATGTTGTAAATCCTTAATTTTAAAGAGTTGAACCAACTTCATGTTGCCATGACACGCGCGTCCACACTACGGCACGTGCGTCATTGTTTATGCGTCTCATTTATCATTTCCTGATAACTGCGTCAACATAGTTTGCAACATTTCTCGTGGTGAATGTTTATAGGCATGTTATCTCTCGTTTTAAGGAGCTGAACCATAACTTTTGTTGTGATGATGCGCGCATCCTCACTACGACACGCCCATTACGGCATTCTTTCGGCTTCTTGTTCACACAGAGGGTTATCCGTGTATCTGACTAGGTCCTCTTTCCGGCAACGACCCCAGAAGATTAACGGGACCAGTTTGTGTTCACACAGACGCTTGTCTTATAATTTTACGGGTATTTTCTGGGACCAAAGGTCTGTGTGAATGGGGTTATAGTCAGAAAAGACATGAAACAAGAAGAGAACTATAACTTATTTTCATAGAGCATTCTAAAGCAAATGTTTTGAGCATAAAACACATCCAAATGAGACAGGAAAAACCCTGAGTCAAAACACTGAAATGTAAACTACTTCACATCGCAATTCCCATGCGGAAAAGATAATGGTTCCGTTAAATGCTAGCATTACCCAGCCTCAATATTCAAATGCATTCTGCTCTACAGCAGACACGACTTTGGCCTTTGTCCTCCTGCAAGTGCATGTTTAAGTGCGAGAGTGTACGTGTTCCTTCTCTAAAGCCGCCTACATTTGCCACTGCATCAATTAATGATGATCTCCTTCTGTTTTACCGGCATCAGTCATCTTGTTGAAGTGGTTGTCGGGCTGAGCAGTAACTCCCACGCGCTCCCGTAAAAAGCCCCTCTACAGCTTCAAGTGGACAACGAGACCCCCACGCCGCTATTGGATCCATTTGCGGCCCCCTCTATCGATCTTTATCATCTGCGAGATTGAAATGCATGCTGGGTGATTCTTTCTGTGGAGTGCTTATGCTGTTTGAATCATGTGTATTTAATCATCACCTGTACTAAATACACCCTTCCATTCCAGTTATTATCACCTTAATATGTTTAATAGGTAAACCCCATTACCCCATTTACAGGTTTAATAGGTAAACCCCATTTACAGTTTGATTGAAGAAAATTAAACCTATTCTTAGGATCTTTACAAATTGTGTAAGGTCACAATCCAATCCTGATGGTCCTTAATGTAAATACAGTTGATGTGAAGCTTACACGTTTTCATAAGATTCACTCAACTGCTTAAACAGTTCTTATATTTACAAGTGTCTGCACTGAAACGCTTCTCTTCCAATTTATGATTCTCAAAGGACGACCGCAGCATGACAGGAGTGTCCAGTGTGGGCAGCCGCTTCCTGAATTTTTATCATTGATCACGCTGGTAGTTTTTAACGGCTATGATTTGTCACTGTACGCGATGATGAACCGTCCTTTGGGTGTATGTGCAAACGCTCGCACCGCAATTAATTTCAGCCCTTGTAAATCAGTCATTCGGAAACTGGGCATAGCAAACAACGACGCACATAACAAGAGTTGAGGCGTGAAATGACAGCATGTGGGCTTCTAATGGTGTTCTTTTCCTCCCTTTGGGACTCGAATTCAGCTGTTATCTGTGCCGTCTCTCTGCGTGATAAGCCACTGCTGAAAAAGTTCAGATCTTGAGATGTTGTATCGATGCTGAATGTTGCGCTATTGTCTGCATATATACTGTATAATAGAAAGTAGTCTAGATAGAACTGACAAAGTGGAAACATTTAAGAGCAGCTCAGGTGTTCAAAAAGGGTTACCCACTATCTTCAAAGACAGCTTGGTTTTTGGGAAGTAAGTACTTGTCTAGTTTCAATTGGGTAAAAATGCTGAAAAGAGCATCTAGCTGTTTTTTTTCTGCTAGGCATGCACCTTTATAAAGGCAAAGTATTGCAATCCTATAGAAAAATTGGAATATGATTTTAAAATTTTAGGTACGGTGATGTTTGTTTATGTGAGCATGTCAATATATGGGTGATTCTCACAAAAACTTGGTTTTAAAAATGTCAACCATGAAAATGTAAAAATTGCTTAAATTTACTTTTTTCCCACCAGACATTGAAAAACAAAGTCTGGAGTAAATGGGAACATTAATTTAAAAACTTTAACTTATCATTTAACACTTTTTGTAACATAATTTAAAAAATTAGTCCTAAAAAATATCATTACCGCAACAGTCAGAAAACATCAACACTGACATATTTTCAAAATGACATGACAAACCTGAAAGAACATAATTTGGAGATTCTGCACATGCATTTAAAATCAAAGTATTATGCTTCTATTAATTAAATTAACATTTAATAAGCATCTGTTGCGGTAATGATAATCAAAATGTCGTGTAAGCATTTCTGACAAGACAATATTTCAAATTAACTGTAAAAAAATTATCTTACCTGGTAGCCATCTTGAAGTAACTGGTCCATGTGCTTGGTCACTCAAAATCAAACTTTATTAAAATTCTGTATGTGTGCTTAAACTGTTCTCAAAAAGTGTTGCGGAGGATGAGAACATCAGGCATGGACACATAATTTTCCTAATTTTTCTTCATTATTATTATTATACATGAATATTCAGTAAATATTTTTTCTGTCATCTAAAGTAGTCTAGCAAAACATCCATTTATTTTTTTTTCTTAATATTTTTGTGTTAATTTGATTAAATTCCAACATAACGCATGTTCAAACACAGCCGGACACATTGCGGTAATGAGAATTTCAGCAGAAAATGAGATAAAATTTACAATTATAAATTCTTATGTTTGAATCACACATTGTGCAAGGTAGAACACAGTATTGTGTTAATTCTGATGCTTTTTAATGTTACTATATTACACATTTTAAAGCTAAAATCATTAGTGCCGTGGTGTTTCAATGGTTTCGTGAAAATCACCCATATACTGTTTGTAAATACAAAGCATACAAAGTATCGTAAAACATATAAATATTTTATAATAGTAGTCAGCCTGATGTTTTATTTACTACGATAAATGCAGACATTTAGGTGACTCAGTTATTGATTTCATGCACATTTAATCCACTTTAGAAACCTTTCACTATTACCCATTTGATAAGTGATTACTGAAGGATCATTATCAGCTGCATGACTTGCAAGTTTTCTAACAGAAACCATGAAGGGGCCGATGCTTAAATTTACCGGCATCTCGTACAAACTCTTTTCAGCAATTTTTTAAAAACAAACAAATCACTCCTCTCCAAACACTAGCAATGGGGAAAGAATCTGTGTTTATTATTTAATATAGATTTAGCTCAAAATACCATATAGAAAATGTATTATAGCATGATAAAATTGCCAGTGGGTGTGTCCTTTTAAATGCAAATGAGCTGATCTCTGCACTAAAAGGCAGTGCCGTGGTTGGATAGTGCAGATTAAGTGTATGTGTTATCCCCTTCTGACATCACAAGGGGAGCCAAATTTCAATTACCTATTTTTTCACATGCTCGCAAAGAATGATTTACCAAAACTAAGTTACTGGTTAGTTCTTTTTCACATTTTCTATTAATTACTTGGTGAAGGATAGCTCTACCTCTGCCATGTTATGCTCTATGTGACTTTCACGACACGCCTCGGTTTCCGTAGTACGTAGCAACTAGTAAAATATTGGTCACTTAAAATAAAAGTACAGCACATCTACTAATAATATTACATAAATAAATCTGTTTTTACCAATGCAAAATAAGTTGGACACGATGCATCGCAATGCAAATGCTCATTTGTATCCGATGCATCGCATCGTTAACTTTTTATGCCAATGCACCAAGCGAATCGGGGAATCTTCCCATCCCTAATGATGGTACAAAACACTTAGGGGTGTTACCAACATCCACAACACCCAAATGCCAGGAACTAATTACATTTAGCCATTTCTTGCTCTTTATTGGGAAATTTAGCATTTTGTTTAACACAGTAATATCATAATGGTATGCAAGTGCTGTAATAAAATAGAAAAACCCCCTTAACCTTTCTGTTTTGCTATTAAATTATGAACCATAATTTTTCTTTAATGTATCTCACATCTTAAAGATCCAGTGGAGAAGAAGGTTTCTCTTGCATGATTGATCAGCGCTTGGTCAATGTCAGGGTTTCCCACAGCACATTTCAGTTCAGGCGGCCCGCCTTAACTTGGAAACCCTACCGCCTTAACTAGGTCGTCCAAAAAAAAAAAACATTTTGCTGCACAAAAGGCCGTCAAGTGCATCTCGGAGAATAGCGCGTACGCGCTTCACACCGTGAGTGGGGACGCGCGCCACATGGCCGAAATGAGAAAGACGTGGTCCGGACCGTCGCTGTCTGGAGGATAACTAGCCAGTTGATAAAACCTCTCGGAGAATAGCGCTGAAGTGCTTCACACCGTGAGGGTGCACGTGCACCACATGGCCGAAATGAGATTTGACATAGTTCATCATGTCTGGAGGATAGCCAGTTGATAAAACACGTGTCCGTGAGAACTCTAAGTGGACTTATGTTTTGGGGTTATTTAAGCCTGTTATTGTATTCGTCTATAGTTCTTGCAAATTTAAAGTAAGTTAGCTGGTGACTTAGTTGTTTAAGCAACCTGCTAGCTAGGTTTCACGTGCCTGTTGATTAGATATAATTGTTGAGCGCTCTTGCTCACTTTATTATGTGCATTATTTACATGCTACAGTAGTTACACTCCTTTAAGATAATGTAATTAATAGTGGGAAATAATCAGTTTTTACCATTTTTTGCACCATCTATCGTCGTTCGCCTGACGTTCTACAACATCTGCTTTAGTTTGTGTTTATTAACCCTTTAGTTTCACTTCATCACACAGCTATTTTCGTTAGAGGCATCTGTTAAAAACATTTAATTCATTAATAATCCAGTATGTGTTCATTTTCTGTCATAGTTTCTTCAAAGTTAAGTTTAATTTGAGTGTTTTAAACAAAAATATTAAAATTTTCATCATGACGCATGATCGTCCCTTTGATTACCACGCCCTCTGCCCCGCACACTCGCCCAACCCTACCACATTAACTAACCAATTTTCTGTGGGAAACCCTAAATGTTGCCTAAAAAACATTTGACTGGATTTACTCTTGCTACTAATAGTGACAATAAAGTGTTAAATTGAAAATAATGATCATACACATATTTCAGTAGCTGAATAAAAATAACAAAACACTAAGTGCATATTTCAAAATACAACCATTACTACTATGTTACCATCCATGTAGGCCTACATTAAAGCAGGACCATGTAAAATGTGTCTTCATTAACGGACAGTGCAGTTGGGACAAAAGTCCCATTGTTTAACTTTAATTCCCATGCCCACCGCATCCATTGTCATCCCGCTGCCTGTCTGGCACACCACACATTCCTTTAAAATTCCATCCTGGAATGGATGCCCCAACGAAACAAATGAGCTTTTTTAACTCTTTAACCGTGCTAGATGGGAAAATCCTTAGTGGTTGATGATGGGCTCTCAGCGTTAAATTAACATGCTTTGTTTCATATCGTGCAGCCTCTAACAACTGCTTTCAATGCACAAAGCCAATTTGTCAGGCTTACTGAGCCGAATCTTGGGTAAACTTTGCCTAGGAGATGGAAGATAAATATTCCTCATTACCTAAAAGGAAAAGACAACAGCCCGGAGCTAAATCCCTCCACGTGATTGCATGTCTGCTTGCACACACAAATACAAATACATACACACCCTCTGTTCGGTAATTATAGGAAAAAAACTTCACAAATGATTCTAAAAACCACCGTTAGGAGGATGGGACAGAGAAAGTACAGACGTAGTGGATTTTATGTGCACAAATGTTACTGGAAAAGCCAGGCAGTCAGATAAATGTGAGGCAGAGACAAAATAGGTCTTATCTCTAATGGCCTAGACACTGACAATTCAATTAAAGATGCCGCTTTGTAGGTTGTCTTGCATTACCTTCTCTTGCAGACACTTTTCTCCCACTGCTGAGTTAAACAACATCCTGTCTCACTGTACTTCCACAACATTCCCGCATTAAATGCAACATATTCCTATACAATGCCATACAGAGTAATTCTGTAATATTAAAAATATTAAAAACAGACTTACAGAACAGAAAACAAGAAAAGTGTACATACACGGTACTGTTTTTAACATCTTTCATTTGCGGAAACCTTGCTTCATTGTTCTCTCAAAATGTGTTTCTGTGCAGTTGTGCAGTTATCACAATGTATAAACACACTGTCAGCTACAAAAAAAATATTTGCAGTTCAAGGATTTAGTTGAAGGCTAGACATTTAGACTAAAACAAGGCAATTTTGGGATGTCAGGGAAATTTATAGGGGTCATGACATGTTTCTTTTTTATTATTTTATTATGTTCTCTGAGGTGCGCTGTAAAAGTTGTATCAACTTAAAAAAATATATACTTCAATTGGTAACACCTAAAAAAGTTTATTTAACTTCAATTTTTCACCTAATGTAAAATTTTTAATTGAAAATGGTTGATCCAACTTTTCACTTTTTACAGTGTTTTTTTTTTTAAAGCATACAAATTTAAGTAATTTGTGACCTTTTCCCACCTTGCTTTATCCTCTGTGCTTTTCTCCTTTAAGAGCGTTTGGCCTGGCACGATCATGTACGCCTATCATGATAGCTAATTTTCATAAGTCGGTTAATTGTCAAAGAAATAACGTCGACAGTCGATATTATTGTCATTTCAAGACCATTTTATGAACTGATTATATATGACAATAAAATAACATAATAATGCAAGTAGGGGTGGGAATCTCTAGGCACCTCACGATTCGTTTCTATTATGATTCAGAGGGCGGCGATGCAATGCTAAAAACTATTATCTGAATATTTTTTTTGTGTGTGACTCGATACTTTGCTTTCAAAAGTACCAAGTAATGACCCATAAAGAATTAACTTCCAATTTATTTTATTAACACTGCAAAGAACCAACAGAAAAATAAATGTGTGTCTGAACTAGCAGACCTCCTCTGGGTGGAAATGTGTAATATGGTTTCTCATGTTTGTCGTGTTTCCAAAATATTTTAGTTTTTGACATAACCTACAAATACACTGTAAAAAAATCAGTAGAAATTTCAATGTTATTGCAGCTGGGTTGCCGGGAATTTACCGTAGATCCACATTCACGTTATTTACCGGCAAGAACTTGTTCAAAGTTAAATAAATTTTAAATATCAACATGTATTTATCTTTACAGAATAAAACTATACAATAACAGCCTCATGCAAAGCATTCTGGGAACCAGAAATCATTATCAACCTTTTTCAGTTTTTTGCTTCAGATTTTGTTTCCCAGAATGTTTTGCTTGATGCCGTTCTTCTTGTTTTACTCTATAAAGACCAAGACTTGTAAACGTTTCTTGTTCATTTAAGTTTGAACAAAATGTTGCCAGTTAATAACATTAATTTTAATCTATGGTAAATTACCGGCAACCCAGCTGCAATTTCTACGGATTTTTTTTACAGTGTGGCTCTTGTCTAGCTCATCCGCCTTCAACTTCATAGAAGCCTAAATTTTCCACACGTCAGCGTTTGACGAGGAGGGTGTTGGCATTTCACGCTCAGCCATTGCTTCGGATTGCGTCTCTGCTTTTTATGTGCACGCCACAGACTGTTCAGGCGCTGCACCTTCGCGCTTCAGAGTTCCGCTTTTTGCACTTCGTCAATATTACTTTTTAGAATTTTTTCCCAAAAATCGATTTTTGACATTTGTGAATCGATTCAGAATCAACCTCCCGCATCGCGATGCATCTAAGAATCGTTTTTCCCCCACCTCTAAATGCAAGTACATCCTTTTTAAGAACACAACTTTGATTTTTGAGAATATTAACATGAAATTGGAATGTAGAAAAAAATAATATTAAAAATATTAAAAACATAAATAAATATTATAAAATATGCATTTAAATTTTAAACCGCTAATAGTCATTGTTCAGTGTACAGGGTTTCCCGCAGAAAATGTGTTAGTTAAGGTGGTAGGGTTGGCTGGTGGGCGGAGTCGAGGGCGTAGCAATCAAATGGCCGGGGCATATGCGTCATGATGAAAATTTAAATATTTTAATAAAATAAATAAATGAAATATTTATTTTTAAAACACTCAAATAAAAAAATGAACACATACTAGATTATTAATCAATTAAATGTTTTTACCTCTAATGGGAATAACTGCGTGATGAAGTGGAACTAAAGGGTTAATAAACACAAACTAAAGCAGATGTTGTAGAACGTCTGGCGAACGATGATAGATAGCGCAAAAATTGTAAAAACTGATTATTTCCCACTATTAATTACATTATCTTAAAGAAGTGTAACTACTGTAGGATGTAAATAATGTACATAAATAAAGTGAGCAAGAGCGCTCAACAATTATAGTGAACAATTAATCAACAGCCACGTGAAACCAGGTTGCTGGCAGGTTGCTCAAACAACAAAATCACCAGCTAACTTACTTTTTTGCAAGGCTGGCTTAAATAACGTCAAAAAATAAGTCCACTTACAGTTCTCACGGACACACGTTTTATCAACTGGCTATCCTCCAGACATGATGGACCACGTTTTATCTCATTTCAGCCGTGTGGTGCGTGTTCATGCTCGCGGTGTGAAGTGTGTCTGCGCTATTCTCCGAGATGTTTTATCAACTGGCTAGTTATCCTCCAGACAGTGACAGACCACGTCTTTCTCATTTCGGCCATGTGGCGGTGTGATGCACGTATGCGCTATTCTCCGAGATGCACTTGACGGCCTTTTGTGCAGCAAATTTTTTTACGCACTGTCACGTTTATAATAGCTACACCTCAGATATTAACACTGGATGTTATGGTTATGTTTAAGACGACTTTTTATTTGTATAGCTCTTTTCATTGCTTTTCGAGACATACCAACTCGTTTACGTGAATTTCCTCTTCTCACTTCTTATTCACGTCGGAGATTTATTCTTTTAAACTGTATGTATTCACCAGAAAAACGTGTGTTTGTGCACGTGCACGCACATGTGGTCCCTCTACCTAGACAGTCAGAGGCAATCGCGATCAGGTTAAATGCTAATGACATTCATTTTTATGGAAACAAACACACATATAAACACTATGCCAATATATCGCCTCTAAAAAACAACAACAACGAGGTCATGGTCACTTATCGTGCGATAAGTTAATAAAGTCATTATTGCAACAGGCCTACCTATATGCTGCGACTACAACCCAGTTTCACTAGAAATACAGCTACTCAAATGGCATTTTTAAGCACATTTTCTGTTTATTCATGTCATAGACAGCCAAACAATCTCACAAGCACAACGATAAAAGTTTTAACCACTAAATGAAGCATATAAATCAATCACTAGTGAACACAGACATATCATTCTCAGCTAGTTTGTACAAACACCACAAAGTTTTTACTCTTTTAAACAGAGAAGTGGAGGACTATGTCTTTATGTTAACAAAAATTGATGTAATACAGTGGTAGAGAGACGTTGTGAGATACCCTCTGCTACCCCTTAAGTGTCATACTTAAGGGAAAAACTTAAGGTGCTTTATGCAACCGGGCCAAGACCTTTCAGTCTAATTCTATTCTTTCTGCATATTCCATCATCTAAAATTGAATCAAATAAAACATTCTCTGTTTTAACCTCTCGACGCGCACTAATTCGTGGGCGTGATGGCGTCGTTTTTACGCTGCTAACAACATCTAACGTTATATAGCCTACTGTCTACAAACATTATATAATATTAATAATAACATTAATATACATCGTTTAAAAGGTCTACAGGTTTAGCATCAGTGTATGGTCTCTGTTTTGAGATACAGATGCTCTAGCATGATAAATGTAGTATTTTGTTCCAGAAGTCCAGATGACAACATGCAGAATATAAACGGGATTCCTTACCTTGGTGTTAATATAAGGATCGCGAGTCGAATCCAATCTGTTTCAGATGTGTGAATAACCCATGAAATCAGTCTAATAGAATTCATCAAATGACCATTTTTGTCCACAAATGCGTATAATCCATGAAATATAGATATATAGTCTGTTGTTTACATCAGATTTCGCATGAACGTGTATGAGATGGAACCACAGCGGTCATGTCAGCTGGGGGTTCAGGGATTTTTTTCAGTAAGTTTCACATTCCTGTGCCGGCTTGCTAGGTGTTTGCTCAGATTTGAGGTGAAAGTTTTCGCTGTAGATAAAAGTTTTATTCCCACGCAGAGTGTAACAGTAATCTAATTACTGTTTTTGCAATAGTAATCCCTTACTTTACTCGTTACTTGAAAAAAGTAATCGGATTACAGTAACGCGTTACTTCTAACGCGTTACTGCCCATCACTGCTTACAAGTGCAATAAAAAAAATCCAAAGTACCAAAAAACACGGAGGGGAATGGGGATGGAGTATTTAAAGGTAAGTGAATGTGGTGTGTTATGATGTGTGTGCGCGAGCGTTGGTTGCCCAACGAGGACGATCGCTCTGCTCCTTCACAGACATATCATGTACACCTGACATTGAGCTTTTATCTGTATCCCTACGACCCTATTATTTACCAAGAAAGTTCCCGCAGATATTTTTTAAGCTTGTGTATATTCACCTGAAGGCTAACCTTGATACCTGTATGGATATCCAAACCATTGTAAAAACTGTGCAAAGGCTTTTATGGATTTTGTCAAATGCACAAAACTATGTTATGGGCGACTTTAAACATTGTAATATGGGAAAGTCCCAGTATGCGTTCATGTGTAAAATGTGCTGCCAAATCTCCCTTAAAAATATATTTTCAACGAGGTGTTTGTTCCAGAGTGCAGTTTAGCCACTAGTCAGACCAGTAAACCAACAGAGACTGGAACTTAAGTTCTGTCCAGTTGCGTAACCTCGACAATGCATCCTATGAAACCGTGAATAGGTCAGGCATAGGTGTTGACAATGCAATAAATAGTCTACTTAATATGGTTTCAACACATCTTGAGGGGGTAAAGACTTGTAGGATTAGTTTTTAGTGATTTTTCATCAGTTTTTTATTGTATCAGCCTCATATCTTAGTGGAAAGACTAAAAAGGTTCATAATATTATTTCTGATATGTTTGCTGATGGATTTTTGGGTTTTATCTGATGTTATTTTTTCTTCTACAGAGTCATATTATATAATAAAGACCTTATACATCTTTTATTAACGCAAATTCATTTTAACGCCACTAATTTCATTAACGTGCGTTTAACGCAACGCCCAATTTCTGTTTGACCCTTGGTCTAGCTAGCCCACAGTTGATAAATTGAGACACAGCCTTAGACAGTAAATGTGACCCATGCTGTCTAAATGAGTCGGAGGTTTTCATAAAAATAAGAACATTATGCACTCGTCTAGCGAATCCAACGCTCTAAATGGTCATTGAACATTTAAAATGATCTTTTTTTGTACGTTTTTTGAGAGGTGTACCGTCCTAAATGCTTAATTAATACACAAAGGATGCATGTCCACCCACTTGCGTATCTCATTTTGGTTTTAGTTTTAAAACATACAGGAATTAGAAAATAGAGTGCAGGACTTGCTTGAGGTTAAAATAGTTATAAAGAGAGATAAAGTTCGGGTCCTAATTAATGGTAAAATAGTTATTAAGAGCGACAAGACTCGAAAATGATCTTCCTCGCACTGACTGACACATCTGAAGCACGTGCACACAGAAGTGCGAGTGCCCGACCCTGATATGTGTACACAGAGACAGAATTACTGTTTTAAAAACTGTTTAGTTATGTCTTAAGTGAATTTTGGTTAACTGTTAAGGAAAAATATCTGATGTGTAACATTATATTAGATCCTTACATTATAGACGGTCTGAGTTGCTAAACTGATCTCTTGAACAAATGCCTCGTCGTAAATAACAAATGTTTTGGTTTCCTAGGTAATCTATGTGTTGTTGTTTTTTTGCTTGTTATATAAATAAACTACGTTTAAAGACCTTTGTTGTTATTTATTCTTAGCGGAGTTTACCGGAAGTTACGTGCGGACCGCGACAGCCGCTTGTTTACAGATCTAATCCTGTCTTTCTCAATGCCAATCGAACAATAAAAGAAAAAAAAGTTTAACATATATTGATGTTGTTTTTTACTTGGTGCGTGCCAAATCTAGTAGTTTTACCAGTGATTTTAATGTACAGATGTGGTAATTTTTGTGGTAATTTTTCAAAAATAAGTCTAAATGATCTTCTCCTTTATTTGTATATATCTCCTGTGTTATTATGTCTCATAAAAACAATGTCTGAAATTTCAGAGAATTACAAAGTGAAACTTTCAGTGACCTACAGATAACAGGTGGAGAAAACTAAAAGCAAAAAGTATACACAATGTGGCTCTGTGATACAAACCATTGCTCTGTTTGCATGAGCCACCCACGGAGATTTAATACACCTGAATACAGCTTTAGAGTATATGTTACCAATCCATTTATCTGTGGCCATATATAAAATTACTCCACAGCTACTTTTTCATTCGAACAATGACAATGTGAAAGGTCGCGGAAAGTGTGGAGTTTGGAAACATTTATTCGGTTTGGTGAAACAAGTGTTGCAGAAATTACAAACTAGACCTTAAACATGCTGATAAAATAAACAAAAAATCCAAATATTGGTTTCATGTTAAAATATTTGGTTCCATACTACAGATAAAGTCTAGTCGAAGGCTCCGGCAGAAAATGGATACAATCACACATCACTAGCTTTTATTTGCTCGAAAGAGGGAAAAGTACACTTAAGGTCAGGCAGCATGGTTCTTTATTTACATCAGTAACATTCCACTTAGTGAACATAGCACTGGTGCAGCCCTGAAGAGTAGCTGCCATCCTTTCCAGGCAATCCAAACATTTATAAAGCTGGAGAAATCACAGCCTCTAAAGGAGAGAGCTGTCCAGTGTCCACCATTCTTGTTTGGCATTTAAAGACATTGGACGCATTTATACGCACACACAACTCGTATTCGAAAGAGGCTTCAGCCATAAAACACTGTAGGATTTGCAAAACAGAGCTGATTTTATTAGATTCAGCTTGTCAGGTGTGTGTACTGTGTGTCATGCAGCAGTGTAAATTCTTTTTATGTAATGGTGAGAATCAGTAAAGACAATACAATATTACATCGATATTGGTCACTATAATACATTTAATGAAACTATGAAGAGAATATATTTTATTGCTACTGTATATTCTGTCTGACTTTCGTTTGGAAAATTTAAATTTTCCCAAAAATATTTATGTGAAAATAAATATGCAGTATTTTTAATTATTTAAATACTGAGTGCTGTAAAATACAGCAAAACCCCACCACCACATTAACAGTTTTTTTACCTCACTTTATTGTTCACACACTATCAGAAAAAATGGTCCAAAGATGGTCCCATGCTGTTGGGAAGTACCCTTTAAAAAGGTCCAAATATGTATCATTTAGGTACAATTGTGTATACATTTGGTTCCAATATGTACCTTTGAGGTACTAATATGCACTTTAAAAATGGCTGAGTTACTTTTGACCCACAGGGCTCTAATTTAACGATCTAAGGGCATTGTCTAAAGCGCACAGTGTACGGTCTAAACCGGCGTGTCCGATTCCACTTTTGCTAATTTAACGACGGGAAAAATGGTTTGTGCACCGAACGCAGTGTCAAAAAGGGTTGTTCCTATTCTTGTAATAAGTAATGGGTGTGTTTTGGGCGTAACGTGCAATAAACCAATGAGAGTCTCAGCTCTCATACCCTTTAAAAGCCAGTTGCGCTGGCACCATGGCTAATCCCTATTTAGATGACGGATTTTGTAAACTGAAAAACTAAGCGGAGGAAGAAGACCCCCAGTTTAAGATTAATGTTAAAGGACAAGTTCGGTGTTTTACACTTGGAGCCCTGTTTTCGGATTGTTTATGATGAAATAGAACGGTTTTGACTGAAATTTTGACATATGCAGCTGCCCCGAGAATTTTCGGGTGTTTCTTGTATCACCTCCCACCTCTATAATGGGTGTATAGGTGCACAGGAACAAGGGGTGTTCACTGATATGCCTACACAAAAATCGCTGCAAAAGATGCTTTCCAACAGGTGTTTTACCGTTCGTTGTAAACTTGTGGACATATTTTCCAAAATGCCTCACACCTATATATTCTTCCGTTGAGAGCTTGAATAATAGACACTCCAGCCCAGTTGGTGGCGATAATCCGCCTTTGTCAATTGCAAGAATACAAACGGGTTCCCGGCGCAGAGTAATACCGTACCTCACAGCACATCTAATACAAGTCAATGGAGTTGGCAAAAACTACGATAAAACCTGTTGGAATGCGTCTTTTGCAGCGATTTTTGTGTAAGCATATCAGTGAACATCAGGTTTTTACCGTCGCAAACGAAAATACCTATGATGCAGTTTTTTACCTGATGGGAGGGGTTCTGGTGGACCAATCACAGTGCTTGCGGTCCGCATAGAACTGAAATTTTTGCGAGGTGCACATCAGGCTACGCAGAGCTACGCACAGGCTACGGATAGCCTACGCCGTAGTTACGGCATAGAACTTACGCGCAACTATAAATCGGGCTTTATGGGTCAAAAATAACCCAGCCATTTTTAGAGTGTGCACTTTTTGGTACCAATATGGTACAAACGTGTACTTTTTGAAAGGGTACAGGCCCAGTGACAGCTGGCAATAGTGTACATTAAGCAAAAAAAGTCTAGAAAGTAGGATGAAAAGACTTTTAGCCAGCAAAACCTGGCACTGATCCTTAAACAGGACAGGTCTGATATCAGACTTGCACGTCTTGTAACGAGCATCTGAAATGAGAGCTTGCCACTATTGTCACTATTTTGGTTTTGGAAGGCAGCTCTTCTCTGGCAGGCCTTAAAAGCATATGTTCATATCATTGATATGCCTACAGTAGGAACATTCATAATGCAGCTATAACATGAGAGAGAAGGGGGAGGTGTGTAATTCCCTTACTGTACGCCTCTAGCATCGGGAATATCAAGAGCACATTTCAGCTCCGGGCTGTATGCCAGGCAAGACAAGTATTCTCTTCTGTAGTTTCCTTTTTTTCATTTTTCACTGTCATATAAACTGTCGTTCTTTTCCTCTACAGTCCCTATCAATTTTTCCTCGCCTTTCCTCATTTCATCTCTTGGAAATTCATTATTCTTTTCACACTCCATGGATCTTTTAGTTAAACTCAACTCCAATGGTTATACTGTAGCTTCCCATAAACAGCAGGTCTATTAACGAACTGTAAAATCCTTCAACGCAAGAGGTGGAGTGAGTTTCGGCTCTGTATTGAAAGAGCAGAAGTACAGATCCACTGTTTAAGCGCACCTCACACAGGCATCCCTGAAACCGGAGCATCTGCTGGGGTGCTGGCAGGAGGTGACAAGCTCAGAACGGCTAGAGGATGAGATCATCACGGCGTTTCACCTTTATCCCCAGATACTGCTAATGAGAGCATGTGGGAATGCTTGCCATGCTGCCCGAGGATTTAGGCACTGACGACATTCAAAGGGACAGGATTCCAATATTACTTTTAGGTGCAGGTTGATAATCAGCCATAGGGTTAGCACTAGACTATACAAAATACCTATGTGTGAAATATGCAGATGTATTTGTGGCAACTGTACGGAGGGCACACACTTAACGTGATTTAAATCAGCGATCCTTAATAATATACTTCAAGGTATACTGAGGTTTTAAAGAGTCATGGTTTCAAAACCACTTAAAGGAACACGCCCACATTTTGGGAATTTAGCTTATTCACCGTATCCCCCAGAGTTAGATAAGTCCATACATACCTCTCTCATCTCCGTGCGTGCTGTAACTCTGTCTGACGCAGCCCCCGCTAGCTTAGCTTAGCACAAAGACTGGAAATGCATGGCTCCAGCTAGTATACTGCTCCCAATAAGTGACAAAATAACGCGATCATTTTCCTATTTATGTGTTGTGATTTGTATAGTCAAACCGTGTACAAATAACAAGGTGATATGAGACACAGCGATCTTTTAACAGTAGTCATACTGAGAACTATATTCTCTGAAGACGAAGCACTGCCGCATGGGCGGAGTGATCTGCTCGCAGCACACGAGAAGCCCCTGGTGAGGAGCAGAGAGTAGTGATGGCGAAGTGAAGCTTTCTTGAAGCAGTGAAGCTTTCAACCCAATTGTATCGGAAAAAGGTTCATTACTCGAAGCTTTTCAAATCAGAGCTCAATGAGGACCTCTGCTGGTGAAAGTGCTGTTTCACAACATGTTCCACAACCAAACAACGTATTAATTTAATTATAAAAGCAAAACTTAATGGATTTACAAATTAAGGATAGATTCATAAATAAATGTAACACTATATTAAATACATGACCAAAGCATGTTCCATTTCATGCGAATGGTACTTCAAACAAAAATAACAAATTAAGGATAGACCTTGTCTCAAAAGTATAAAGTGTGAACCAATTAAAAAATATATCATGGTATTAAGTGGTGCAGAAAAGGCTTTTTACTACTAATATATTCTATATATATCATAAACTCACTATACAGTAATCGATTCCGTGTAATGCAATACTCCAATACAACCCATGAGGGCGCGCCGCGCATCGCACAATTCTAAACATTTGAATCAGATAATGAAGCAGTCACGTGGGTGTGTGTGAAACGAATCTTCGGACGTCATTGGTCACGTGATTTTGCCAGAACGAATCAAGCTTCGATACAAAGCTTCAATGAAAATCGGTTCGTTTTTTTGACACACGCTTCGGAGCTTCGGTGTCACTGGTAACATCACTAGCAGAGAGTTCGGTCAGAATTTTGCAAATCACTCCGCCCATGCGGCAGTGCTTCGTCTTCAGAGAATATAGTTCTCAGTATGACTACTGTTAAAAGATCGCTGTGTCTCATATCACCTTGTTATTTGTACACGGTTTGACTATACAAATCACAACACATAAATAGGAAAATGATCGCGTTATTTTGTCACTTATTGGGAGCAGTATACTAGCTGGAGCCATGCATTTCCAGTCTTTGTGCTAAGCTAAGCTAGCGGGGGCTGCGTCAGACAGAGTTACAGCACGCACGGAGATGAGAGAGGTATGTATGGACTTATCTAACTCTGGGGGATACGGTGAATAAGCTAAATTCCCAAAATGTGGGCGTGTTCCTTTAAGTTTTCTGTGATGCTGTTACCAAGGTATGAGCAAAATTTATTCAATTATTAAGTCATGTAATAGAGGTCGACCGACATGCTTTTTCTCTGGCCGATGCCGATTTTTTAGAAATCAGGGCAGCCGATGGCCGATATGTTTGGCCGATTTTCTATATGTACATAATAATCAAAATGTTCTCATCATTATTAGCAGATATTTTAAATGCAAAAATTTCACTATTTAAGTCAAAGTATTTAAAAATATATCTTTCTGAAGAGTTTTACAACCTCCTCTGCACCATGCATTTATCAGACACAGATATTACCTGACACTCTGCTGTCATCATCTTTGATCAGTTTTTTACAATGGCTTTTATTGCTTTAGGATAAAATCCTTATTTGGTAGACCTGATAAAATATTTATTCATCATAAAGTTAATATAGTAAATGTCTATGGTTTTTAGTTGAGACTGTTATTTAGGGCAAATCTTTCTAAACACATTTACATTCTTATTTCTGAGACGCTATAAGTGACTGATTGTGCTGACAGTGACGTCTTGTGAGTTTAGTGTTGGGACAGATCTGTTGTTTCAACCGTTCATTCGAACGAATCCGTTCAAAGGAGTCGGTTCGCGAATCGGACGCGCTGTGTTGTAATCCAGGCTGAGCAGCGCAAAACTGTAAACAAAGTCTTACTGTAACAACACGAAAAACATTTCCTTTGTGGATATGATTTGGTCTTCCGACCTTTCGCCATCGGGTCAGTTTTGTTTTGAGTAATAAAAGCAGGGAGACAGAAAGCGTGCGCGCGCGGCTCTTCTCTCTCTGTCACGCAAACAAAATTCATCATCACTCATTAATCACATGAAATGAGCCTAATCTTTGCACGGACAGTGCACCGCGAGACATAAGCCCGTCGCGCTGTGGTACTGGCTGCTTAATTTGCGCGATCCGCCATCATTTAGTAAAGCTGTTTGTGAACAAGGCATGGCTGCACACACACGAGACGGGAGCGATCTGCTTGCAGCAAGAGGCAGCGTCACGAGTTCTTCAACAGCGCTTAGGTGCCCGCAGATGCGCCTGCCTATTAATCGGCCTAATTTTGCAGCAAAATCGGGCAAAGCCGATTTTTTAAAATATGCCAAAAATCGGCCAATTAATCGGACGGCCGATAAATCGGTCGACCTCTATCATGTAATTGATTTTGATGTTTACATCTAACAGGGTTTCCCGCAGCACTTTGCAGTTCAGGCGGCCCGCCTAAGCTGGGAATCCCTACCGCCTTAACTAGATCGTCCAAAAAGGCCGTCAAGTGCATCTCGGAGAATAGCGCAGACGCACTTCACACCGCGAGCGTGCACGCACGCCACATGCCTGAAATGAGATAAAGACGTGGTCCGTCATGTCTGGAGGATAGCCAGTTGATTAAACGGGTGTCTGTGAGAACTGTTAGTGGACTTGTGTTTTGGGTTTATTTAAGCCTTTTATTGTATTAGTCTATAGTTCTTGTTTATTTAAAGTAAGTTAGCTGGTGATTTTGTTGTTTGAGCAACCTGCCAGGCTGCACCTGCCTGTTGATTCAATATAATTGTTGAGCGCTCTTGCTCACGTTATTTATGTGCATTATTTACATGCTACAGTAGTTACACTCTTTTAAGATAATGTTATTAATAGTGGGAAATAATCCGTTTTTACAATCTTCGCGCTATCTATCATCGTTCGGCAGACGTTCTATAACATCTGCTTCAGTTTGTGATTACCGTATTAACCCTTTAGTTTCACTCCATCACGCAGCTTTTCCCATTAGCGGTATCTGTTAAAAACATTTAATTCATTAAAGCGTAACTAAACCCCTGTTCTGAGCCTGACGCAATTTTTGAAAAATGTAAGAAAAGTGGGCAGATCCCAATGGAGATAGAGGGGACAAACTAAGCTCGTACCAAGTGTGTGGTGAGCTTGAACCTGCTTACGTTAGGTATTTTTTTGGACCCAACATCCAATAGGAAAATTCAACTGCAGTAGCCACCGTTCAACCTGAAGAGGGCAGCACTAGCTACGTTTACATGGACACATTTTGTCTCCATCGGATTAAAATCCTTTCGATTAATAAATCCTATCATAGCGTTTACATGAACACTTAATAATGTGATCGGATTGATGTGCGTGTTTAAATGACACAAGATTTACATCAGATTTGATCATTTGACATGCGCACATTGCATAGTTTCACGCTGTTTCAAGATTTGCTTTGTGCCTCAGCTGATTATAAAGCAGCAGCAAAAACACCCATTCACGTGTGCCCAAAAAGCATATTTTACTTCACGCAGTGCTGCAAGGACCGTTCGCGAGAGCGAGTCCAAACACACGCGTTTGTGGATCAGAGAATAAATCATGGACTGACCGGACAACGCTGTCTTGTATCACTTTATGGGGAATTGGAAGGATAATAGGAACAAGATTAACAAGACAATCACTTCTTGTGACTTCCTTCAACAAAACAACTCAAATATTTGCGTCACATACAGTTGTGTTCAAAATTATTCAACCCCAACTGAAATTGATTGTTTTAGCCGGTTTGACATTGATTTTGATCATTCAGTCATCCTGCTTAAAATTACATCAAAGAGGCATGTGTAGGTCAGACAAATATAACATAACATTTATAATGAAATAACCACAAATGTCTTTTCTGTGCTTACATCATTATCAGTTCAACCCCCAAGTGACATTCAATTTTAGTACTTAGTACAACATCCTTTTAAAACAGCTTTTAAACGTGAAGCATAGCTTGACACAAGTGTCTTGCAGCGATCTACGGGTATCTTCGCCCATTCATCATGGGCAAAAGCCTCCAGTTCAGTCACATTCTTAGGCTCGCGCACTGCAACTGCTTTCTTTAAGTCCCACCAGAGGTTCTCAATCGGATTTAAGTCTGGTGACTGCGATGGCCACTTCAAAATGTTCCAGCCTTTTTTCTGCAACCATGCTCTAGTGGACTTGGAGGTATGCTTGGGATCATTGTCCTGTTGAAAGGTCCAACGTCTCCCAAGCCTCAGGTTTGTGACGGACTGCAACACATTGTCATCCAATATCTCCTGGTACTGAAGAGAATTCATGGTACCTTGCACACGCTGAAGTTTCCCTGTACCTGCAGAAGCAAAACAGCCCCAAAGCATGATTGACCCCCCGCCATGCTTCACAGTAGGCAAGGTGTACGCTTCAGATAGCGCACAGCAGTCGCAGTTAACATCTTTTTTCTGCCACGACCAGGAAGCGTTTCAACAGTGCCCTTTGCCTTGAATTTGCGAATGATGCTTCCTATGGTGTCTCTTGGTATGCTTAACATCTTTGCAATCTTCTTATAGCCATTGCCCTTCCTGTGAAGATTAATCACCTCTTCTCTTGTCTTCCTGGACCATTCTCTTGACTTCACCATGTTTGTAACCACACCAGTAAATGTTTAGAAGGAGCTGAGTATCACAGTCATTTTAAAGCTGCCTAATTGGTGCTTATTAGGCTTTATTGCTGTTCCCTGACATCCACAGGTGTTATCAATACCTGATTGAAAACACTTCAATGAACCTCTGTTCTTCAGAGTGGTAGTTCTTTAAGGGGTTGAATAATTGTGTCAATGAAGAATTCACAAAAGAAACATTTACTACTATATTACAAAACCAATTGATGTCATTTTAGTTGCATATGGTTCTTTAAGAAGTCCTTGTAGGATTTCATTCTGAATACAATTACAAATGTACACTAAATTCCCTAAAACCCTTAACAGCATTGGGGGGTTGAATAATTTTGAACACAACTGTATCATTGCACGTGTGAATATGCTCAACACTCCCGTCCTGCAGGTGGCGGAAATGCACCTTTCAGTTGGTTTGCCAACCGCCATTAAAAAAAGAAAAGATGGCACATGCGCAGAGCATCCCAGTTTCAGTTATCCATCCGATCAAGTGTATACATGTCCTTTTGAGCGGATTACAAAAGGTATAAACCACCCCTAACAAGCGGATTAGATTTTTAATCAGATTGGCACTTTTTAGTCCGATTGAGGTGTTTACATGGAGCATTTTTATTCAGATTGATCAATTAAACGGATTACAAATGTCCATGTAAACGCAGCTAATGAGCTGTTTTTACACCATATATTGTAATATTGAAACAATTTATATACAAACGTCAAAAAACTTACTAAAATCAACAAACAGCACTAATAAAGCATCATTCTTACAGATCATTAACTAAAAAAAGTTGGTTTAGGGTTAAGTTACTCTTTAATAATCTAGTATGTGTTCGTTTTCTGTCATGGTTTCTTCAAAATTAAGTTTTATTTGAGTGTTTTTAATAAAAAAAAAAACATTTTCATCCTGACGCGTACACCCCGCCCCTTTTATTGCCACGCCCCTGTACCGCCCACCTGCGTAAACCTACCACCTTAACTAACAAATTTTCTGCGGGAAACCCTGTCTAATATACAGTATATCACAAAAAAAATTTGGGAAAGACTATTCAAATTTAAGGCTTTATTTTTACCTGGCATACATGTTGTATGTTGCGTAAAGATAAAATGTATTGTGTCTCGTTGAAAAGTTTATTGTATACGCAGACATTTGACAATAACACATTTTAGTGTTGAAATGGCAATACCGCAACACAGTGAAATCGTGGTATTTAGCTTAAGGTTATAATGCTTTCAAAATCTCATTCCGGCCCATGCCTACTTTACAATGAAGTATTTGAGAGCTTTGTTTTTTCTAGTATTACTGATTTTTTTTATCTTAATGTTTCAGTGGTGCAAAGCCAATCAATTATTTTTTAAGTTGAACAAGTTTACTAACAATAACGTGATGCCGATGTGCTCTAAATCATAATTAATTCATCTGCGTGTTGTAAAAAATTAAAATAGATTTTTGCCACAAGATTTCAATAACCTTTATTATGAGCATTTTGCAAGCCCTGATGTTTGAACATTGAAAATGTCTTCATTGTTTTTTTGACCAGGCTTGTTGTTCCCATCAAAACAGCATTAACTCAAGACAAAACTTTGCATTTAAAAGATAAATGTTTATCAATTTTGTAGCTGAAAGATTTGACAGGATGCATTTTGAACAATCAGATAAAATAGCACCTTGGTCGCACCCCATGAATAGGACTAAATATATTTTATATGTTTATCAAACTAAACTTTAACAAGCTTATAATTATATCAACTCAATGCAGTCTGGTTTGTACCTGGTACATACCGTCTGGTATGTACATATGGCTTACATATGGTCAAGATCTTGCACGTGTTATTATTATATAAACATTTTATCAGATATGGTATCATATAAATAATTGTCGACAGGCCGTTGAATTATTCGAAAATAATGCACACCCAAGGTCGTAATGTGGCACAACGCGAAGTGTCAATTATTTCGCTTATACCACGATTACCACAGACATTGCTCTGGTGGTCATTTTAAGACATTTGACAGGGTAGGTGTGCGTTTATCAAAAAATAATGCATACACATTTAAAATTTCTTAAGCAATCAGAATAAAGCATTCAACATCCACGTGGTATAAATATGTGGGTGAGTCATGACCGAGGGGCAACCTTCCGATCTCTCTAATGAAGCCAACACGGAAGTGACTAAAACTGCAATTCATCGACTGGCCACTTGAGGCTGACTCCCATGTTAAAAATGGCCAACTTTACAGTAGAAAATAATATGTTTACAGCCTGGTACAAAAAGTGTTTTTGGCCTATATAGCTAATTTTGCCCTTCATGACAACTGTGAGGGGGGTGAATTTTTTTGTAACTCATCTGTTTAGATTATATTAAGCCTTAAACTTCTGCATAATTAAGGGCGTGGCTGCTTGAGTGTCGGTTGAACAGCCACCGCTGTCACTAGACTCTCGCTAGGCGGGCGTGGTTTCACCTCAGCTTCACCCATGTCCCTCCACTTTACCCATTTTCGGTTTTCCGCAAGTAATTCGCGGGGACGCGCGGCCAAGATGGCGACGGCAGGCAACGCCTACTTTAAGCTTCAAAAGCGATCTTCACAAACCAATGGGTGACGCCACAGACACTACGTCCATTTTTTTACGGTCTATGGTCATGACAGTTACCGACAGTTTGAGGATCCAATGCAGTTATGAAGTTTAGACACAAGATCTTTCTAATACTTTTCATTGGTAAAATATTTGCAAAGCACACACACAAATGGTGACCAATATTAAAGATTTTTGGGAAAAAAAAACTAAAAATTACAAAATTTGGAGATCGGACAGTGACGACATGTAAAAAGTATCAAAAAATTCTGAAATAATGGAGGAAAATACAAAATTTTGAAAACATTGATTACCAAATGTACTGCAGTCTAAAAAATGCTGGGTTGTTTTTAACACCTAAAGTCTGTAGAGGAGCGCTTCCCGGACTCAAAATGTTAGCTTGAGGTGCTCTTTGGATGGGCAAATTATATATGAAAAACAAACAAAAAACTCCAAGGCACTCTTTTTAGAAAAGTAAAAAAGCCTTTATTGCTATGGCTTGGTCATAATAAACCTTTAAAACACTCAGGTCATTATAAACCTATAAATCTCGGACGCGTTTCAGCATACAAGCCATAATCAGGGAGTCAACTGACGAAGGCTTGTATGCCGAAATGCGTCAGTTTTCTAAAGAGAGTGCCTTTGGAGTATTTTGTTTGTTTTTCATATTTGTTTTTAACACCGCTGGGTTAAAAATGACCCAATGCCAGGTTATTGTTGCTCAACCATGGATTGTAATAACCCAGCAGTTGGGTGGAAACATCCCAGCATTGTTCTTTCCAATATTTGCCCGTGCAGCATGGGTTAAAAACAACCCAGCATTTTTTAGAGTGTGACAGATTTTAAATTTTTTTTAAATTACTACAACTTGTTTTGTATAAAAGCCACGTGTGTTATGAGATCTATCTGAAACTTGGTAAAACTTCAAGTTTCAATGTAATTTAAAAGTACAGACAAAATTTTTGCAGGTAGAGGTTTGCGACTTTTTGCAAGATAGAACAATTCTCACTAAGTGCTCATTTACCACGGCAGGATATTAACAGATGCAGTAAGTAGGAAAACGTGTGATGTGAAAAACTCTGGATTCTGATGGCTCAGATGGAAAAGGACCATTAGAAACATGAGAGCAGTAGAATGACTGAAGGAGACCAATTACCTGTTCCTTTGTTCCGGTCCACGAAACAGTATTTGAGCTCGTACTCACGTAGAATGTCATGGACCTCCTGTGAGGGGTTGAGAGAGAGAGAAATGGGTGAAAAAGTGGCACTCGAGGCAATGTTGCAGCAGAAACTATGAATATGCATGCAACATTTGTTGATATTCTCATATTGTATGGATTTCAGAAGAACCCTTGCTGATTTGCTTGGTGTTAACTTGGTGTCAAATATTTTTGCTTCCATCCTCACATATTGTACAGGGCTAATGATTTTATCTATGTAAGATTTAAGATTTAGGAGGAAAGAATTATGTAAGCAGTATCGCAGACTGTTTCTACCTCTAATTTTAAAGTAATTTGGACACAAAATGTTTATTTTAGAAGGGTTTCTAAATTGATCTTAAATCAAATAGGGCACATAAACTTTTCCGGCAAAACACTTTTCACAATTGACCTATGGCTAAGCAACGCCCCCTCCACTCACTCGGACAAAGAATCAACATTCGGTGACAGGCATTATGGCAGCTGTCACAGTAGGAGACATTTCACAGGAGGCAATTGATGATTTTTTTGGAGACAGAAAGACTATATATCATCTCGTCACCAAAAGGGCCTTAACAATGCATTGGAGGGTTATATTAATAATTTTATTGTTAAGAAGGTCAATGAAAAGCTTCAGCTCCAGGCAAAAATGTACAGGTCACAGTGTAAATGCGATAAACTGCACTTAGTTGCCATCATGATCAAATTAAATATGTACAGGTTGCATACGTTTTCAGGACAAGCCCTTTTACCATCTTTTACAAAGAGTACCTATCCGTTAGTTTGGTGCTACAGTATTTACATGAATCATTCAGCACAACATTGCTATTACAAATAGGGCTGCACAATTAATCGAAAGAATCGATTCATACATAAATGCGATCTTCATTTTAAATGATGGCGATTCATTTGCATATACAGTATTTCCCTGTATTTAGATGCTGCATTCACGTGTTCACGTATTTACATTACAATCCAAGATGCTATAATATCAGTCAAACTTGCTAACACACTCATACAGGGTAAAACCAAACCCTATTCCTTCACCAATCAGACCCGATCGTTTCTCTCCTCTCTCATCTCATTTGCGGCATTCCGCTGTCACTCGCTTGATACGACATCAAGCCTGGTTCATTTGAGTTAACGGAGCATTACATTCACAAATCACAAACATACTACAACAATTTATGATTAACTAAAATAGTAGTCAACTTTATAATGTTAATAGTTAATATTCTGAAATTAGACATTCTTTATGATGCGCATCTTAGAAATGCGACCTCCAGAGGCTGCAGGCTTCAGATTGAGAAACGACCTCTGTGTTACCACCATTACAAGTTCCCCATTAGAAAGGGTTTTTAGCATGAGAGAAACATTGTAACATGTCTGCTTTTCTCTCTGATGCCTTAAAATGTTGATCAATTCGTTTTTTAAAGGTTTAGTGTTTTTAAAGTTTTAAGGTTGGCCAGTTTGATAGTACAAAAAGCACAGGTGCTTTTTAACAGCAAACAAATTTTAAATTACTATAAACTTTAAGGGGTCTAAAATAAGGAAAAGAGACTTTTAAGACATGTTATTATAACTGAAAGTCCTGTAGCACATTTTTTTTTAAGTTAAGTGCATAATAAATGTTTTTGTAAAAAAAAAAGAGAATCCGGATCTCAATTCCCACGGAGAAAAATTGTGATTCACATTTTAGCATGAATCGTGCAGCCCTAATTACAAATAACATTTGTTATCTTGGTTATTTACAGATATGTTAATGAAGCTAAGTGACATAATGTACAATGCAGAAGCTAACGTTAACATTTTATAATGTTAGGCTAACACAGTGCTTCTCAATTATTTTCTGTCACGCCCCCCCCCTAGAAAGAAGTAAACATTTCGCGCCCCCCAACTTTCCGCCGCGACTGTAAATAGTATAATTTGTCTATAAAATGACACATCTGCAAAACATTGTATCCTTATTAACATTAAAGAAAACACAAAAATAGAAATATCGATCAACTTACAACAAAGAATAACTTTATTAAAATTTTTTTTTATTCTGTAACAAAAAAGAATTAAAATGCATCAAATTTGCCTGAAAAAAAACAATCCTTATTTAAAGTATAATATTTTTTGACCATTTGATTCTGAAAAATTAAATTAAATATAATCAATAAATAATAATAAAAACTTAAGCGGCTTATCAGCGTGATTGGGGTGTAATGTCTTTAAGTGACAGTGCAAAAAAAAAATCACTTCCTGAAAAAGTATTTTCCCCGGGGTCTCGCGCGCCCCCCCTGGTGTCGCTTCGAGCCCCCCCTGGGGTTCCCGCCCCACTATTTGAGAAGCACTGGGTAGGCTTGCCGCGATAGTCGGTGAAACGGTGATAAACGGTGCTTCAGCCTCTCACCGGTTAGATCACTTGCCCACCGCGACACCGTTCACCGTCGTTTTGATATTTTCGTGTAATTAATTCATTTAGTTTCGTTAGAGAGAGCAAACACTAAGAACTGAATGTGTCTGCTGACTGAATTTAGCGGAGCTGAACGCGCGTCACGTCACAGAGCAGCAGGTGTCAGATTTCATTTATTTCTGTCAGAGTTTGCGAGGCGAGCTGACTGATGATGACAGAATCCGCGTGCTTACTCGTTTTTGTTATAATATACATATATGATGTTTAATATAAGCGAGATCGTTTTGTTGTTGTGTTTTTCATCAAGAAAAATAATAAACCCATCATTCAAGCAGCGCTTTTATGGAGAAGTAGCCGGTTGCTCTGCTTGGGACTTGCGGGTTATGTGAGAATTACCTGTGCACATTGACTCAAGCACTTAATTAAACCAGCTGTTGCACTGGCATTGCACGCAAATTCATACGCGAAACAGTTGCGTAATTCAAAAGTGAAAGTAAAATGTGCACGTCTGCATGCGCATTTATAAGCCCCTCCCACCCGGTGATACCGGGATCACCGAGTTTGTGACGCGCCGATTAACCGGTGGGAAAATTACGTCACCACGGCAACCCTAGCACTGGGCTAAGGTTATGTTAGAGATGTTAAAGATAGCGTTCAAATACGTTGTTGACTTAGCTTAGAACAGATACAGACATCCTTGTTTAATTTATCCAATTTTGGTGTTATTGTCTACCGCATAACTTAATCACTTAACATTATCTCGGTTGAGATTAGGGCTGGGTATCGATTCCGATCTTCCAGATCGATTTGATCTCGATTCACAAGCTATCAAATTGATTCGATTTCGATTCGATTCCGGTTCTCGGTTTGGTTTTTTTACTCGATTCTTGATTCAACTCAATGAATATAGATTTGATACAAAAGAATAAAATAAAAAAGAACAGAGAACAGCAGTTTACAAGTGGGTAATTAATAAAAAGAAATTAAAAGCCACAACACTATCGTCGTCGTCTTGCTTGTTAATTCTAAAATGCTTCCATACCTCTGACTTTTTATGTGAAGGTGGCAATAACGTCGATGAAGCACCTGAAACTGCCACTTTAAGCACTAAATAAATTAATAACAGGCTCACCTCTCGCTCCTTGGTAACATCGCGCAGGGCAAAAAAAGAGGGTGACATCTAGTGAAGAAGACTAGTAATTAGATTAACGTTAATCTTACGTTCAATGTTTGCCGAAATAAATATGAAAGAAAAAATGTATTCTGCTCTTTGAGAATCGATTTTGAATCGACCACGTTAAAAAAAAAAAGAATCGAAAAATAGATTTTTTTGCCCAGCCCTAGTTGAGATGTTGCTTGGGAAATTGTAAAAAATACACGAAGTCGCCCAGCCTCTCAGGAAACCTAGTGTTAGAGTTGCATGTACCCCATGCACACCGTTTGACCATTTTAAACTTAAAATGACAAGAAAAAACATAAAAAAAAAACAAATAAAAACTGACTAACTGCAATGCATTTCAATGGACATGTAAGTAGAGAATGTCCGAGTGTATTGGGTTAGCTATGCGCACTATGATTGGCTCATCGCGTTTGGGGGCGTAGCTTAGCCATAGGTCAATTACCCCATGATTTACTCACCCTCAAGCAATCCAAGATACATATGTCCATCATCTTTCAGACGAGCACATTTGGAGTTATTTTAGTAAATCCTTGCTCGTCCAAGCCTTATAATGGTTGAAAACAGGGATCAGGGAATAACTTTAAACCTCAAAAAAGTACATTCATCCTTCACATAGGTAATCCACACGGCTCCAATGGGTTATTAAAGGTCTTCTGCGAGTAATGGATGCAATTTTGCCGTAAATAATAACTATAGCTTCCGGTATCTACGCCATCTTAGACAAGATAGTTTAAAGGCGGAGTCCATGATGTTTGAAAGCCAATGTTGATATTTGAAATCACCTAAACAAACACGCCCCTACCCCAATAGAATCTGGACCTTCTGTTGATGGCCCGCCCCACACATACGCAACCCGGCATTTGATTTGATTTGATTGGCTATAATTGTGTTTTGGTAGTCGCCCCGTCTCCTTTTCCAATGCGTTTTTCAAACATCGTGGACTCCGCCTTTAAGTGTAGCGAGCCTTGATTGCTTTTGGGTACGTTGTGCAGTAACTCTTGTGAATCATGTAAGTCAAAGATGGCATTGTTACCGCAAGCTAGTTATTATAGTTTATAAAGTTTAAAATATGCCAACTTGGATGGTTTAAAGTTGTTCCCTGATCCCTGCTTTTTACTGTTATAAGCTTGGAAAAGCAAGGACATTTATTAAAATAACTCCAAATATCTTTGTCTGAAATATGATGGACGTATGTATATTGGATTGCTTGAGGGTGAGTAAATCATGGGGTAATTTTGATATTTGGCTGGAGTATCGCTTTAATATACCAGGATTTCAGTCTGTCACAGTTAATAATAATAATAATACCCAAATTAGTGATCATTCACATATGAGGTACAACAAAAACTAAATGTTCTTTTATCATTATGAAACAGAATGATGCCGTGGACATGAAAATCTGTTCCAAACGACAGCCACAACCACAGAGTGTCCAGTGTTACAATATCAGATAAACACATACACTGTGTCATAAATCTCTTCCTCTTCCCTTTTATGCACACAGCATGCCCTGCTGTCACATCTAGCACATGTGTTAGGGGAGATAAACCAGAGGTGCCCACACTGCCTTCGTGATTCACAAAAGGAACATCCAAAGGACACACTTGAATTATGACAAAAAGGTAGTTCTGTATTCACCAGAGGACACCGTATTAAAACAGTGTGGGACCGTTATTGTGACTGTGCTGGATAACTGTTCACTGTGAGATCTACTTTCATGACATTTCAGCAAAAACAAACAGTTCTTTGTGAGCTGTTGTTTGTAAAAGGTTATCTGCAAAACACTTTGAATTTCTTTTATTATTGTTTAACTTGTTGTTTAAAGGAAAACACCACAGTTTTTCAATAATTTATTATGTTCTTACCTCAAATTAGACAAATTAATACATACCTATCTTTTTTCAATCTGTGCACTTAATCTTTATACAGCGCTTCGTGAATGTATTAGCATTTAGCCTAGCCCCATTCATTCCTTAGGATCCAAACAGGGACGAACCCAGAAGCCACCAAACACTTCCATGTTTTCCCTATTTTAAGTATGGTGGCACAAAATAAAACATAGCAATTTTTAAGTGGATGAAAAATGAGAACTATATTGTATGGCAGAAGAGCACTTAGTTTGCAGCACTCAGGTGCAGTAATTTTGGGGAAGTTTGAGCGAGAGGGGGAGTAGCCAGGAGTGTTGATGTTATACTGCGTGCCGAGGTTAAAGTGCTGCGAACTAAGCGCTCTTCTGCCATGCAATATAGTTCTCATTTTTTTTTCTCATCGCCATTAAGGGTGCGTCTCATTTCTCTGTCTCACCCCTTCCCCTCGGTATTGCGCGTTCATGTTTGGCGAAGTGGCGTCTGAATTCTCAGTTTGATCAAGGGCTTGGGCCAAGGCGTAGGGATACATAGCCCTTGAAACGAATGACCACACTTGAAAGAGAGGGTTAAACGTTAACATAGGAATTTCTCAGGAGAGCGGGCATCAAGATGTTTTATGGCTGAATGTCGAACTGTCAAGGAGTCGCAGAAATGAAAGTAACGTTATTTTCAGCAGTTTAATTGAGATTATATTATGATACTCATGTTTTATGCTACTTTTAATAAAATGTTCAAGCGATTTTAATTGTAATGTTTTTGTTTTAAGGTGCTAGCTAGCAGCTAAGATATGCGCTATTTTTTTGAGCTCAGCTAAGGCAATTGATACCACAACCTGAGACGACGGCATCTTCTTTATGTCACCGCTTTTCTGTTTACGTAGCAGCCAGTTAGCTGCAAGGGAAGGTGACACAAACGTTAATCGAGTAGTGTCTCATTTTTTAGACGAACGATCTGTCTTACCCGTTCACTCGGTTTCGAGTAAGACAGAGAAATGAGATTGGCCCCAAGTAATTAATGTATCTCCTCCAATATGTTTGAAAACCTTTTAAGTAACCAATAAGGTACGAGAGGCTGTGCTGTGTCGTGAATAAGTAACGGCTGAAGGGCGTTGTTAGGCACGAAACGAAGCGGAGTGACTGCAACCCCTTCGGCCGTTGCTTATTCACGATGCAGCGCTTGCCTCAAGTACCTTATTGCTTTTATAAAACGGTTACCACACAATATTAAAGGAAAAAATATATTAGTGCAACTTTCATGAAGTTAAATCAATAAAAAGCATTCATTCCGCTAAAAAAAAGTCCCTGACCATGAACAAAAATGCGTCCCAATGTGTGATATGCATGAATGCTCAAATAAAAACATCAAACTGATACGTGTGGTTGCTAAGGGTGTTGCTAAGGGCGCAGTGATAAACAGAACCGTTGGGTGAAGCGGTCATACCAGTGTTTTATCATGAATAAAGCACACCTATTGACCAATCAGAATCAAGGATTAGAACTAACCGTTTTATAAAACTTCATATATAACACGTATATGCCTTCTGATGTTCTGTTTACAATACACTAGTGCTGGGCGATAAATCGATAACGATAATTTTACCGATATAAATTTCCCGAAAAAAGTGTAACGACACTTCAATAAGTGATCGATAATGTTTACGCACTGTGCGTAATGTTGCGCAAGCACTTGCGGATGCGGCACGCGCTCTTGATTTACAATCACATTGTCAGTTAGACTTGAAGGAGTGGAGTAAGTTGAGGCAAGTTATTTATTTATTAGTAGAGCCCTATGATTTTCGCGATGCGGATAACGCGGACGGAATCACGGAATGCGTGTAATCCAAATGTGTGTAAACATTTTCCTTTTGTGTAATGTTGGATGCCCAAACAGGGTTCGTCAAAGCCCGGATCACCGTAGACAAAATAGGTACACTATACTCAGGGCTCCAGACTAACTTTTTTCACTAGGAGCACAGTGGCCCCCAACTGAAAATTTTAGGGGCGCAACCAGAAAATTTAGGGGCACACACAGTAAATCAACATGCTAACCAAATATTCGCATTTCTTCTAATTTCCACTGTATTACTAATATACTTGATGATAGATGCAGAAAATACAATGTGCTGTTTCAAATTCAGTGTCACATTTTATTGTGCACTTTTGGAAAATAAGGTCAAATTTACTGGTTGCACATGTGTGACTGGATGTAAAATTCAGTGGCACACTCTCAAATTTTAGGGGCAAAATGCCACCATTTGGGGGCAGTCTGGAGCCCTGATACTGTACTTTCTTTCAGCGTCTGCCTTGCGCGCGCACACGTCCGCACAGCTTTAAAAGTATATTTACAGGACATCCACAAATTCGGGAAACTGAGGAAAAACAGCAGATCCACCACTGCAGTGAATAAAATATATGAGTGTGCGCTCCCACAGCAACGTGACGCTCTTGACATCCATTTATCAGCGTGTATAGCTCGTATATGTATAACACACGCGTGATCACTGAACTAAGTTTTCTTTCTTGTTTAAGTGAACATAAACAGCTGGATGTTACAGAGTATATTGAAACTTAAAGCAGTCTGTCTTGGGTCTTAAAGTGACAGTAGCCTGCTGCTTTCTGTGTCAAAAATGTTAATTTTATAAGAAATATATTTTCATTTAATACAGATGCCTGATTTGTATTTGTCATGTTCTGAATAAAAAGTAGTTTAAAACCATTATTAACTGTCTGGTTTTTACAACTTTCATTCAGGAGCAAAAATCTGCCTTTTAAATTCGACAGGAATAAAGATTTGTTATTTATCATGATAATTATCGATATCGACTGATATGGAAAACTTTTTTTTTGATAATTTTTTTGGCCATATTGCCCAGCTCTACAATACACAAACTACATTTTACTGCTCGGTTTCCACAGAAATGTGCTTTGTCTAATTCACGTTCTGTGATATTTCAAGGAGCAATGTACTGCGTCTCTCTACCTCTAATCAGAGTCAACATGACACTTCCCACACAATAAAGTCTGCCTCAGTTATGGCTTTCTCTTAACACAAAGCCTTACACATCCATTACAATGGCCCATAAATGGGCAAAAAGCCTTAAGGAAGCATCCAGGAACCTCTGAATATGGATTGAGATGTTAGGAACAGCATCTGTGTATCTGCGTGTATGTGTTTGTGTATAAACTTCCATTAAAATAAATCAGCTAATAACATCTGGAATATCTGAGGGCTAAGAGAGATGGATGAGAAAGTAACTTTTAATTGATAAATGAATGTTCCTGCTATTGTTCACCAGTTTGTGTGCACGTGACACAGGTCATGAAGCCAGGAGTGCGACTAAATACGAACAAAATGTCCGAGGAGGAATTACAAAACGGCACGTTAAAACTAAAAAGGGAGAGAGTGATTTATCACAGTACGAGTATAATTATGCACCCTTGTTAATCATTTGCTCATGTTTTTTTTGGGAACTCAAGACCACCAAAATGAGATCTGTGATCTGTAATGTTTTCTGAATGTGTTGTACAAAAGCACAATGTCACCCTGCCTGTAACTACTTGAGGACATTTGCACAATGACTGCACAATACAGCTGGGCAATAAGCTTTAATATATTTTAACCCATTTTAATAACTTGAAAAGGGCCATGTGGGGACTTTCCTAAACATAGCTGAGTGATGAGATAAATAAGGAACTGAGTTTTTGAACCACTGAAACAGAGAGATAAAGCTGAGTCAAAGGAATTGAATGAGTCATAAGAAGATAAGGATCCTAGTCATCTTTAGCTATTAAGAATCTTAGCTTAATTAAAAACATTAAAATAATCAAGATAAAGAATTTACAACGTTACTTCATTTATATAGCCAAATCATGTGATGAATATGTGAATTTTTTGTAAATATTTAACATATAACTTAGCTTTAATACCCAAAATACAATACAAGTTTTCGTTTCACAGTTTTTTACAGTGTACCTGAATTTGTTAAAGGGGCCATGGCATGAAAATCTGACTTTTTCCATGTTTAAGTGCTATGATTGGGTCCCCAGTGCTTCTATCAACCTAGAAAATGTGAAAAAGATCGACCCAGTAACTTAGTTTTGGTAAACCATTCTCTACAAGCACATGAAAAAATAGGTAGTTGAAATTTGGCTCTCCTTATGATGTCATAACGAGCTCTTATTATAATAATACCACCCCTTAATCTGCACTATCCAACCACAGCACTGCCATTTAGTGCAGAGAAAAGCACAATTGAGTTTTAATTGCAACAAAACACCATCATTGTGATCAGTGTTTGAATTTCATCAGCTCATTTGCATTTTAAAGGACCAACCTGATCTCACAAAGTACCGTGGGATAGTCACGGAATTTTTTGCAAATTTTTCCGTGGCATTCTCACGGATCTCCGCATTTTTCCGTGGTCTTGCTATGGACTGTCTTTTTCCGTGGCATTCTCACGGATTGGTTACTCAACTTCTTTTTCCTATTTTCAAACCATTTTCGCTTCGTTTAGGGTTAGATTTGGTGTTTGCCTTAGTATGTCACTTTAACTATTGGTTTATACTATTTTTTCAGATTTATTCTTTTATATTTTCTAAACTTTAAACTTGTCGCCTGGCGTTGGGGTTAGAATTGGGTTTGGGTAAGGATGTCATTTCATGCAAATCTAACCCTAAACCGAAGCGAAAATGGTAAGATAATAGAACAAAACAGTTTAGTAAGTGATACGTGAGAATGCCACGGAAAAAGACAGTCCATAGCAGGGCCATGGAAAAATGCGGAGATCCGTGAGAATGTCATGGAAAAATTCTGTGACTATCCCACGGAAATTCGTGAGATCAGGTTGTAAAGGACACACCCAAAACATTTTTGCACACATCTACAAAGTGCAGGGCTCGAAATTGCGACCATTTTGGTCACATATGCGACCGAAATTTAATCTGTGCGACCTTAAAATATATTTGGGAGCATTTGTGCGACTGCCCATTTTGTTGTGATGCGAGTTGATTGTGATCCTGCGTGCTGGCGCTGTCCCAGGTTCAGTGTTCTCTCCAACGATACATAACCAATCAAATTTCACCATTAAGTTCTTGCGTTTAATGAAGACCGCAGATTGGCTAATATGAGCGTCAGTCATTCCTTGTTGCCGTGAAGCGCGGAAATGTGAAAAGACGAACGCGTCGGGAGCATGACGAGAGCGAGCCGATTACAACCAAGGTTATTACTGTATTTTTTGACGACGATCCGGATTCAAATGTAACTCCACCACCGGAAAATACGAGTTGACGTTAAACCTTTCAGAGAGAGTGGCTTAAAGATTTTGAGTGTCTCCGCTATGAACATGTTACTGTGTTTACTTTAAATCCTGTAAAACGGGGTTAATGGCGGAATCAAAACATTTTAAGCGCCAGACGTACCTTGCTTAAACATGGCGAAAGTGCCAAAAACACAAGACGTGTCATGACAAATGTGTTTATTATTGATGGAGACACCGACCTGTCTGTCAGTGTTTGATGGTGTATGTGCGCATGCGCTGGTGAATGGACATTCGACAAACATCCTTGTGGTCCATGTTGCTGTGGAATACGACAATGCTGATGGTATGTTTTTGTTGTATTTTTTAAAACATTGCCTATTTAGTAGTAAAAGCATCCTGGTAATGCAGTTATCAATACCAATATATATTAGCCTTCTATATTAGGGTCACTTTTGTAATGTCACAATTAATCAGTGTTTTACGTGTTTGCTAGATTTTCTATGTAATCTTAATCATGTTACCTGTAATTGTTAAATTATTATTGCTGCTATACTATTTCAACAGCATTTGGGTATTAATTTAGGAATTTATGCAGTAAAAAATAAAATAAAAAAGAAGACCAACTTTTAAATGCTGGCCATAGGATGTGTAAAGCCCGGTGGTGGTGTTTTATTTTTAATAAAATAAATCTATTAACATTTACATTGTAGTTGTGGTGCTTTTTAATTTTTGGATGGATGCGCCTAAATTTTTCCTGGTGCTCCTAACTCTTTAAAGTTTGGAGCACCAGTGCTACCAAATAAAAAAGTTAATTTTGAGCCCTGAAGTGGCAATTTTAACATGCTATAATACATTATTTATATGGTGTTTTGAGCTAAAACTTCACATATGTGCTCTGGGGACACCAAAGATTTATTTGACATCTTAAAAAAGTCTTGTGCCATGGCCCCTTTAATTAAGACACAATTGAAGAGCTCGGATGGAAAAGTATCAATAATGATACTGACCGAATGCCCTTGGCACGCATTATGTCAATCAAATCGCTTCAAATTAGCATAATCCCACCTTGAGGCATTCAGAAATTGCAGTATAGGCTGTTAAATGACACGATGATTTTTCTGCAAAGTCCTCTAAGTGCACAGAAGAATTGTATGAATTGTTTTCCGAATCTTCACATTTTTAGTCTTTTACCTTTTGCATCTGAGCTCTTTAATTGCTTATCATTTAACCTTCTTTATATTATTATTTTTTGCATGCATTTTAGTCATTATCCCATTTTCATGCACATATGTAAATAAAACAATAAATTAGCTAACCTGTGATGTTCGTCATAGGACTGGGAATACTGTCTACTTTTAACATATCTTAGATGAAAAAGGCTGGTGTATTGCTGTCACCTTTTCCAATAGACACGTGCTGCTGGTTAGGAGCATGTTCATAGAGGAAGACCAGATAGTGGAATTGTAAAACGCAGTGAAATGTGAAAAGCCCTCTCAGATAAAGGGTTTACTTTGCTTTGTGGTGACTTGAGTCAACAGCTTAAATGGATGAAAGATCAGAACTGAGCAGAAACAGAAGATAGACAGAAATCTTCAGACACAAGGGTTTAAAAATGTATTGATCAGTGAGACTGGGAAAACACAAAAAATTATTTAGTGACAACAATTTAAGTATTTAGTAACAATATACCTTTAATTTTGCAAAATAAATCAAATGTATTTAAAAGTAAGAACTGTTTTGGTAATGATTTTTTATTTGATTAATTGAAAAATAACCATTTAATTTTTAATCTCCTTTTAATTGATTGATTGTTGCCGCCCTAAAAGGCACATACTTGTAACTTGTTACGCAAATACTTGTCATTGTCAAAATATTTGTATGTGCTAATGTTGTGAGTGTTCAGAACGATCGTGCACCACATCACTCCAGCCCAACATCTGCTAAACCAAAAACACCAAAGTGGACTGTCCGACTGAGTTTATAAGAGTTAGGAAAATTATATCGCCCAAAATATAAAGCGCATTCGAAGTCACCTGACACAAAGTCAACTGGCTTTATTTCTCCTGCCCCCCACCTGTGTCTGACCTGCCCCTAAATTATTCAGTGTGAGGCTGAACTATTGGGTACGTATGAATGAGAAACAGAAACAGAGATGCTGATAAGCCAACACTTGATGACATGAACACAGTGGTGTTGTGCACCTGACACTCTCCACTGATACAAAGTGCAGTCCTTTGTAAGTTTATAAGTGTTCATAATACACGCAATAGCTGCTATACGCCTCACAGCAGGCTGTAACAGTATTGTATTGTGTTTAATCCCACAGAAATCATAAGATAGATATTACTGAACCCCTAAAAAGCACGTGCACGTTCAGTGCGCTGTCAATATGCAGACACAACGAACAGCGTGAGGAAGATATTGATTTTTCCCGAAGCAGAAAAAAATATTAAAACTCCCTCATGGTTCCAGGTATGCGACATGTTTACTGACATTAATAATGTGGAGAAAACTTTGTAGGAAATGCCACAGGCAGCAGGCACGTTATCTCAGAAATGAAAATCTCCCACTCGGTGCTCTTTTCTCTGATTCAGAGTTGCAGGATCTCTGAATGAATCCACCAGCAAATACGCATTCAACATGTAACCATATAACTACTAAGAAGTGACTTGTCCACGAAATAATAAACGAAGGAGAGCCCCGATGTTTTTATCAGTAAGTAATGAGGTAATGTGTGTTGAAATAACATCCTTAAAAAAACACAATATAATTTACAAGAAAAAAATCACACGGGACGTTCGTCTCATACTTTCAGCTGTTTAATTTGTTGTTAATTTTGTTTTATAAGACGCTTTACGCGGAGGTATCTTTTTTAAATGTTATTTTAAAGCGGATAATGTTTTGGGTAGCGCGGTATTCCGACGTTAAAAGTATAGGGTAACGTGTTTTTATCTCACTGTCATGCAACTAAACATATCCATTTACTCCCATATCTATATTTTAAAGTAACCGTTGTTTTAATATTACTTTCTATCAACGTATCATCTTAAGCAGTCGCCTTTTCTGTATTTGTTTTGGTTGCTAAATGAACGGTAGTAGTGCGCTCTGCAGGTGAATGTTTAACGAGCATTAACAGACATCGAACGTGCATAAACTAAACGGTAATTTATGTGACCTCAACAAACTAACAAATGTTGTCCATGCCATAAAGAACCCCTCTCTGAAAAGTTATCTCTTTAATCATAGGAACCATGTAGCAGTGTAACTTTCACCTGTCAGGCTGATATATTGAAATCCCTCTAACTGTTACCTGGTTAGTGGTGTCCTGTGGCAGGTTCTTAATAAGGATCTTCCTCCTGTTGCTCAGCTCTCTGCGAGTTTTCTCCAGACGTCTTTCAATCTCCTCCGGATCCAGTTCCGGTAGATCTCTGAGGATGGCGAACCCCTCGGAGGCTGCGTCCTCATCCTGTCGGCTCGCGGGGCTGTCGGAGTCCGGGTGAGGTGAATTTTCCCGCTTCGTCGCGTGTACGCTCGGCGGCTGGATGGATGAAGCGGCCGCCATTTTGCAGCGCTCGGTGGAAAGTGAGTCGGATAGAGCGGATAGGTGGGCGTCTGTGTTTCTAGTCAAACCCATCGACGGCACACTTGAAAGTAGTGTGGATCACCCCCACAGCAGTACGGCGGGCGACCTCCACCGATAGAAAACTAAACTCGTTCTGCTTATTAAAACTGTCCCGCGTAGGCAACTTGTAAAATCATCTCTCCATGCTGATGACAATGATATTATGCAGGAGAATCATCAAAACAAATTACAATATATAACTCAAAACAGTTACTTCTTTAATAGTAGTTCGTTTATACTTGCTGTTTTGTATTATAAATATTACTATTTGTATTCAAATACTATTTTAAATACACCCTAAAACAGCCTATTTTGTGGAAAACTTGTCATTATTTTAACTTCTATTGGAGATTTTAATATGATTTGTGTAAACATCTAAAATGTTTCTGAAATAAAAGCATCTCTTTTGATTTGTAATAAACTGGGAATGAATGACTTATGCCGCCGCCACTCGTGGGTGTGCTAAATGCCATCTTCTGGCAGACTTCTTATGTCCCTGAATGAACGCTTTCAGTTTCGAGCTACCCATCCCACATCAACAATATTTACAGACCATCGCGCCTTTAGCCTACTCTTTTGGGAAAAATCATTGTAAAAGCACCCTGCCCAAATTCTGGATGCAGTTTGGACCATTAAAACAATTAACAGTTTGAAACTGTCAAAGCGTAAAATCAAAAACAATTGCTGAAAAATAGAAAGTGACAATGCACTGTTCCATTCCATTTGCAAATGTGCGCAATAAGCAGAGCCTGCGTTAACAGCATAAGGTCATGGGTTCAAATCCCACGCATATTGATAAATGTAAAATGTAAATCCATAATTTTTCTGATTTCCCATCACCTCTGAACCTTCTAAAAGGAACACAGATGTGCGTTCATCGGCTCCACCTGAACGTGAACCCACGGCCGTGTCTAAAGCAAATGATTAAGCGCGTCTATGAGTGGGATTGAGTGGAGACCAGAATAATTCAATGGTTTAGACAAGTAGCGCGTGGGCGCGCGCGCGCGAGTGCCGCCAGAGCTAGCGGATCGCGCATCTGGGACGCGCTTGTGTTTATGTAAAGGGGGTGAAGAAAACCTTGAACCCATCACTGGGAGCTGCGCTGAGTATGTGTGGGCGGCGGTTTTCAAGTCATTGAATGTGTGTGGTCCTAAGCGAAACCACTGGCGATTTATTAATGTACAGTGTAAATTCGACACTGATACATGCATGTATTAGGCTACTATGAGGTTAACACTAAATACGCAAACAATATTGAATAAGGGCAAATCAGTGCGCATCTCTGTGCCCTAGTTAAGAGGCTGAAGTGAGTGAGAAGGCCAATTGTGTCTCATTAGATTGGAACACAGCTAATGTTTTTCTATTTATCTTATTCTTTATCTTTTTTTATGCGGGACGAACAGGCCCCCCTTTCCGACGTGCCCTTCAGTGCGCAAAAGTGCCGTTTGGATTTCGCCCTAAGTGTTTAAACCGATCTATTTGAGCATTTCATCGATAAGTAAAAAAAAAAGCAGACACTTTAGAGAACATGTACAATTTAGTCGGTTTTGCTCTGATTCGCTTCAGCAAATGCGCCATTTCTCCACTTTGGCCCCAACTTTACAGAAGTGCTCCACTTTTGTGCCATCCTTTTTGTGTCCTCGCACTGTAAACCTAATATTGAAAGGGAGATGGAATGACCTTGCATCTGTAACGCACATGCTTACATTTACGTCTTTAGCAGACGCTTTTCTACAAATAGACATAAAAAGTGCATGCAATAGTATACACTTTATCAGTATGCGCAAATCTAACCCCTGATCTTTGCCTTGCCACGCAACGCTAAACATAAGGCCGATGGGACGCACTGCACAAATCTCTCCTGCATGTACCTCCTTTATGTCCTTGTGCGCAAATCCTCCGTGATCCACGCAGTGACAGCTCGCGAGGAATGGCCTGCACTTCACACGACTTTATTTACTTGTGTGTGTGAATGTAGGTCAAAAAATGGACTGATGACGACGAGGAAGGTTGTTTGAGAGCAGATTATATTTTAATCCTGCCCCATAAATGCCTGTGTTTGGCTAATAATAACACATTATGACCATTTCCTGTTATATCATTGGGGGGGGGGCATTTTAATAAGCACAAATTAGAGACTCACGAAAGTGTTAGTGAGCAACAGTTTGTGTGTCGGTTTAATCTTTAATGTCTTTCTTTGTTTCTCTGAACACAAACACAGATTTTTTTAAGTGTTGTTTTGGGTTTTCTCGTTACTGCACTTCCATAGTAGCCAGAAAACCCTTCAAGCTTCAAGGACTCACAAAAACCTCCCCCTGAACCGTGTCATAATTTTAAGTGTCCTGAAGGCATTTACTCCTCTACTTTCTTGTTGTGGATATGATTTTGAAGTAAACATCCTAAAACTGCCTGAACAACAATTCAGGCACATGAAAGAGAGGCACAGATGCATCAAATAATGGATTATATTAGTTTTTCACCAAACCCTTTTGTATGCCTTCAGAACATTTAAAATTTACAGCACGAGCCGAGTGCAGTTACAGTATTTGTTTAACACTTTTGGGTCCCTTTTGAAGCTTACAGAAGCGGTCACTATCTACTCCCATACTAACAAAAAACTTAAAACACTACTTAATAAAAAAAAAAATCTGCATTTGTGCTCTGAAGAACAAAGACATTGGTGTATTAAATTACATCCGGGTGGGTAAATTATGACTAAGTTTTCATTGTTGGGTGATCTATTGCTATAGAAAAATAGCCTAACGGTAAATTGAGCAACACAATGTATAGCAACTTTTTCCTATGTGTAGTTCAAATATACACACTAAGTAATGACACTACTTGCTGATAAATTAAATATTTAAATAAAGCTAATATGCCGTCTTGTTATGAAGATGAATGATGTATTACATGACATCACTAAGGATAACATTAATTGCAATACTAATGCTGCGTTCACACCAGCCGCGGTAGAGGGGCAAGTGCGAGTGATTTCAATGTTAAGTCAATGTGAAGACGCTTTGACGTGCATCTGGAGGTCTCGTGACGCGAATGAGGCGTTTGGCGCGGCAGACGCGATTCTGCCTCGTTCGCGGAAATGGCACGAAATGAGCATCAGGCGCGGTATGCGCGAATGGTGCTTTGTGTGCTTGACGCGAATTTGCGGCTGATACCAAGTTGAAAATTTTGAACTTTGGCTGATTTTCGCGCCGCGTTTACCAAGCAGGAGCCTGCTTGCTGCTGTGGCGGCAGACCTGCCCGGAGTCACTCATTCAACATGGAGGAATGCTTGATATTGTCCGTGAGCAGTCACCCGGAGCTATACGACACAAGTTCTTATTTCTATAGAGACAGGAATAAAAAGGACCTTGCTTGGAAGAGTGTAAGTGAGGACATTGGGCAACCTGGTAAGTTGTAAATACACATTTCACTTTTGAGTCACGTGATGTTTGGACTTTGCTGCTGTAACATAGAGACAGAGCGCAGTTCTGCAAATTTGGGGGCCACGCCCACCGGGGGGGAGTTCGGTCCGGCCGTCTCCAATGACGTTGTGTTGCGAGAGGACGCCTCCTAGTCATTTCTGGCTTATAACAAAAAACTGAATAATGCCTAAAAGCTGCTGTGTGACAATATGTACAGCTAACAAGCCAAAGAACCCAGAAATTTTTTTAGAAGCTGTCGAGCCGTAAAACCCAGTCTTTAAGGAGAATAAAGTGGATCGCCGACTGCGTTTCCCCCTGGTGGAAGCAGTTCTGCTGATGGAAGTGCTGTGAGGAGTTGCCTGTGTCCATTTTTGTGTCTTTAAAAGCTCGTTTTTTGGGGTCGACAGCTTATAAAAACTTATTTACATATTAAACTTAAAAACAGAATAATACCTAAAAGCTGCTGTGTGACAAGGTGTACATCTAACAATAAAAAAAAAACAAATACGTTTTTATAAGCTTTCGACTCCAAAAAACGAGCGTCTAAAGACACAGAAACGGAAACAGGCAACCCCCCATAGCACTCCCATCAGTAAAACTGCGTCCAATAGGGGCAAACGTAGTCGGCGATCCACTTTATTCTCCTTAAAGACTGGGTTTTACGGCTCGACAGCTTATAAAAACTTATTTCTGGGTTCTTTGGCTTGTTAGCTGTATAATTGTCACACAGCAGCTTTTAGGCATTATTCAGTTTTTGTTATAAGCCAGAAATGACAAGGAGGCGTCCTCTCGCAATACAAAGTCAATGGAGACGGTTGGATTACTTCCCCCCCCCCCCCCCGGTGGGAGTGGTTTTCAGGTTATGACGCGCTGCGCTCTGTCTCTATGGCTGCAGCAGGTGTAGTGATATTACGCAGTGCCCGAAAATAGTCCCCTGCTATTGAAAGTAACCAAGGGGACTATTTTTGGGCAGTGCGTAATATCACTACGCCTTCTGCAGTCATGTTACATCAGCAAAGTAATTGATTATTACGCCAGTTTGAGAGTATAGTTCCTAGCATATCTGCCTAAAAAATCGCAACTTTTAATTTTCTGTCAGTCTTAGTACACGATGTAACTGCAGAAGAGTCAAGTTTTAAATAGCAAAAATATCAAAACTCTTTGGTTATTTTTGAGCACGATGCTAATGGTCTAATCAGATTCAATAGATTGTGCTAAGCTATGCTAAAAATGCTAACGCCAGGGGATCAGCTGAATGGATTCCAAAACGGTGAGATTCCAATGTTTAACTCTAGGGAAGCTGGAAAATGAACATATTTTCAAAAAAAGGGGAATGTCCCTTTAAGAACAACTTAGAAAAATGCTAAAACTCTCAGGAGAACTGAAAAACACATGACAAAAACGCTTCAGGCGAGGATAAAAGGTTTGTAGTGTATGACACATTTATATCTACTTTGTTAAACTTTAGATGTATATACATGGTATATCATTTCATTCAGAAAACAATAGTCACAATCCCTCTAAAATCATAGGAGCACATCGTCTACATTTCAGTAGACAGGCAGTTGAATGAAAGTGCACATGGGTTTAAAAGGATATGAAAAATATCACGGCGTTCCATCAATACTGACTAATGACTTAAAAAAAAAATACAACATTAATGGAGCTCATCCATCCGTGCCATCAAACATCCACACACAATTACGTACACAAGCACCAACACACGCATTCTGTTTGTCCATCACTCTCACAACAAATGTAAAATAACTGGGCAGACAGAAATACAACGAGAGCTTATACACACAGTGGTAAGTCTAAGCAGTCTCTCCCAAGTCATCTTTAAAATATTTCAAATATCTGGCAGTAGGTTTAGAGACTAAACCCATGTGGCACAGAAAACCTTGGTCACATTGCACAGTGTCTGAAGATAAATCTTCTCACACAGTCACAAATGATATACACCCGTGAAACTAGCAAATACAGGACATTTCCAAGACTCCATTGGCAGATGGCTGGACTCTCTTTCTCTCCTTGATGTGCTGCACAGGCATTCGTCTCTATTGTTCCTTGAAATTCTTTGTCTGCTCTCCCCACAGGAAAATCTCATGGCATGTGTGTAACTCAAACGTGCCATGAATCGAATCCTTCAAGGCTTCCATGCAGTCTAATCATGGAGAAACTAGGGCCGCATCCTAAAAATGGATTCCAAGGGCCAAACAGAAAGCTGACAGTTCAGTCAGTCAATGTTTTCCCATTCATTATCCCCATCTTAAATCCAGTTAAATAAATAGTAGAAAAATAATCCTTTAATCTTCATTGGAAAAAAAACTTGTATGCACCTGCCAAATCCACTCCCTAATTATTTCTAAAGGGTGGCCAACTGTTTGCTTCCATAGTCAATATGACCACCGTCCACTAGCTATCAGTGGGTCCCCTGGGAGAGAGGGAGTTCTGGTTCTCTCCTCTCATTGGAGGATGCAGGGCCTGACTTGCTAGGGTTGATGGATGAAGAGCGAGGGCTGAAGATCAGTGGCATCAAAGGCAGGGTTGGTGGTTCGGGAGTCACAGGTGGGCAGGATCAGCACTCGGCATCCACGCTGTGCACGGTAACTGCCGCCTGGAGATGGTGCGTATGCAAGTGAAGGGGGTGGTGTGTGTGGGGGTGCCGATACGGGTGGAACTTGTGGCTTAGAAGAGCAGCTGTTTGTGGAGGTGTATCCAGGTCAAGGTCCTCATCGTGATTGCCCACGTCAACGCCCGCAGACAGAGGATCGTTGTTGCACGGTGGATTCTCACTGTCCTCCTGAGGGCTCATGGTACTGTAACCTGTATATAAATAAACAGGATCAGTCAAGTGAAAAATTAAAACCTAGCACAACAAGAAAAACAAAGAGAAATCTGGCAAAATCATGCTATGAATCTTCAGTGTTCTCATCTAACGGTTTTGATTTCTTAAAGCCAACAAGACAATTTAGGAAACTTATTATTTCTGGCTTTGTGTCATCTTCCAGAAATGATGGAACTGGGTGATGATGTCTCCTACATTATATGATAATAAATATTATATAAATAAATATAAATATACATATACACACATGAAAGTAGCCACAGTGCAATGTAAAACCTGTAACTATAAAAATAGCTACTAAAAAGTACTGATAAAGCAGTAGTAATGATTATAATAATTATAAAATTATGGTGCATAGGACTGGCAATGGTTCAAAGTGGAGTTTGTTGTTATCATCTGTCTCTTTTTGAAATGGATGCAGATGTCAGGGCATTTTGGAGCAATGTCCTGACACCTAGTTTTAACTACACCTATTATTAAAGGTACAGGTATAATATTATGCTATTATATTTGCAACAATAGAGTACCATTTAAAAAAAAGCACAATAATTCCCTCAGTTAAGGCATGTGGCAACAATACAAAAGAAGAAAGATGAACATGAAATACAAAATTTTAACAGTTGTTTTTAACTATATGCTTATATTTGAAAAGCAACCACCATATAAGAAAAGTGCAATATATAAAATCTATTATTATTATGATTATTATTATGCACTCTTAGAAAGGATGTGTTAATTCTTTACACATCTTTTTGTGTTAAAGGGGCCATGGCATGAAAATCTGACTCTTTGCATGTTTAAGTGCTATGATTGGGTCCCCAGTGCTTCTATCAACCTAGAAAATGTGAAAAATATCAACCCAGTAACTTAGTTTTGGTAAACCATTCCCTACAAGAACATGAAAAAATAGGTAGTTGAAATTTGGCTCTCCTTATGATGTCATAAGGAGCTCTTATTATAATAATATCGCCCCTTTGGCTGCACTTTCCAATCACAGCACTGCCATTTAGTGCAGAGAGAAAGAGAGAGAGAGAAAATAATTTACGGCACAATTTCAATTTTTGTGATCATTGTGATCAGTGTTTGCACTTCATCAGCTCATTAGCATTTTAAAGCACACACCTACAAAGTGGCCATTTTAACATGCTATAATAAATTATTTATATGGTATTTTGAGCTAAAACGTCACATATGTGCTCTGGGGACACCAAAGATTTATTTGACATCTTAAAAAAGTCTTGTGCCATGGCCCCTTTAAACTTTTAACACATTATGTGTCATTTTGTGTCGATTTTGTTTTAAAATAAAAAACAAGTTGTGTTAAAAGTAATACAAAAAGTGTTGTTTCAATAAGAACTCAAGAGATGGGTGGATTCTGGGACAACACATTTAGTGTGTTTTCCCAGAATCAACACTAATCAGTCCCTCCAGAAAAACGCGATTATGCGATCGCATGATTCAACGCATAATTAGCCAAAGTCTGCATATTTATTTTTTCAATATACGCCACACTTTCGCAGCATAAATTGCAGATTTCCGTGCGCAAAATAGGCAGGGCTAGCGTGATTTCATAATCCCTGCATTTTCATGCAAAAATCACATATATCTTAGCAGAAAGTTGAAAAATTTTGCATTTACTTCACACAAGTTGCCATGGGAACGTTATGAAGTGACGTGATTATGTGACGTGAACATTATTGAAAAGCTGCAAACAGTTCTTGCAAGTTCCCGCAGTTCTTGCACGCGTTTCAACGGCTTGCAAATGTTAACACTTAAGTGTTTTTAAACAATTTAACCACTAAAAGACGCTAAAGTGAGCAATTTCCGGTCCAATGTCCGGTCTAACTCCGCCCTTCAAAGATCATAACTCTTGATGTATAAACTTGAGAAAGAGTTGCGCTACTGTGTCTCATACTGTAGTCCATTAAAATACATTTGGTGAATAAAGCACTGAAAAACAACGTAATTTTCATTTTATGTGGAGCGACTGTTTATGCTGCATCTTCTTCCCGAAGTGCCATTTGGAATTCGTCCTCCGTCTGTGTGTGTGTGCGTGTTTAAGTGCACTTAAAAAATGTAGGCATGTCAGAATTACAGTTATGCAGCTTACATAATGTAGCCTTTTTTAATGTTTGATGGCAAGATAGAAACTTAAGTAAAATTATGTAGACTAATTATTTAAGTTTAATGTCCTAATGATCAGCCTACTTATTTGTATGTCCCACAGCTGACATGGAACGTTATTAACCGGTTCGGGAACTTTTTTTTGTTCTAACCGGTTCAGAAACGTCAATTTTAGGGTTGAACTGAAAACTGGAAAAATACTGTTTCTGTTCGGAACGAACCAATTGGGAAAAAATTCTGGTTCAAAGCCCTGGTTTTAACACATCCATTCTAGAGTGTGTTAAATCCCAAAAGAATGAAGGTACAGTCAAGTGAAGCAAGATGTCTTGATGTCAAGAGGCCAAACGTCTAGCCCAGTGGTCTCTAACATGGTGCCCCCGGGTTGCCCGCAAAGAGTCTGTGAGGTGCCCGCCAAAGCACATTCTATATAGTCCCAATTGTAATATTAATTTATTACATATTTTTTATATTAGCTTGGCTTCTTTATCTATGTTAACATTTTAAACAATGATAAAACATATCAACAAGTAAAATAAAATAAACAAGTAAAACAAAAACGGTTTGAGTGGACTCTATCAAAAAGTAGCCCTCAAGATTGTTTTAACCATTGTGTTTTAACCATTTGTGCTCACAAAAAGGTTGGAGACCCCTGGTCTAGCCGCATGAAAGGATTTAAAACAGGATCAGAGGTGAAGGAAAGGTCAAAAACCTCTCATGGTCCTGACTTTGATCAATGTTTGTATGAGCTGACTCAGAGAGCACAAACTATAGCCTTTACCAGCCAGCCAGCCAGCTTCACTGACCACTGCATCTCTCCAGCTTTAAAACTTTTATAAAGATTATAAACAAATCATGATCCAAACATTACAGGTACTTTACACATTAAACCACATCTAAACTATAACATAGACGATGTAATATTAACTCTTTCCCCACCAGCGTTTTAAAATAAAGTTGCCAGCATTTTTTATAATTTTCACAAAGTTTAATGCCTTCCAGAAAAAAATCTTTAAATATATAAACATACAATATATCAAATGAAAGAACATACCCTCCACTTTCATACAAAAAATCCTACATTAATTTGTTCTCTTTTTATAACCTCTTAATTTTTTTTTCAAAAATTAAAAATTATAATTTAAAAAGCTGAGATAATTCAATTTTTGTGAATGACTTTTGACAGATCAGATTCAGAGCGATCCTCAAAACATACACAAGAGTTTGAACTGTTTGCACTTAAGGGGATCGCACACCGGCCGCACAGCTCAGCGTCGTAACGCATCAAGTCGCGTCTATGACAACTCGGAGGTATCGTAAACCAGAAGTGCACATTAAATAGTGCGAGCTTCGTCAGATAGCGTCTACTTCAAAATGCAAAATAAACGTTAAGCAGGCAATTTTAATCGTTAATGATTTGGGACAAATATGATGTTTTTTAATGTTAAACTATGTGAGTGGCGCCAGTGTGCATATACTCATAGAAAAATGTTCGATTTTTTTTAGAACGGCGCTGCGCGGCCGGTGTGCGACTCCCTTTAGGTAATACTTCCGGGTTTTATAAGTTGGATAGAAGTGCCACCTGGTGGATAATAGCGGGAATACGGATTGCCGGAAAAATTCGTTATTGGCAGGAAAGTGCTTTCTCTTAATTGACGAGTTAACTCGTCAATGGCATAGGAAAGTGAATATGTCCCTGCATTTTTATATTGGAAAAACTAAAGTTATGTGTATGGAACCAAAAAAGATCGGAGGATAAAGGTCTTATCCACAAGCATGTTGTCATAGAAAGACAATCTGTAGAAAAGTTTCAAATTTAAGTACTTAGGAACGACTATAGATGATAAACTACATTTTTAGATTAATGTTAAAACAGCACCAAAGAGTTTTTTTACCTTAAAATAACGTTTCCAAAAAAGTTTCAGTCGTTCATCCACTCGAAACAGGGTGAACGGCACTTTCACATTCACTTTGGAGCCCTCTACTGGCCAACACCACATTAAAGAAGTTTTCAACTGTGGGGTCATGGTCCTGTAGTTCGAGTGAAAACTACAAAAACTTGCTGTATGGCAGACATACAATCCAATCAGAGCCAGCTATGCTGCAGTATTTACGATAGTGGTAATGGACAATTACGCATCTAACCTGTAGGGTGAGCAAAGAGCAAAAACTCTTTAGTGTTGCCATACTAGTATATCCATAAGAAGGCCAGGCAACACCTTGGCCTTTTTAGAAAGTTGAGTAGTTTTTAATATTTGGGCATATAATATTGTCTCATGGTATGGTAATTTAGCAGTTAAAAAGAGGAACAACCGTTCACAAATAATGAAACAAGCACTTAAAGCAACACTATGTAGTTTCCATGTAAAAATGACTTACAGCTCCCCCATGTGGTTGAAAAGCGCAACCGTGCCTGGTATCAGACACTCTTCTGCAGGCAGGGGGAGGGGCGGGGCTGTGTGCTCTACCCTCCACCGCCACTTTCAGAGTGTGCTTGTAGCAGCTAGGAGGCTGCTCAGGTTGCAGCAACAGTACAATTTGTCCAGTTAAAAGTTGTTCTATCACTGAAATAATTTTAGAGACATTATTTTAAGGTAAAAAACTACATAGTGTTGCTTTAAGAGTACCAGGTAGAAACAGCATTTGTTCGCTACAGGATTTATTTGATGGTTTTATGGAGAAAAAGGCACTTGAGATTTTTAAAGACCATACTCATCCTCTGCACTCTGCTTTTGAGTTGTTATCATCTGGGCGTAGACCTTAAATTCCTTTTGCAAGAAGTAGTATTTATAAACAAATCATTTGTACCAATGGCAGTGATCATCCTAAATTGCACCGTCTTCTAATTGCGGTACTGTAATGCAGCAGACGGGTTAGCAGTATAATAGCCTACTTTATATCTGAATCTCTAAAGCTTTTACAGCTCTGAATGTTTTTCTTAATGTTTGTCTGTTACTTTTTATGTGAAAAGGGATCTTAAGGCAATTTATTGGCATGTGTTGTTTAATACGTGTCATGCGGATGTGTAGTTATGTGGATGCTTTTGCGGTTGATATATGTTGTGATGAAATGTAATCAAGTGGATGTTTTTATGTACTATGTATCACACCAGTGTCAAAGACAAATTGTGACAGGCAGAACGGACAATAAAGTTAACTAAACTAAACTAATTAACTAAACTAACTGCATAATATCTGGCTTGAGTAGATTTAATATAATGTGTGCTTTGCCGCAGAAGGATGGGCTCTTAAGGAGGGGCAGTTGGCATTAGTTTGGGGCCATTATTTTATTATTTTCTGTAAAGCGATAACTAGTGTGAAAATAAATATAACAAATAAATCTGAAATTGCGAATCGGTCATGGAGTGAGCGTGAAACGACAAAAACGCTGGAAACCTGGATCAAGATCTATCCCTGGAATATATCAAGCAAACAAGTACAGCAATGATCTCAGTTCCTGGCGGAAATGCGTTTTGTTTGGAAAAAACCTTTAAACCTCATTCCAAAGCTACTTGTATCTTTCGGATGCTCCTGGCGAAAACTCCTGCGTGTTGGTGGAGCGGTAATGAGTCAGAGCGTACAGAAAAAGCCTTCATCGCCGCGTTCCCGCATACACACACAAACTCAAAAGCCAAATCAATATTTCTTGAAAACGGCCCCTTAAGCTGAATGACTGAGCAGCCAGTGGGAGGCGACCTTTAACCCAGCCGAATAAAAATACTGCAAAGAAACTTTCGAGAGACTTTTATCCTCGGTCTTTGCCACCTCTAACTGTTCTAGCTATCTTTCAATCTACCCACTTCTTTGCATTTTTCCTTCGGTTATCACGTTGCACCTCTCCTTGTGAAATAGGGCTGCCCTTTCTCCTCTTGCTGGTTACACAATGAAATCTAGAAAGCCTCGTCCCTGAGGAGAAGCAGATTTAGCATTGCACTGTGGACTCAATGTAACCCAAGCCTTGAGATGCCAATGAAATAGAGGTCAAACACAAGCGCAAACTGAGGTCCCGGGGTAGGCTTTGCTTTTTTCAGTAATAAAACTCCGCCTCTGTGAAGCGCGATATTTTAGGGGTCCAACCTTTGATTTTGTGTGTGATCCCGGTTACAATAAGATCTTTTCAAATCCACAAAAATTCTTACCATGGTCACTTTCTGTCCCTGACCGGCCCCAGTATCTCCGCCTGCGCTCGGGACTGTGTGTGTGCCTCTCTATAACAGCAGCAATGAATCGAGTGTTGCTAACTGCAAAGACAAACAGAGACACAGAGCCAAATGGTCATATAACATAACACACTTGAGTGCAAGCCAGTAACAAACACAGAGATTTCTAATAAAACTAGGCTATAAGGTTATACTAGGAATGAACTCTCAGTAAACAGTGTAGGAAATTGAAAAGATGTCATACTTTTAAAACACCATGTCAACATTGCCTTGATGTTATGATCTTATGATTAAACACCTGATTGGATGCCTTACAAACCAGCCTGATCACATGAACATGTAGGTATTTTATGCGGTGGCTTATTTGTATGAATTCATAAAAACAATAATGAGCCCCACCCCTAAACGAAACATCGCAGGGGCAAAAGAGAAACATAAACATATAAATGAGATTATAAGTTAAATGATCCACCTTTTAAAATAGTTGCGAACTGGCGTGAGATTGTGTTGGATGAACACATTATAAAGTAGATACCATACAGACTGGCCTTTAAAGGGACACTCCACTAGAGTTAAACATTTGACTTTTACCGTTTTGGAATCCATTCAGCTGATCTCCGGGTCTGGCAGTACCATTTTTAGCATAGCTTAGCATAATTCATTGAATCTGATTAGACCATTAACATTGCGCTAAAAAAATAACCAATGAGTTTTGATATTTTTCCTATTTTAAACTTGACTCTTCTGTAGTTACATCGTGTACTAAGAATGACTTTAAAGTTGTGATTTTCTAGGCAAAATAGGAAAAATATAGAAATTATTGGGTTATTTTTTTTTTTGCGCAATGCTAATGGTCTAATCAGATTCAATGGATTATGCTAAGCTATGCTAAAAGTGACACAGCCAAAGTGTCCCTTTAAAGGCGGAGTCCACGATTGGAAAAGGAGACGGGCCGACTACCAAAACACACTTATAGCCAATCAAATCAAATCAACTGCCGGGTTGCGTATGTGTGGGGTGGTCTATCAACAGAAGGTCCAGATTCTATTGGGGTAGGGGCGTGTTTGTTTAGGTGATTTCAAATATCAACATTGGCTTTCAAACATCATGGACTCCGCCTTTAATATATTGGTTTCAATTATGCCTTTATAATTGATAAAAAGTCAAATTATTGGTTCAGCTCAACTGACAGTGTTTATGGTACCACCAAAAAAAGGTTGCCCTATAGACATTTATTGTAAGAGCATTTAGATTGTTCATATTAACTGGGTACGAGTCGGAAGATTGCTTTAATGTTTTTTTTGTTTTTGTTTCTAGTACTTTGTTGTGACAACTAAATTTGTATTCATATTGATAAAAAATGACATTTTACATAAACACAAACCCTAATTAAAATAAACAACAAAGTTAAAAATAAATGAATACACAATAGCAACAGAAAATATCAATGCTAAACACAAGGCTGTTTCAGGCAATTATCAAACACAGTACTATTGTAAACCTGAATTCCTGCTTTTTAATGTAGTAGAATAAAACACCATAGCTTGGGATTGGAAGATTAGCATTTGTAATCTGATGCACATAATAAGTGAAAAACAGCGTCAACGCTACAAAGTATAATACTGCAGATCTGATGTATCTTTATAAGTGATAGTACCTGATTAAACATAATCATTTGTGCTAAAATTGGCATTAAAGGGGACATTTCACAAGAGGCAAAATAAATCTTTGGTATCCCCAGAGTACGTATGTGAAGTTTAAGCTCAAAATATCATATAGATAATTTATTACAGCATAATAATTTATTATTACTACTTTGTAGATGTGAGCAAAATTGTGCCCTTTTAAATGCAAATGAGCTAATCTCTGCACTAAATGGCAGTGCCGTGGTTGGACAGTGCAGATTAAGGGGCGGTATTATCCCCTTCTGACATCACAAGGGGAACCAGATTTCAATGAGCTATTTTTCACATGCTTGCAGAGAATGGTTTACCAAAACTAAGTTACTGAGTTGTTCTTTTTCACATTTTCTAGGTTGATAGAAACACTGGGGACCCAATTATAGCACTTAAACATGGAAAAGGTCAGATTTTCATGATATGTCCCCTTTAAATGTTGCCAGGCAGTCGAAAATGCAGGTCTCTTACTTATTCCTCTGTCTTCATGACTGTCTTCATCTCTGTCATCTCGCTCATTGTCCAAGTTTGACATCCGCACAGACATCTCTGGGGGGAGAGAGAGAGAGAGCGAGAGAGAGAAAGACAATTGTAAGGGTTAAGTAAAAAATGAAAACACATTTATCCTTTATTCACCCTTCTGCCTTTATAAATCTATATCAATTTCTTTTTCCATAAGTAACACAAAAAACTGACACTTGTCTATTTCATTCCAACAATGAGGGTGAATGGGGACTGAGGCTTTCAGTCACTTGCCATCTGCCTATTTCTTTTTGTACTCCATAAAATAAAGGTAAAAGTAATCCCGTAAAAATTCTCGAAAACAACATAAAAATCATCTGACGCCAAATGCAAATTAATGGATTTCACTTTTAATGCTTTCATTTGCTGAATGTTCATTCACGCTAGATGATTCACTACAAGAGAGAATGTAATATTCCAGTTTATTCAGTACTAAATCAGAGACAGACTAAAGGTGCACTAATATATCCTCAAAACAGATGAGCAGTACCATTTTCATATGATTTAAACTCATTTAAATTGCATCAGACCATTTAGTAGCATAGCAATGCTTTCTACTGTTGCTGTGCACATATCAAAACTGAATTAGCTTTGGAGTTAAGGAAACAACAAATTTAAATTATTTTAATAAAGATAATCTCATTAATCTCGCTTCCCTTTGGTGCACAACTGTAATATTGTATTAGTTAAGTGATCAGCAAAGGTTTTGTTATTCGGCTTTAAAAGTGAAGTGCGCCACTGGTGTCTAACAAAAAGCCTTGTATTGTATGTATTTACAGTATATATATATATATTGTCCTGTCCAGGCTGTCACTCACCTTGTGCAGCCAAAGGGGACATGTGCTGATGGCTGCGACGGTGGATCTGGTGCCTGTAGGCATACACAGCCAACACCAGCACCATGATGCATCCCATTATGCCTCCTGCCACTGGTCCAACTGGTGCACTCTTTATCATGTTGAGAGAAGCCACCTCCTCATCTGCAAAAAAATAAATAGAGAAAATAATACTAAGACAAGACAAATCACATAAAGCACACACACAGGCCTCAAGGTATAATGTGTTACTCATGAGATATCCATTGTTCTCTAAATAACTTATGGGTATATATTTGACATTGAACTTTATAAGCAACTTTTTATTTCAATTTGCACACAGGCTAAACCGAATAAACAGACTGAATACTGAATAACAATGAAGCAACTATTTACATATATATAATATATAATATTTTACAAACCATGTGCAAAGACTAAAATGATTTTAAACACACATCTGTAACCACGCAGTCTATATACTGTATATAGGGCTCTACATATATAATAATCACAACTGTTGCCACTGTTATATATAAAAAGAAACAAAGATCAGGCAATGTGTGTTACAGTTATTTTTCTCACAGTTAAGGGGGTTTAAGTCACTTTAAAATTGCTTTCATTCACATTTAACCAAACATTAATAAACTACAGTATGTGTGGCTACAGAAGGAACAGCTCACCTAAAATGCCCAATCCATCCACATACGGACTTTTGGCACCCACTATCCCTCCAAAACACTCCTTCTGCAGGGCACAGTAGGGCTTATCCAGATTAGTCTTTCCATCGCTGTCGACCATACACCATTCGCAGTCCAGAACCCCAAAACAGTCACTGCAATCACACAATAAAAACATAACATGTGTTTTAATGACACATCCTCATTTGTTCTCTCTTTATCACTTCTCAAGTATGGGTAGGTTTCTTCAAAAATACAAAATTTGTAACAAAAAGCTGAAATAATAGCATTTTTGTAAAGGACTTTTGTTACTGTGCATTCACAAAAGACGCGGAAGAGGCGGCAAAAAAGCGATATTTGCGCGTAGTTGGATGCTTGAACATTTTGTGTTTACTCGCTTCATTCGCGCGTGAAATTCTGGTCATTCGAGAAATTTGCGTCATGAGAGGGGCTTATATAGCTCAAATTGAGTACACTAACCAGATTGTTCGACCTCCTCAGTCACTTTCTTCCAAACTAGATCCTTTTAATTCCTGTAAAAATATGAAGATGTCTTGTGTAGCGATGATGGTTGTCGTACATTGTTGTTTTGATTTCTGCCTCTGCTTGTTTCCTGTAATCACGTCACTGCTCCTGATTGGTTAATGCGGTGCGAAAATCCAACAAAGTTCAGATTTTTCAACTTGCGCGGATCACGCAACAAAACTCAATTCGCGCGAAATGCACCATCCGCGTCATTTCCGCTTACCGCACCGTATGATGCCTATTCGTGTCTTTGCATTGACTTAACATGTAAATCACTCGCGCTTGTCGCCTCTTCTGCGTCTGGTGTGAACGCATCATTAGAGATCAGATTCACAACTATAATCAAAGCATACACAGAGTTTTTACTGTTTTTGAATCAGTGGATGCTTCAGTGTTTTATAATTGGGTAAGAGCGCCACCTAGTGGATAATAGCAGAATTAAAGATTACCGTAAAAACGGCGTTATTGGCAGGAAAGTGTTTTCTCTTAATTGACGAGATAACTCATCAATGGCAGGAAAAGAGTTAAGTGACTGTCAAGCATGTTAACCCATACTCGAAATGTAAATGCATTTAACACATCCCAGTGAGTAGTAAACACATGCCCTGCAAGTCATGAACACACACACACACACACCCGGAGCAGTGGGTCAAGGGGGCGAAGGGTGCCTTGATCAAGGACATCTCAGTCGTTACCTGCCAGCCATGAGAATCGGCCTTCAGGCCCCATAAAATACAATAAACAGATTTTAAGGTGTTTGATTAATCAAAATCAATGTCTTTATTCATAAATATGTCCTCGTTGGTGTCAAATGACCTCTGCCAGCGATCTGACTTTTCTTTGTAAGTTTAGAATTTCTCCTCTTTACTTACATTGAACGGGTAAGTCCAAGGAGGCATTCATATCGTTCCGCCGTATTGATAAACTATAATAGCAGAGAGGGACAAAAAGCACTAGCCTACCAACGCGTTTCCACAACACGCTTTCATTCAGAACACGTGAACCAGCTGCAACGGACAAGGAGATCAGCGATTACATAACGGCTACTGTAGTTGCAACACGCATTTGGAAAGGGGAGGCGCTAAAGAGCACTGTTCGTTTGAACGCAAAATACAATTCCACCACTAGATGGGGTAAATCCTACTTATTGCCTCTTTAATCTCATGGCATTAATTTGCACAACCGGCGCAACGTCATAAAATGTATCTGAACAGGTTCAAGCCCACTTTTGGGGGAAAACAAACTAGACTTCTCATAGACTTCCATACAAAATAGCGGAACAAAGCAACGTTCGTACACAGCCGACAGGTGTAAATAACTTAAGAAATCACTCAGATTAAACATGTCGAGTAATTATATGTCCACCCTTCCTGCGTGAAAGATACATTAAAACATTTAATTTGGACAATATAAAAACATGTCCCTTTCATTCTCCCAGCGTCGAATTTGTGTAACAGCGCTATCCAGTGATTAAAAGAAATATCGCTAAGCCAGGCTAGTTGTATGGCTGGGCGGAAAAGTGCACTCAGTACTCTAAATACAAAGACATAATATATAAATACGAAGTAAAATCAGTAAAAGTCCGGGTTAGACACCTCTGGCCAATGGGTAGCGTTGTTACAAAATTTGACGCTGGGAGAATGAAAGGGACATGTTTTTGAATTGACCAAATTAAATTTGTTGATGTATCTTTCGCACTCTATGGCAGACAGGGTGGACAGATAATTACCGATACTCAACATGTTTAATCTGAGTGATTTCTTAAGTTGCTTTGTTCCGCTATTTTGTATGGAAGTCAATGGGAAGTCTAGTTTGTTTTCCCCCAAAAAGGGGCGGAGACGAAACTGACAGTCAAGTTCCCGGATGTGCCGCTAGTCCGTATGCGATTAATCTTAAATGAGTAATTTTCTTAATGCTTCCACTAAATAAGCAGGTTTTTTTTCACATCGTAAACAGCATTCATAATTCATTCAGTTTGTCGGATATGTGCCAGTAGCCCTCAGCAGTATAGCAGGGGTCTTTCAATTAGCAGTGTTTCTCTAAGCAATATACCATATTTCATTCTATATAAATTATGCCACATGTAATGTATATCTTAAAGCCCAGTAGCTGCTGCTGTTGTTGTGGTTGGCACACGCTGTGAATAAATGATGTGAAATTAGCTGTGTTAAGTGAAAGGCACATCATTACACTGTGTACACTGTGCCTGTTGAGCTGCTGTGAGGTCAATGTTTCCTGTAAGTTTCTGTTAAGGGCATGCAGATCACACCTGATATGTAACCGTACCTGCTGGTGAAGCGCTGGCTACATCTGGTGTTGATACACTGAGGCAAAGTGTCCTGTAGACTGGGCTCGATTACACTAAAAGTCAAAGGCTCCTGGTGCACGTCACAGCTTGGGTTTCTATACACATCCACAGAAACATAATGAGAGAAGTCAGTTAGGGTCTAAATACAGTATAGTGCTATTTATGGTCAAACAGATTTGTATTTATTACCAATCTGCTATTTTGTTAATGTATAAAGATTTGAACAAACAAGAAGAATTGATCAATCTTTCTTAATGTTAGTTATTTTTGCCAATACAATTGTCCGTGCTAGTTCTTTTTAGACTCATGGGTTAACAATTTATTATTATTATAATATTTCATCATTTATTATTATTATTCAAGTGTACATTTTCTCACTAAAATGAACAGATGGCTTAGTGACAGAAAGATAAATAGCCAGGGAATAATACGACAAACCTGAATGCGCCAACGCGTCTTTTATGGAACGATTCTGAGCTAAATGGCTAATTGAGGACACAGGTGGCTAGATATCTATTCACTGTGACGAACAAGAACTTGATGGAGTGACAGGCAAAAGTATGCATGTGTGTGACTAAGTGTGATGCATTCCAGTGCATGCTAATAAGAGTCTGGACATGTGGCGCTCTATCATGAGCCTGTGTGATTCATTTCAAGAGGGTCTTTACTTTATTAAATGTCACAGCAATCTCTAAATTCTCCAAACGCCTTTGCATTCCAATATATTGTGTACTTTAATTAAATTACAGAAGATTTTTCAGTAGTTTACCTGTTCTCTGCATTGGTGAGGTTTCCAGTACACTCATTCACCTCTAGGGGGCACTCACAAGGGCATTCACATTCATTCTGCTCCATTCTGAAAAAAGGGACCACAGCACAAAGAAATGAAATTGATTGCAGGTCTAACAAGCCAATATTATGTTAGGATATTTTCTTAATTTGCATGCATTACTTTTATGATGCAAACTAGGGATGGGTATAAATGAAATGATGTACTGTCAGACATGTTTTTCAGTTGAACAGGAGGCTCCCAACCCTTTTTGTCAATAGAACCATCACTGTTTAACTTTTGTGACTCATCAGATTGTATTCAAATGTATAAATATAATTATATTGCTTCTGCATATAATATCAAAGTACAGCATCTGTTACTTTAATGTACACATTATATTTACCAACCTATGTATTTCATACTTACTGTACTTCATGTATATTACACTTTTACATATTTAATGAAACATACGACAAGACAAGCTTGTCCAATATTTAAATCATGTTTGTTGTGGAGGTGTACAAAAAGTCTGTACCTGTGGCAGTTAAGACAGAGGCGATCCACAGTACTGCAAGCACAGAAGGCCAGCGAATCGCAGGTCTCATTCACAATGCCAGCAAACGCATTGGTTCCTGGGATACGTGTGAGTCTGTACTTTGAGCAGTGACTGCCATGCACTAGGTTTGTCAGATCACCCTTGAAAATAAAACACCAAAAAAACATTGAGAAAGCAAGTTAAGAAGGCAAATAATGTATTAAAAGGCTAAAAATAGGTTTAAAAAAATTTAATAAAGGCTAAAAAAATAGATAAAAAAATTTATTAAAAGGTTACAAAATAGATTTAAAAAAATGAATTAAAAGGCTATAAAATAGATTTAAAAGAAATAGATTAAAAGGCTAAAACAGATTTAAAACATGTATTAAAAGGCTAAAAAATAGATTTAAAAAAGTAATAAAAGGCTAAAAAATAGATTAAAAATTTATTAAAAGGCTACAAAATAGATTTAAAAGAAATGTATTAGAAGGCTAAAAATAGATTAAAAGAAGTGTATTAAAAGGCTAAAAATAGATTTAAAAACGTAATAAAAGGCTAAAAATAGATTAAAAATGTAATAAAAGGCTAAAAAACAGATAAAAATATATTAAAAGGGTAAAACATAGATAGAAAATGTATTAAAAGGCTAACAAATAGATTAAAAAAATGTTATAAAAGGCTAAAACATAGATAAAAAATGTATTAAAAGGCTAACAAATAGATTAAAAAATTATTAAAAGGCAAAAAAATTGATAAATAATGTATTAAAAGGCTAAAAAATTGATAAAAAATTATTAAAAGGCTAACAAATAGATAAAAAATTATTAAAAGGCTAAAAAATATATTAAAAATGTATTAAAAGGCTAAAAAATAGATTAAATTTTTTTTATAAAAGACAAAAAAATAGATACAAAGTTTATAAAAAGGCTAAAAAATAGATTTAAATTTTTTTTATAAAAGGCTAAAAAAGATTAAAAAATGTATTAAAAGGCTAAAAATAGATTTAAAAAAGTAATAAAAGGCTAAAAAATAGATTAAAAATGTATTAAAAGGCTACAAAATAGATTTAAAAGAAGTGTATTAAAAAATAGTAACAAATTAACAAATAGATAAAAAAATTATTAAAAGGCTAAAAAATTGATAAAAAATGTATTAAAAGGCTAAAAAATAGATAAAAATGTATTAAAGGCTAACAAATAGATAAAAAAATATATTAAAAGGCTAAAAAAATAGATTAAAAAATGTATTAAAAGGCTAAAAAATAGATTTTAAAAAATGTTATAAAAGGGTAAAAAATATATAAAAAATATTAAAAGGCTAAAAATAGATTTAAAAAAATTATTAAAAGGCTAAAAAATAGATTGAATTTTTTTTTATAAAAGACAAAAAAATAGATAAAAATGTATTAAAAGGCTAAAAAATAGATTTAAAAAATATTAAAAGGCTAAAAAATAGATTGAAAAAGTGTTATAAAAGGCTAAAAAAAGATAAAAAAATTATTAAAAAGCTAAAAAATAGATTTAAAAGAAACGTATTAAAAGGCTAAAAAATAGATAAAACAATGTATCAAATCGCTACAAAACAGATTTTAAAAAAATTATTAAAAGGCTAAAAAATAGATTAAACAAATGTATAAAAAGGATAAAAAAAGATTAAAAATGTATTAAAAGGCTAAAAAAAATAGATTTAAAAAATGTAATTAAAAGGCTAAAAATTTATTTAAAAAAGGAAACTTATAGATGTAAATCGTGCATTAGTACAATCTGTGATGCTTTGGTCTGAAAAAAATCTAACATTATCTGAAATTATTTGTGACTGTCTATAAAAAATAACCACTAGGTGGTGCTCTAATATTAAAAATAGCTGACTAAATTTGACATGCAGTTCCTCACAGCAATGTATCTACAGACATTACAATAGACTGATATAATTCAATAAATAACTTAATAATCCCACACACCACGATGCCGGTGTTAAACTTGTAGAAGCGCTGGACGGTTCGATCACTGAAACTGTTACACAGGTTCTTTTTCACAAAGTTGGGGTGGTTGAGTATATCATTGGCCACTAGGGGCTCCTAAAGTCAAGCAAAACAGAAGAAAAGCAATTTGATATCAAACTTCAATAGCCTTGTTTCCTGGCTTTAACCAATTTTCAAATATAATCTTTGTACAAAACAAAAGCACAGCCCACTCAAGGGCAAAAACAGCGTGCGTAGCTTAGAAAGCAGAATAATGCCATGAAAGGACCATTTTCCTAGGCCTTAGATCCAGGTTTCCTTACCTTATGGGTAATATGTTGCTGTTCCGCTGGTGCATGGCCCTTAGGATCGATCAGTGTTGGATGGGCCACAAGATATCCTCTGTCCTCCATAATAAAACAACTTTACATAGAAAGAAACCAAGAGACAGTATTAATCAGCAATCAAAGTCTATCATGTTTACACTCCATTTACATGACATTACATTGAAGCATTAGGCATGTGTTTTTTGCATTACAAGAAATGTAATTTAATAGTGTGTGCTGCTAACACAACACAAACAGTACATAGTTATGTTAGGATAGTTATGTATCTATATATAGTATAGTTATATCAGACACCCTCCCCTCATGTGGTCAAATGAGATGATGTGGCATAGGTGTTCACAGTAATAACCACCCAAAACGTGTCCTAAGAGTAGGTGTAAACAAAATCTTTTAGGGTAATGGAGGAAGAAAACAGCAGGTTAAGATCGTTTCCTCATCTGTTCACAGGGTACCAGCTGCAGTTCAGATCAGAACAGATTCACATTGTGATGTCGATGGCACACTAGGGTATTTCACCTCACTAATCCTGCTTAATGACCATAGCACCGAAAACTCAAAGACCTCTGAGGTCTCCACACCACAGACAGATAAAGACTGAGAAAGCGTGAAGAGAGACAAAGAGAGCAAGAGAATGAGGGCCAGAAACAGAGTTAAGAAGAGGAGAAGAAAAGGGGGGGAAAGAGAAAGCAGAGTAGCGAGAGGGATACAACAGAGCCACTGGCACCTAACATAACAGGATGTGTCTGGAATGCAGCTCTAATCGGTTTATATCTATGTGTTTCTCAAACGCTCTCTCTTTTATTAAAGGCAGGGTGCACAATGTTTGAGAAATGCTTTGGAAAAGTGAGTCGGGCCGAGTACCAAAACACACTTGTAGCCAATCAGCAGTAAGGAGCGTGTCTACTAAACAACAAAGTTCCCTGGGTTGCGTATGTGTGGAGCAGGTCTATCAAAAGAAGGTCCAGATACTATTGGTGTTTGTTTAGGTAATTTCAAATGTCAACACTGGCTTTCAGAGATCGTGCACCCCACCTTTAAAAGTACATTATTAGTGCTAATGCAAGTATCGCTATCACTTATGCTTATACTTGGGGTTAAGTGTTTTTAGGTGTAAAGCTCAGTTGCATGAAAGTCCTTAAGCTAAGAAATCCCTTAGATATAAGGTTAAGGGTATGGTTAATAAAAAATGGGTTGCAGGAGAAAACCTAAGTGTTCACTTCGGGAACCATAAGGCTGTCAATAAGTATTTACACTTAAATGCTAAATTATTACCTCCACTTTTTTTGAAAATATGCTAATTTTCCAGCTCCCCTAGAGTTAAACATTTGATTTTTACAGTTTTGGAATCCATTCAGCAGATCTCTGGGTCTGGCGGTACCACTTTTAGCATAGCTTAGCATAATCCATTGAATCTGATTAGACCATTAGCATCACCCTAAAAATTATCAAAGAGTATCGATATTTTTCCTATTTAAAACTTGACTCTTCTATAGTTTCATTGTGTACTAAGACCGATGTAAAGTGCCCGAAAACAGTCCCCCTGGTAACTTTCAATAGCATGGGAATATTTTCGGGCAGTGCGTAATATCATTGCGCGTACTGCAGCCATGTTACGACAACAAAGTCCTTGATTATTATGCCAAAATGAGAGTGTAGCTCCTAGCCATATGGACCTAGAAAATCACAACTTTTAATTTTCCCTCGGTCTTAGTACACAATGTAACTACAGAAGAGTCAAGTTTTAAATAGGAAAAAAATATCCAAACTTTGGATATTTTTTAGCGTGATGCTAATGGTCTAATCAGATTCAATGGATTATGCTAAGCTATGCTAAAAGTGGTAGTGCCAGACCCGGAGATCAGCTAAATGGATTCCAAAAATGTAAAAATCAAATGTTTAAATCTAGGGTAGCTGGAAAATGAGCCTCCTTTTTTTTTTAAAGTGGTGTGTCCCTTTAAGTTCTGCTATGCGTTGCACCAAATATAAAAAATTTTCTCTGTCTTTTTTTAAATTTCTATTCCTTGTTGCTCTCTGTTTGTCTACCCCTCCCTCAGTTTCTTGATCCCCACCTCAGACCCTTCTCAGTCCATCTCCTCTTATTCTGAAAGAGGGGGCTTAGAGCCATACAGAGAAGACTAAGTGAATGCCTCTTTTCCAAAGAAGCAAATCTGATTAGTTTTATTTGCAAGAGCTTTAAAGAGTCTCTGTGGGGCATCGACAGCCTCAGGCACTACACTGGACACCACAGCCAGTACACTGGGGTTTTGGCAGAATCTACTGGCGGAGAGTTTGAGAGGAGATGAAAAAAGTTGGGAATGGGGGTGGGGGTTGGATTCAGAGGTAAAGGGTGGCCTTACCGGATTTTGTTCCCCTTGTCTTGGTTACAGATGGGCAGAAGGTCCAACAGAACTTTGTAGAAGTAGCGAAGAGTGAAGTCAATACCCATAACTGCTACTGTGTAACCGGAGGCAATTTGGGAACTGGAGAAAGAAGCAGTAAATATAAATATGATAATTTCCTGCTCAATGTACTTTTAAAGAAATGTCAGAAGTATATCATGGTTTTCAAAAATACTATTTGAACTCTGGATGCCAATGTGGGCTTAATGGGCAAAAAAAGGTAGCTTGTCAGAGTTCTCTCCACTTTATTCTACATGTATTGTGCTACTTGCACTTCTCCTATTATTGCCTCATTAAGATGAAGGCCCAAGTATCCTTCTTATAGCAGATCAAAAAATTATTTAGATCTTGTTTGATAAACTTAAAAGGTACCACGACTATGAAGACTTGTAGGCTTTAATACTGCATGTTTGCCTTTATTAACTTGTCAATGGCGGAGAAAGAGTTAAACAAGTCTTGAAAGTTAAACTACTGACCTAGAGGCATGAATGGTGTGACTAATGGTAACCACATAGCCGGCCCCACCCACATCCAGGTATGGTCCGGTAAAAGTAATGAGACCAGGATTGGCGACAGCATGGAGATACCTTAACAGACAGAAGTTCACTGGTTATTACACCACACTTTATATGGCATACATGCGAATGTTTCTGGTTATAAAAATATGATAAATACTACTCAAAATGCACTCTCAAACAAACACAAAAAACTTTATCAGCAATCCAAAGCTTTCCTTAGTTCAGTCAACATACTGATGGATCTCTAAATCACCATCCAACTAAAAGTTTGGAGACCACCATCCTGAGGCTCAGATCTTACCATTGCCTCCTGGTGGGGTCGAAGGCTTTGTCCATGAGTGAACCGGGGTAAATCCGCAGCACCCCATTGGGCGTTGCTATGTAACGCCGAACAATGTAGCAGTTCAGGCTGCTCATCTCCATAAGACTCATCCATTCATCTGTCACGTGACTGGTGGCCATCACCTCGTTCCTAACCGAAGACTAGAAGACCAAAGGAGGGGGGTGTTTAAGAATGTAAAGACTAATTCACTGTATTCCCTACGGTTATTTATTTCCCAAATGAAAAAGCAGAATTAAAGAGGGGAGGCGTGCTGCCAACAGGCTGACATAATAAAGACTGAAAAACCAACTCGGTGACCACTGACTGTGAAAGATATTGCTGCACTTATTCATGCAGAAGCCCCTGTAGTCTGGGAGGCGGCTGTTGTATGTGCGTACCTTCAGGCCTGGGTTAGCTATAAGGCGGGTGTTGTCACTCAGGTAAGCGGTGTAGTGCTCCACCATGCGTTTGGTTTCGGGCTGACTCAAGTGCTCATATGGAGAAGAGAAACTTCCAGCAGACAACATCACTGTGGGACTCTCTGAGAGAAGGAGAGAAATAAATCAGCTTTGGTATTGAATTACATAAGCAACGAACAATTAAAGGTCACGTTCTTCCTGATCCCATTTTTTTAACTTTAAAAGTTAGTTAGTGTGTAATGTTGCTGTTAGAGCATAAATAATACCTGCAAAATGATAAAGCTCAAAGTTCACTGCTAGGCGATATATTCAAAGCCTTTCAAAGCCTACAGCGAATGGCCAGTTTGGACTACAGCCCTCTACTTCCTGCTTTAATGAAGTCAATAAAAAGTTTTTTTGACTAAACTCCACCCACAGGAATATGTCAGTCACCAGCTTTGGCTCAAACGGCTCTGCTATGCTAAGCTGCTGTCGAATTACAACACACTAAACAAACTACACAATCACAACTCATTACGTATTTCTGAAGGAGGGACTTCGTAGAACAAGAAAGACATCAGCCCGTTTTAGGACAGTGAAAACAGCGATATACAGATAAGTAAATTGTGCGAAAAATACTGTGTTTTTTACACGTGAAAAACGAACATATGTTATATTGCGCACTGTAAACACAATCAAAGCTCAAAAACACAGGAAGAACAGGACCTTTAAGGGGTGATTCACATTTCGCGTCTTTTGCGCGCTTAAGTTCGTTATGCGCGCTCATAATTGAAGCAACGCGCTCGTTTTTTTCAGGCACGTCCGCACTGCATTGAGTTAAAAACAATTCAACTTTCTAGAATGCCGCAAGCGCAGGTCGCGGTTTTCCACACGGATTTAGACACGAAATGTGAATCGCCCCTAATAATTTCCCAATTCCTTATAAGTTTTGTTGTGGAACCATGGCACAGTAAAGTTAAGGTGAATTCAGGTAAATTTGGAAAGTTTTTGACTCACATACAGTTGTGTTCAAAATTATTCAACCCCAACTGGAATTGATTGTTTTGGCCGGTTTGACATTGATTTTGATCATTCAGTCATCCTGCTTACAATTACATCAAAAAGGCATGTGTAGGTCAGACAAATATAACATAACATTTATAATGAAATAACCACAAATGTCTTTTCTGTGCTCACATCATTATCAGTTTTATTCAACCCCCAAGTGACATTCAATCTTAGTACTTAGTACAACATCCTTTTACAGTTAAAACAGCTTTTAAACGTGAAGCATAGCTTGACACAAGTGTCTTGCAGCGATCTACGGGTATCTTCGCCCATTCATCATGGGCAAAAGCCTCCAGTTCAGTCACATTCTTAGGCTTGCGCACTGCAACTGCTTTCTTTAAGTCCCACCAGAGGTTCTCAATCGGATTTAAGTCTGGTGACTGCGATGGCCACTTCAAAATGTTCCAGCCTTTTTTCTGCAACCATGCTCTCGTGGATTTGGAGGTATGCTTGGGATCATTGTCCTGTTGAAAGGTCCAACGTCTCCCAAGCCTCAGGTTTGTGACGGACTGCAACACATTGTCATCCAATATCTCCTGGTACTGAAGAGAATTCATGGTACCTTGCACACGCTGAAGTTTCCCTGTACCTGCAGAAGCAAAACAGCCCCAAAGCATGATTGACCCCCACCATGCTTCACAGTAGACAAGGTGTTCTTTTCTTCATAGGCCTTGTTCTTCCTCCTCCAAACATAGCGTTGATCCATGGGCCCAAACAGTTCTAATTTTGTTTCATCAGTCCACAGAACACTATCCCAAAACTTCTGTGGTTTGTCCACATGACTTTTGGCATACTTCTTATTCTTTGGAGACAGCAAGGGGGTGCGCCTGGGAGTTCTGGCATGGAGGCCTTCAGTACGCAGGGTGCGCCGTATTGTCTGAGCAGAAACTTACCCACATCTGACAAATCTTTTCTCAGTTCCTCAGCAGTCACACGGGGACTTTTTTCCACTCTTCGCTTCAGATAGCGCACAGCAGTCGCAGTTAGCATCTTTTTTCTGCCACGACCAGGAAGCGTTTCAACAGTGCCCTTTGCCTTGAATTTGCGAATGATGCTTCCTATGGTGTCTCTTGGTATGTTTAACATCTTTGCAATCTTTTTATAGCCATTGCCCTTCCTGTGAAGATTAATCACCTCTTCTCTTGTCTTCCTGGACCATTCTTTTGACTTCACCATGTTTGTAACCACACCAGTAAATGTTTAGAAGGAGTTAAGTATCACAGTCATTTTAAAGCTGCCTAATTGGTGCTTATTAGGCTTTATTGCTGTTCCCTGACATCCACAGGTGTTTTCAATACCTGATTGAAAACACTTCAATGAACCTCTGTTCTTCAGAGTGGTAGTTCTTTAAGGGGTTGAATAATTGTGTCAATGAAGAATTCACAAAAGAAACATTTACTACTATATTACAAAACCAATTGATGTCATTTTAGTTGCATATGGTTCTTGAAGAAGTCATTGTAGGATTTCATTCTGAATACAATTACAAATGTACACTAAATTCGCTAAAACCCTTAACAGCATTGGGGGGGTTGAATAATTTTGAACACAACTGTACAGTATAAAATAATGATTTAACTAATTTTATTACACAGCTTGTTTAAATGCTTGATTCTGATTGGCCAGTTTGTTATTCCCAGATAACAACCCCTCAAAACTAATAACGCATGGTAACACGGATGCTGTAAATTATTTTGATTTTAACACAAAAATTTACTATAAATGTGTAATTTAATAACATATATGACATTATATTTACAAATATATTGAGGTATATTGTACACTGAGTGTAGGTATACAACTGCAGTAATGGGATAAGATGGGCGCACAAATAGCGTTCGTGACATTTGAATGTCTTGTCTTATTTTTTAAAAACGGAAGTAAAAGGGTTTTCCTAGCAGAAGGTCTGCATTTGTTAAAAATATTTCAAATCAATCTATTTAATGTAAATGTACAGGCAGCTGGTTGTTATCGCAAAGAAAGCGCCTTCAGTACAAGACCTGATCACACTTTCAGGGCTTATTTCTGAGATAACAACCGTCTGCTTCTACGTTATCCCTTACATATGCTATACTGATTATAATAAATTGGTTTAAATATTAGAAATTAAACCATGGTACATTTTCAAGAAGAATAAATAATTTTTGCTTTTTACAGGTTAAATTACAGAGGTAACAATTATACTGATGTATCATCTGAGCTTACCGACTGTAGCGAGCTGTTTAAAGTGCAGACATGAGCTTGGCTGTCCCAGCAGATCCAGACGGTGGTACAGGAGTTTGCTGCTGGGGGCCGTGTTCAGATTTTTCAGTTGTTTCACTGGGATCTCAGGCTGAACATACACTATACACAAGATAAAGGACGTGTCCTGAACCTGCAAATCAGAGGTCAGTAGAAAGGAGATGAGAGGAATATACAAAATTAAAAAAAAAAGTTCTTTTATTTAGTATTTATATACAGTACTGTGCAAAAGTCCACCACCAGCTTTTCAAGTTTTAATGTCCATCCATATTAATTTTTCACTCTTTTTTAAGATACATACAGAAAATACAGGAAATATGTACACAAAATTAAGAACAAAACAATTTTCAGAATTTGTCAGTATTTAGTGTGACCTCTCTTGGCATGAAACACATCTTGAGCTTTTTTAAGGAGACTAAAGGCCTGAAGTCATTCGATTAGAATTAGAAATTAGGATTTAATTTCATTAAGGTCTAAGAGATCCTGCAGTTCCTGCTATTGCTCAAGTGGACGTGGAGTTTACCCCAAATACTTGAAACTTCAGCTTATACTTTTATATTGTTTTTAATACTACATACACATTTCCTGTATTTTCTGGTTGTGTTCTGATGAAGAGACTGAGAAATAATTATATATGATCACTATACAATTGCAAAGACAACAAATCTAAAGGTAGCATGGTGGCCTAAGACGTTTGCACAGTACTGTATTTCTATATAAATGCCCTCTTTGCATATAATATGAAAAACACAAAGTGGCTGCACTTTTAGTTGGGTTCAGTGTAGTTTTTATTTCAGATGAAAACGAAAAAATAAATAAATAAATATCCCATTATCGCACTCATACAGAAACACAGCACCATAAACGTCTGCCTAAACGCGTGTTTGTGCTACATCTCATACCAGTTTCCAGGCATAGCTGACGTTGTAGGCATCTCGACGGGGGTCACGCAGGCGATTCATGTGCCAGGACAGAGAGGAGTTGACGGGCACCGCAATGACCTGACTCCCCAGGGGCAAACTACCAACAAAACGACAACACGAGCAACCACGTCATGTAATTATAAATATCCAATATACTAAAAAGAGATGTTGGAATAAATGTAAAACTGTTCTGAATAAGACATAAATATCCCATAATCCCTCACCTAAGGATGTTTTGACGCACAACAGCAAACCCAGGGATGTTTTCATAGTGGATGATGTCTGTATGGAGAGGAGCCTCAGTCATCAGGTATGGACGGGTGAGTGATGGGTGCATGAGGGTGTAGCCTGCAACAAAAAGTCAAGAGTGAGTGACAGTAACTGCTGTACAGACACTTCAGGTCCCAACTACTGCCTATTATAAAAAATATACTAGGTTGTAGATCACATTCTAATGTCCAGGGGCTGAAACATTATTGTCAGCAACATATATTTGCTTGATTTTTTGCTTAGGGGTCACAACATCCTTTTTTTTTAAAGAAAACTCTTAAAATGTTTTTATCATGTGATTTAAACCTACTTTCACTACACAAAGCTTTAAAAATAATGTGGTCTCCATAGCACAGAGAGACGGGGTCATATAAAAGACACTGAGCGGCAGTTCCAGCACATCTCTATTGAACAGCTGGAGACAGCAGGTGCCACTTCATTATCGCTGCCATTAGCACAGACTGAATACTCTCAGGAATACATCACCCTGATTTTGTTACACATGTAATAAAACACTTTCAGCCCAATTTTTGGAGGCATAATTATGCATTCATAGAGGATAACCGATTTGTGAAGGCACTTCGGTACAGTTTGTAGGGGGAAATCATGGAAAAGCTCAAAAATGTGTTATTTACTATATTACCAAGACATAATCATGTTACAGCATGAAGAGGAAACAGCACATAAAAGCCAAATAAAGGTACTTCAAAGTAAGGGCCCAGCCGAGGCTCAAACCAAGGACCTGCTTGCTGTGAAGCAACTTTACTACCCACTGAGCGACTGTGCCACTCCCCTATATTAAGAAAAACTTGACGCTACTAACTATATACACCGATCAGCCACAACATTATGACCACCTGGCTAATATTGTGTACATCCCTGTTTTGCCACTAAAACTGCCCTGACTCGTCGAGTCATGGACTTCGCTAGACCTTTCTATCAGAACCAGCATTCATTTTTTCAGCAATTTCAGCTACAGTAGCTCGTCTGTTGGATCGGACCACACGGGCCAGCCTTCGCGTGCATCAATGAGCCTTGGCCGCCCATGACCCAGTCGCTGGTGCTTTTCCTTTCTTGGACCACTTTGTATAGGTACTGACCCCTGGACACCCCACAAGAGCTGCGGTTTTGAAGAAACAATTTGGCCCTTGTCAAAGTCGCTCAGATCCTTACCTTGCCTATTTTACCTGCTTCTAAGCGCATCAACTTTAAGGAAAAGTGTTTGACGTGTTCGAAAAATGGTCAGGGCTGTTTTGGTGGCAAAAGAGGGACCTATACAATATTAGGCAGGTGGTCATAATGTAATGGCTGATTGATACAAGTCCCACTTTGCTAATAGGGCAAAATACACTGACTTGAAGTTTTGCTGTGCCTGCTCTACAAAAATATCATGATGTCACCTATGGGGGCTCTGACAGGGCCAACATGTAAAAAAAGGATTTTTACCAAATAGACTGTTAAAGGAATAGTCTACTCATTTTCAATATTAAACTATGTTATTACCTTAACTAAGAAGAGTTGATACATCCCTCTATCATCTGTGTGCATGCAAGTAAGCCCTGGAGCGCTTTGCGACACTTCGATAGCATTTAGCTTAGCCCCATTCATTAAATGGTACCAATCAGAGACAAAGCTAGAAGTGACCAAACACATCAACGTTTTTCCTATTTAAGACGAGTACTTATATGAGCAAGTTTGGTGTTACAAAATAAAACGTAGCGCTTTTCTAAGCGGATTTAAAGAGGAACTATGTTTTGTGGCGTGGTAGCACTTTTGGGAGTACTTCGACTCGGCGCAGTAACACCCTCCCTCTCCCATTATGAGAGGGAGAAGGGGAGCGGACTTTTCAGGCGAGTCGAAGTATTTTGTACCACCAAACTTGCTCGTATAACTACTCGTCTTAAATAGGAAAAACGTTGATGTGTTTGGTCACTTCTGACTTTGTCTGTGGTTGGTGCCGTTGAATGAATGGGGCTAAGCTAAATGCTATCGAAGTGTCGCAGCGCGCTCCAGCGCTTACGTGCATGCACACAGATGATAGAGGGATGTATCAACAATTCTTAGTTAAGGTAATAACATAGTTTAATATTAAAAATGAGTAGACTATTCCTTTAAAGGTTAATGGGTGTCAGTCCAGTGTTTTAGAATGGAAAGGATTTGAAACCTCACCATCACAGGGAAACGTTTGCAAGTCAAACAGCAATTTCACATAGCATCACCTTCAGCCAATTGCAACAAACTCCAAAGGATAACTCCGATCATCTGCACATGTATCTCCATACCTTTATTGTCTATGAGGAAGGTATATGAAGCCAGGGAGTCCTGGTAGTAGGTGACATCCTCCAGTATGTATGCCAGATTCACATCAACTCCAACTACACCAAGCAACAGGTTCCCGAAGTAGCACGGCCGACTGACCGTCATGATGAAGCCTACAGAAAAATGAGAAAATTCAACAAATTAGTGAATTCATTAAACTGATAAACTGTGTTAAAGAAATGATTTGATTTTCTTGTTTCTCTAAAGCAGCGGTTCTCAAACTGGGGGCCGCGAGTTGGTGCCAGATGACCCCAGTTTGTGACATTTTATAAATTCTGTGTAATTAAACCTTAGAAAAATAAGGCTACTAACCAACAGCACTACATTGTATAATTTAATATGGTTTTGTTAAAGGGACACTACACTTTTTTTGAAAATAGGCTCATTTTCCAGTTCCTCTAGAGTTAAACATTTGATTTTTACCGTTTTGGAATCCATTCAGGCAATCTCCGGGTCTGGCGGTTCCACTTTTAGCATAGCTTAGCACAATCCATTAATTCCGATTAGACCGTTAGCATCACGCTCAAAAATATTTATCCTATTTAAAACTAGAATCTTCTGTAGTTACACTGTGTATTAAGACAGACGGAAAATTAATAGTTGCAATTTTCTAGGCAGATATGGCTAGGAACTATACTCTCATTCTGGCGTAATAATCAAGGACTTTGCTGCCGTAACATGGCTGCAGCAGGTGCAATGATATTACACAGTGCCTGAAAATTGTCCCCTGCTTTTGAAAGTACCCAAGAGGACTATTTTCAAGCACTGACAAAAACTGTAAAAATAAAATGTCTTACTCTAGGGGAGCTGGAAAATGAGTGTCTCTTTAAATTTCAGTTTGAAGTTTAATATTGTCTTAAGATATACATTTTCTTTGGGCGGGGGCACGAAGGGATGCACCATACACAAGGGGGACCGCAGGCCGAAAAAGCCGATGCAACGGTTATAGATTTATTATGGTCTGATGAATAACCACGATTGTACGATTGTTACGGATTCATTTATTTTTCAACATTATTGCATAAAATCTCATGAACACACTTTTGAACAAAATGAGTTTATATTGCTGCATGGAGACACACACACACACACACACACACACACACACACACACACACACGCAAACCAGATCCACAAACAACCAAGAGATGCATCGTGAACACATATTCTTTTGAATCGTACTCGCGGAGCTTTGTCATCCAGTGCGTCATACAGTGCGTCATGACACACGTGCCTCTGGTTCATGGATCTGGTTTGTGTGTGCGTAAAACAGAAACACGCGGTGTAGCGGAGGCTTTATGATTACTTAACTGTGACATTTTAAAGCGAGGTTAATAGTGAAACCGTGATATAAGAGACTACACAGTTTAAATTCGATATTCTTGCTCTTAGCAATAGGCTCATTTGACATGGCAAAACTAAATGTAAACAGAACAAGATAAAAAGTTACACTGGCTTCAATAAAACTGAATTTAATTCTGTATATTCATGAGCAACTGGTAGCCTCAAAGAAAATCAGACACTAATGGTTATTGGACAAAAGTGCTGTCTAGCACCTTTATAAGAGCAGACATTCGCAGTTGTGTTTTTTGGCTTTGCTTACAGTTAACCTTTACAAATTTAGTACCATGGAAACTGGCTGGTTTAATGCCTTGACCGCAATGGTGTCAGACAGAATGTTTACATGCCAGACTTGAGCTTCAGGCCAAGAGTAGGATCTCAGCTTACCGTCTCCCATCTGGTCTGAGTAAGGTAGGCTGAAGGAGGCCACGTCTATCATTCGGTTGGGCAGGTTGATGTAAAAGCGTCCCACTGTGGTCTCCAGGTTACTGAGCTGGTTCAGCACCATCATGCTGCCCTTCACGACCGGGAGCGCGGAACGATCCGGAACGCCGTATTTCACAGAGTTTTGCTCGGCCAGGTCTCGCAAGAAAGCCAACTCTTTAAGTCCAGTTACTCCTTCTGTGGGAAATAAAACAAAAAACCATGTGAGGAAAAAAAACTGTAAAGGTCAACAGAACTCCAGCTGTAACTTTAGCAAAAGATGTGAATTGATGGCACTAAATTATTTTTCACATTATTAAATGGACCAATCTAAAGACCCGGAGGTAGGGCAAGCTTGTGCTTAAAGGATTAGTCAATTTTCTAAAAAAAAAAAAAATCGAGATAATTTACTCACCACCATGTCATCCAAAATGTTGATGTCTTTCTTTGTTCAGTTGAGAATAAATAAAGTTTTTTGAGGAAAACATTCCAGGATTTTTCTCATTTTAATGGACTTTAATGGACCCCAAAGCTAACAGTTTTAATGCAGTTAAAAATTGCAGTTTCAAAGGACTCTAAACGACGCATAAGGGTCTTATCTAGCAAACCGATTGTTATTTTTGGCAAGAAAAAAAAATGCACTTTTAAACCACAACTTCTCGTGTTCCTCCGGCTGTGTGACGAGCCAGCACGACCTCACGTAATTGCGTAATGACATCGAAAGATCACGTGTTACATATATGAAACGCACATTTGCGGACCATTTTAAATAATTAACTGACACAAAGACAAAGAAAAAATTTGTATCATTCGACATACAACAACATCGGAACGGTCCTCTTTCTCCACACTGGTACACACTGGGGCCTAGTTTTGCATTCGTCATCCGTGACCTCTTGACGTGATCACGTATTTACGTGAGGTCGCGCTGGGTCGTCACAAAGCCGAAGGAAGACGAGAATTTGTGGTTTAAAAGTGCATATTTTTTCTTTTTCTTGCCAAAAATGACAATCGTTTCGCTAGATAAGACCCTTATTCCTCGTTTGAGATTGTTTAGAGTCCTTTGAAACAATTTTGAACTGCATTGGAACTGTTAAGTGTTGGGGTCCATTAAAGTCCATTAAAATGAGAGGGGTCCTGGAATGTTTTCCTTAGGAAGCGTGATTTCTTCTCGACTGAACGAAGAAAGACATCAAAGTTTTGAATGACATGGTGTGAGTAAATGATCTGGATTTTTTTTTTAAAAAATGGACTAATCCTTTAAAGTAGCAAGTTGGTGTGGCAACTGCTTAATTTGATGCTCCAAATGCCATCTCGAGACCCTTGTGACTCATTTCAGAACACTGCGTTTTTACATTACGTACATTTATGCATTTGGCAAACGTTTTTATCCAAAGCAACTTACAGTGGATTACAAAGTACACATTTTTATCGGTATATGTGTTCGCTGGGTTCGAACCATTAACTTACGCAATGCTCTACCACTAAGTTTTAAGATGCATACTGTGTGCACAGCCCCTAACCCTTAGGAAATATAAGTGATTCCATTGGTTAACAGATCGTGTGTGGGTGTCATTCAGAGCCTCACAATAACTAAGCAGAGTAGCGTTAGCCTCGTACACCCTTCCATGCTAATCAACCCAAATCATATCTCTGAGTCATCTAATGTAGAAAAAAACCCATCACTCTTTCATGTCACTGAGTGGCCTTTGATGTATTGTCCGATTTCTCTTTCTTTTATCCGATGAACCGCATTTTAATTTTTATGATGCCAAACTAATGAATGCTAATGGCAGGCTAATACATGCAGGGAAAGAAACATCTGAGGACAGCAATAATGGGGTTGGTTTCTTACGACAGACATATGCAAACATACACACACACAAAGATAAGAAGAGAGACGAAGGGGCGTAAACACATCGGAGCACGTTTCGATAAAGCACAAACATGCACACAGGTGTTCAAGATGAATGTTTATGCGGGCCACAAAACAAAAGCCAATAAAGAGGCTTATCTTCAGGCAACATCTCACCGTTCATAAGAGCGTAGGTGAGGATCATGACGGAGTTGTTGAGGTGGCGGTTCTCCTCTTTGACAATGCTCAGCGTCGATCTCTTTTCATGCTCGGACGAGTCTCGTGAGGTGATGCCCGACGACAGATAGATTATCACCATGTCTGTGTCTGTGAGGAGAAAGATAATAATATTGTTCAATCAAACTGTAAATAATCCCTGTCTATATGCCAACTTTCAACCAAGGAAATAAAATTGAGGGCCTGCTGTTACTCTCTGCCTTGAATGGTAATTTATATCACATTTTTGTGACAATATGAGCCAATAGTGGGGCATGTTGTCACAATTAAACTTGTTATTTAACATAATTTTTGCCAAATATAACAAATAGCAACCTATGCTATTACAATATTTATAACTTTATAATCACATGACAAATAATTCGCCAAGAATTCCCAAAAACTCAAACATGAAAAATACTAAGAGCACAAATATTGGTTAAAATCTACCTTTTTTAAATAAATAAGGTGACTTTAAAGGGAAACACCACCGTTTTTCAATATTTTACTAGGTTCTTACCTCAACTTAGACAAATTAATACATACTAATCTTTTTTCAATACGTGAACTTAATCTTTGTACAGTGCGTCGTGAATGTGTTAGCATTTAGCCTAGCCGCATTCACTCCTTAGGATCCAAACAGGGATGAATTTAGAAGCCACCAAACACTTTCATGTTTTCCCTATTTAAAGACTGTTATACGAGTAGTTACACAAGGAAGTATGTTGGCACAAAATAAAATGTGGCGATTTTTTAATTCGATAATAAATGAGAGCTATATTGTATGGCGGAAGAACACTTAGTTTGCAGCACTTCGACCTCGGGCGCAGTAATAGCTAGAGTACTGATGATGGAGAGGGGTGATGATCTTACTGCGCCCGAGGGATCTTTTAAATAGGGAAAACATGGAAGTGTTTGGTGGCTTCTAAATTCATCCCTGTTTGGATCCTAAGGAATGAATGGGGCTAGGCTAAATGCTAACACATTCACGAGGCGCTGTACAAAGATTAAGTGCACGCATTGAAAGAAAAATAAGGTATGTAAAAATTAATGTAAGTTGAGGTAAGAACAAAGTAAAATATTGAAAAACTGTGGTGTTTTCCTTTAAGGTATAGACAAGGGACCCCCCCAAACATTACTGTAATTTACATAAAACTTTGCAAATAAATCACACTTAAAAGGGTTGTCCCTTACTAGTCAGTTGCCTGGTGACGCTACTTGTGTTCCTCAACAACTGAAAGGCTTTTTGGAAGCCCAGTGCATGCTGGGTAGAGCTGTCAGAGGCTTTAAGGTTGTTAATGAAGGTGCTCATCTTCCTCTTCGTCTCACTGGTAGCAGGCGAGAGGAAGCTCTTGTAGCACTGATCCAGTGAGCAAGAGCGTACAGTATCTGCTACCGTCAACACAGAGATCTGACAAAGAGAAATTATACAACATCAATAAAGACAAACTGAATGGGTGGGCACTGTGTGAGGGCCATGTTATACTTTCTTACTTTATCATGTTCGTCGATGGAGTTAAGGATGATGAGGGCGGCGTCCCGGGCGATCTGGAGCTGAGTCTCAGTAACAGAAGCACCGTGGTCTATGATAACCACTATGTGTTTTGACTGCGGCCTTACTGCTGAAACATACACAGGCCTGCAAACACACAAACATGCAAAAAATCGGAAATGTTGCTTTTTTGTTACACATCACATCAATGTGTTCAAATAAATGTAATAAATCAATTTAATAAGCATGAAACTTATGCACAGTTTCATGACACAGAATTTTAAGCAGGCACAAAGCGAGTCGATTCAACTATTTATTTACAAAATGCAAAAGGCGGTTTTCCTGGACTCTTAAGGGCAAGGGGCCAAGCGCTATACTGGCGCAATTCCCACTCTCCTCACTACGTTGTTTGTGTAAGAAATCCTGCTCTCTATTGTGTTGCCTTTGGAACCGAATCTACTATTTCGACTCCAACATTCTGAGAAAGCTGCCCAGAATACAAGTGAACCATTTACAATGTAAGCCATATTCCCTAAATATCCTACTGTAATGTCTTACAAGTGGAGAAAGACCTGCGTGCAATCGCAGGAAGAGAGAAGCTATGGGAACAGCCGCAAAAATTAGCCCGTCTTTCAGCACCGGCACATTGTGCCCACAACACTGGGTGGCAGATTCCAGTGGCCTTTATTGTGGGCGACCCCGCATTCCGGTCAAGGGCATGGGGCTTATTGTAACCCCGTTAAACAGACCTAAAGGATTTCGAAGAATTCTCCCCACACAAGATGAAAAACATGAAGTTGCTTGTAGGGATGCACCGAATCCAGGATTCGGATTCGGATTCGGCCGAATACTGGGCTTTTTGACGGGGTTCGGGTTCGGCCGAATCCTAGATTTTTTTTCCACCGAACCGAACTCTAGGCTTGCGCTACGCTGGTCGACGTCACGCGGCCGTTGATTACACACATCGGGTGCTGACGTGGAGATGAGCTTTTTCTTTCGGTGAGCCTTAGGGGCTGGACACACCAAAACTTTTAAACACGGCTGAAAACGCCTTGAGGACGCCAAATGCCAGCTGTTTTTCAGCCGAGTGCTTGGTAGCTGTGACGCTTCAGCTGTGAGCCGGTTGGTTGCTGTGGTAATGTCCTGCTCCTCTACTGTAATTTGACAGCCGTGTGAAAACTGACATTGACGAGCGGAGCTTCTTACTCAAAGTTAAATATAGTTTTTAGCGCGGAGCTGCTTGCTTATTGGAAAAACGAGCGTGTCGCAACGCATCGTTTTTATTATGCATAGGCTTATGGTTATTGTCAAAATAGTTTTTCCAACTTGTCATCCTGGCATAATGTACAGTTAAAATTAAATAAAATGAAAAAATACATTGCTGTGGACGTTGTTTACTTTATTAATTATTTTACTGTGTTAATGGAATAAGATGCGAGTAGGATTCGGTATTCGGTTTCGGATTCGGCCGAATCTTAAACGGTGGATTCGGGATTCGGCCGAACCTAAAAAATCTGGATTCGGTGCATCCCTAGTTGCTTGTTGTGACAGACGGAAGGGTGGTCAGCTTTCTCATTTTTTGAGCATTTAGGCAAGTAAAGTAATTAGTTGCATGGATGGACCTTTAGTTTTTTAAAAGCAAAATACTGCTACAATTTCTTGTAGCCTAGTACTAATATAAGTTTTATCCTGAAAACAAGTCCAGACAGAACGAACAGCATCCATGATCAGTGCATTGTGAGACTAAAGGGGGTCACACACCGGACGCGCAGCTCAGGAGGTATCGTAAACCGGAAGTGCACATTAAATCGCGCACACCAAAAACTTTTAAATGCGACTGAAAGCGCCTGTAGGACACCGATTGCCAGCTGTTTTTTTAGCTGAGTGCCAGCTTTCTTTAGCCGAAGCTGTGATACTTGAGCTGTGAGCCGGTTGGTTGTTGTGATACTTGTCCCACACCTCCTCCACTGTGATTGGACAGCCGTGTGAGAACTGACATTGACAAGTGGAGCTTTTCAATCAAAAATGAATCTCTTTCGACTCTCGCCGCTTAGCGCAGAGTGCGAAAAAAAACGCTGAGCACCGGTTTTCAGCGCGGAAAAAACGCTAGCTGCTGGCTTATTTGAAAAACGCAGAGCTTCCATTGGAAACAATTGAAAACATGCGCCTGCCGCGGGGTAAAAGCTTTGGTGTACACGCCCCTTAAGCGCGGAAAAAACACTGAGCGCCGGCTTTCAGTGAGGAAAAAACGCCAGCTGCTGGCTTTTTTGAAAAGCGCCGCGCTTCTATTGGAAACAATTGAAAACATACGTCAGCCGCTGGCATAAAAGCTTTGGTGTGCACGCTACCTAAAAACACTGTTCTGATGTGTGTGTGAAAGCATCGTGTACCTGCTTCTGTGCTCATATGTGGCTTTGCAATGAAACTTGTGAGCAGGAAACACAGTAAAAATGCCCTCCTCTGAGCTGAAGTACTGCCACTTGATCCCTGGATTGGACTTGAGGTTGTCTGCCAACACTAAAGTATACAAAAAAACAAGAATATAGAGTTAGGTTAGAAACATTAATCTCTCTGTCACCTTCTAATCTTATAAAACACAATATTTCTGACATGGAAAATGTGCAAAAATGTACATAGGGGAGTGAGTAACCCTCATTCCCTGACCTCAAGAGGATTTCTAGCAACAGACGATAAAGAAAAAATTTGGCTGTCGCCCCCTATTGGCTGTAGATGTTAATGTTTTCCTTTGGTTCATATTAGTCAGTATGAATTAATTTTGACATATAAGTCGCACCTGACTATAAGTTGCAGGACCAACCAAACTATGAAAAAAGTGCGAATAGTCCAGAAAATACAGTAATATACCATGCAATGTGGATGTCTTTATATTTTCTTGAAGTGAAAGCTCACGAAAAAACGAAAACTGTAATAATTTAGTTAACCTCGGGTTGTTCCAAACCTGTAAAATCATCTTTCCATGTACTGTAACACAAAAAAGAGGTTTACACTTTGACAATGTTCTTCTAGATACAATGAAAGTGGGTGGTGAACCAAGAATGTGAAGCTCCAAAAACATTTTTCTTTTGATAATGTGTTGACAGATTCTGGAAACCTTTGACTGTATGGCAAAAATATCATAACAGTTTAAAATAACATGAGGCTGAGTATATTATGGTTTAAAGGGCACCTCCATTTTTCCCATTTACAATATTAAACATAGGTCTCAGGTGTCCCTAGAATGTGTCTGTGAAGTTTAAAGTTTAAAGCCATTTCATTTGGGTTGGAGCATAAAAGCGCTGTTTTCATGTGTGTACCTTTAAATGCTACTGCTCCTAACTCCCTAAGCAACAGACAGTGAGCCCTTAAAAATAGTTAAAACAATTTTATATATATATATATATATATATATATATATATATATATATATATATATATATATATATATACATATACATATATACACACACACATATATATATACAACAGTTCTTTCTGGTTCGTGCAATATTCTACTGATAACGGCACAGTAACCGCTTCACCTTTCGTATCATTCCGCCACCTAGTGAATGGAGGTCCTCTAAACAGGCTCATCTCTGAATGCCCACACACGGACACACACAAACACACTGTTTTGAATCCGTGTGTCTCATTAGTTCACTAGCTCGTAAATCAGTGTGTGAATCCCAAGTTATTATTCCGTCAAAGATCAGCGCTCTTGGATGTTACGTTGAAGTTATGTCTTGTCACATCGTGTAGACGATTAACACTTGGAAAGAGGAATGTAAACTATTTTTTTCTGGAGCAATATCTCTTCCCAGAACGCGAAAACACCGTGGAACTGCAGGTAAGCACAGCAGCTTTTAAATGTGGACATTGATCATTTACTTTATCGTGACGTGACTATTAAAACATGTTATGAGATATCGCCACTGATATATTTATAAGCAGCATGCAAAAACATCTCTCTGACACTTATAAAAAAAACGTTTTATATAGTACTGACAAGAACAAAGCTTAATAATAATAATCGAGTGCTCGTATCGTGTTAAGAATAAATGGGAAAGCAATAGTAACGTTATACAAGTATAGTTTTATTAACTTTTACCTCGCGCCAAAACAATAACAACACAAAAAACACTAAATATGAATAAAAAACAAGTAATAGTTTGATCATGACACCAAATACTGCTGATTTGATCTCATTTTGATGATCATAAACAAACAAGGCCAACATGAGAGCCAGGGAATCCCTGTCAGAGATGTAGCCCAGAGAGGGGGGTGGTCAGCGGGGCGAGAGAACACTGACATCCGCTCATGCTTTGGTTCTCATTCGTACCGAATCTCACTAAGCAAACGTTCAAACAGGCGCTATCTTTACTAATCGACTGCAGATTTAAATATAATACATATACATTCTCGACTGAACTAATCTTAAAACTACACTTTGTGACCAAGAAACGGTAATATAAAGAAATGGCTTTTCCGTCCATTGAGTTGTTATGAGATTCAAAGCAGCCGAAAGTGTTACCTGTCATTCTGGCCGCACTCAAATCCGTGGCGGAAGAAGTAGTTCTCAAACAAAGAGGCTTTTAAAATAACTCCGTTGTTGTTTTCTAGTTTTCGTTTTTCCAACGTGTGCCGTCGAACTGTTGTATAAAAGCAATATCGCTCTCGGAGTCGTGTGATATAGCTCTATATCATCACGGCTGTTCCAACGTGTGCCGTCGAACTGTTGTATAAAAGCAATATCGCTCTCGGAGTCGTGTGTGTGTGTGTGTGTGTGTGTGTGTGCAATGGCTGTCTATTGCCTTTATTTTATTGTTTGTTGTGTAGTGTCCAGTCTCAATATTTTCATGTGCATGCACTGTTGTATGCGTAATGTTGTTGACCGCGGACCCCCCTGGTGACGAAAATTACAGCATGCAGATGGCGCGCGTACGCGGATGGCCCGAGTATACTTTCAACTTAAAGGGACACTTCACCCATTTGCATTAAGCTTTGTAAAGTTAGAACCCCAGTCATGTTTTTGAATGGTCGTGCATCATTCCCTCAGTTTCCCCTGAGACAGGAGAAATACAGATTTCAGTGTTGCACTTCCTTCTTTCAATGATGTAAAAATCATCATTTTGCATCATTGAAAGAAGGAAGTCCAATATCTTTGTTGAGGGAGTGAGACTATAAACACCCCTTCTCTTGGTCAAATAGGCACCAAATTCGAAATGTATGTTACATTTCGACTGCAAATATGACGCACTTTCAATAAAGATTAATGTTTCTACGGGTGAAATGCTCCTTTAAGGCAGCTGACTTATTGCCTCGCTGGTTCTTGGCAGGTATTTTTTTTCCGAACTTGACCATGCTTAACCAATCACATTCCCTATACACGCACACACACAAAATTGTGGGACAAGATGATAAAGATATCTAAGGAGACAGGAAGTAAACCAAACATTGGATTCGGATGTGCCTTGATGCCTTCGAGTGCTTATCTGAAAGCAGCATTTTAAAGATTTCGGACGCAGTGCCTGTCTAACAAGACTGCTTTGGTTTAATGGGGATTAAATCAGGAGTGTGTGAATTTTTTTATTTTTTATTATAGGGTTGTTGTGTTCAAATTTGGACCTTGTAAAAGTGCATTTTTTTCATAGCATGTGCCCTTAAATTGAAATTTTAGATGACCTGTCCTTAAGTTCCTTAAAGGCAGGATGCATGATTTTTGAAAAACACTTTGGAAAAGCGAGTCAGGCCGACTAACAAAAACACTTGTAGCCAATCAGCAGTAATGGGCGTGTCTACTAACCGACACCAAAAAAAGGTCCAGATTCTATTGGGGTAGGGGCGTGTTTGTTTAGTTGATTTCAAATGCCAACATTGACTTTCAGAGATCATGCACCCCGCCTTTAAGCAGGCACCAACAGGGTTTGTTTCAGTTGAAAAGGACCCAGCTGTGCGATAGCCTAAGCCTAGATTGATACAGACAGGCTGATCCTTTCCAAACACCCAAGAAACCGAGTCATCGCCACTCTGCAGCCATCAATTTAAGTGTTTATTTATTTTAAAGGAGCTGCCAAAAGAGGAACAAAAGTGGGAAGGAAAAAAGGCAAAAGAAGCATTAGAAGAGAGAGAGAGAGAGACTCAGGAGGGACCAATAAAATAAAGTAGAAATTATTACAGGGGTCAGATGTAGAACAGTGATCCCACCTGAGCCAAGGGTTATTTCACCCCAACCCATAGCCGTGGCTTAGTTTAAAGGATTACAGTTGACGCTTGAAATGGGTGAGAGACTCACATGATGGCTGAAGTTTGCGTGCCTACAAATTCCCTGAGTGCATATGTCAGGTTATATGCGTTTCAAAATGTATTTAAGCCAAGATTACTTGAATCTTTTAACAACCAATACCATGTAAAGAGGATGAATGTGAGCTTAGACATCTGACAGAGGTAAATAGCTTAAAATAAATGACCTGTGCTATCCTTTCCCAGTCAATGTGCGGAGACACAGTGAAGTCATTCAAAAGCATAATTTCTGAATAGAAAAATACTGAGATGCTATTTGTATTGTGAGCTCAACCAACAGCATATGTTTTGGGCGAGGCGGTTCAGTTTGCTTGAAAGGTGTTTTCATTTTTCAAAAAATCCATTTGGCGCTGCTAGTGACACAGAAATGACACACTTCCCCTTCTTGGTTGTTTTTGTGGAACAAGCAGGCAATGCTCAAATACACTGCATTGCCAAAAATATGAAACACTAGAGATTTGTGTGTTTCCAAAGTTTGAGGTGGGTCCCTATTTTTTTAGCATTATACAGTCCCTGTGCATACATAAAGTAATGATTTACTGAGTCTGTCGAGGAAGAACCTCACAAAGTCCAGACTTGAACGTCACCAAACACCTTCGGGATGAATTGGAATGGCGACTGTGAGACAGACCTGACAGCCCAACATTATTGCCAAACCTCACTGATACATGTTTCTGAATCTCTATGGTCAATATTTTAACACCTAATGAAAAGCCTTTAGAAGAGTAAAAGCTGTTCAGACGGAATAACTTGTGACGTTTTATACGAGAGATGGTTTGTATGCTAACGTCAAGTCCGCGGAGACACGGAACAGCCATTCCGAATTCAGATCAATCTAAACATAGTTAATCAAGTGACTGTAAAGACCTGCAGAGGAAGAGAAATGGACGCTGAGCACGAACAGCCGCCCCGACCTCACATTAGTGCGATACCGCCATCAATCTGCACCCGAAGTATAAACAGGAACTTTGAATCATGTTGACGGCTGTAAAATCATACACATATGCCGCCCCGGAGTGCTTAATCCAACATCCAGTGTTTAGAGTAGCTGAGAACCACAGTCGTGAGGTGAGAGCCCTTCATTTCCTCTAAACTTATAACCCTTTAAATCTTCACTTACAACAGTGCTGTCACTTTCCTTGGGAAACTCCAATAAGCTTTGAATTTTAAAGAAGCATGTGGCTGACTTTATTTAAAAGAAAACGCCACAGTTTTTCAATATTTTACTATGTTCTTACCTCACCTTAGGCAACTTTTTCTTTCAATGCATTCCCTTCATCTTTGCACAGCGTGTTGTGAATGCGTTAGCATTTAGCCTAGCCCCATTCATTCCTTAGGATCCAAACAGGGATGAATTAAGAAGCCACCAAACATTTCCATGTTTTTTCTATTTGAAGACTGTTACATGAGTAGTCACACGAGTAAATATGGTGGCACAAAATAAAACGTAACATCATTTCTCCTGTGAACTCCCCTCTCTCGCTTAAACTTCAGTCAATATTACTGCGCCCGAGGTTGAAGTGCTCTTCCACCATACAATATAGTTCTCGTTTTTATCTGCTTAAAAAATCGCCACGTTTTATTTTGTGCCACCATACTTACTCGTGTAACTACTCATGTAACAGTCTTAAAATAGGGAAAACATGAAAGTTAATTCATCCCTGTTTGGATCCTAAGGAATGAATGGGGCTAGGCTAAATGCTAACACATTCACGACGCACTGTGCAAAGATTAAGTACACGCATTGAAAAAGATAGGTATGTATTAATTCGTCTAAATTGAGGTAAGAAGATAGTAAAATATAAAAAAAAGGGTAGTGTTTTCCTTTAAACTCTCATACAGCCAGTGGGGATTGTTATGTATTTCCTGGTTTGGCTGTAAATAGAGGAACGTAAAACTGTAAAATTGTGAATTATAGACACTGATAAAGTGAGCGTTTTTTCTGGACATTGCTGTAATGTAAACCTAACCCAAAATAGTATGTAAACCTAACCCAAAATAGTATGTAAAGAATTAGTGCACTACAGTCTAAAAAAAAAGTAACCAAAATGGTGCCTGGGTGACGTTTACTATAGTTTCTAGTGGAGTCAAAGCTTAATTCGGTGGATATGAACGAAAACACTAAAGCTTACATGCAAAACGCAACAGCAAATAACAAGGGGGTCTGTGGGGGTCATGTCACAATTATATTATATAAAAAATATGTCCCAATACTATTGGACTGTCTTTCTGCATGCAAGTTTGTAAGTACTGTATTTTCCAGACTATAGTTTGGCGGGTCCTGGAACTTATAGTCAGGCGTGACTTATACGTCAAAATTATTTCATATGAACGAAGAGAAACCATTACTGTCTACAGCCGCGAGAGTTCCCTCTATGCGTCTCCTGTATTTATGTAATTCAATGGATTCAGTGGTGCGGAATGACTTCGGGACCTTTTTGAACTTGATTTGGCTTGTCGTGTTAATTTGGCCTATTTAGCCTCCCAGTTGTGTTCAGTATGCTATTGTGTATCGTGTAAATGACTGTTTATCTTACTTTAACATGTACGACACCTATTCAGCCTGCTGTTTTGTGCTATTGTTTAGTTGAATAACTTGCCTTTCCAGATTAAATGTCTGTTCTTTGGCTTGGATTTTGTGAAATCATTTTCTAAATAAATGCAACGTATAGTCCACTGCGATTTATATATGTTTTTTCCTATTCAAAACGCAATTTTGACTGATGCGACTTATAGTCTGGAAAATACGGTAGGTGATTTGGGATGCTGCCTTATACATTATACTAACCAGGCCATACGTAAGCGACACATCTGTAAATCTCTAAAGAGGCTTTGTCCTAAGCAGCCACAACCACTAAGGAGCAAGATTATTACAATCATTTGGTTTTTATTTCTGCACAACAGTGCTGGTTAGCCCCACCCGCAATCAAATCCTAAGCCCTTTTCACACAGATATTACGGAAAAAACACGGAAAATGAATCCGTGATGTGTGGGATCGTTAGATTTTTGGTTCATTCACATTGCCAATGATTTTGCAGAATTTGTGCGTGCATTCACACACATACCGTAATCCCGTAAAGACACGTGACATCCTGCAATTGGTAGTTTTTTTCTCCACAGCACCTGAAGTTTGCTTATTATCCGTTACAGTATTTCTCTTTTCAGAAACCATGTGCGTGCATTTGTGTTTATGATCAGATTATAAAGTAGCTCGCTGTGTGAATGATATCAGCTTCAGAATAGATATTTGATGAGCTCCCTGATCTCTGCTTCGTTCCAGTTTCTCATCGTGATTGTTAATGTGCATTTAAAGCAGCGATGACGCGCGTTCATTTTGGTTTATTATAAGCTCATATGAACGCGTGACGCGTCAGTATTCAATGCCAAATGAAAGGAAAACCGTAACATGAACTCCCAATGACTACCATACAAAAATAAGCATGTGCATGAAGATGAATTGGTTTAATCTGTTGGAGTGAGGGCGAATGTGTGTGGGGCCTGAAAGAGAGTCAGATGAGGTCTGAGCCAAAATGTCTGGAAAAATGACAAAAAAGCCACAACATTGTACACTTTACAATGAAATTTAATTTAATTTAGGTCAAGGGTGGGTTTTTTTAACGGCATCTAGGAGGTGAGATTGATCCAACCGACCTCAATTAAAGGAAAACACAACCATTTTTTTATATTTTACTATGTTCTTACCCCAAATTAGACGACTTAACCCATTTGCACGCAGCATCAGGCGCAAATGGGTTAATACATACCTATCTTTATTCAATGTGTGCACTTAATCTTTTTACAGCGAGTCGTGAATGTGTTAGCATTTAGCCTAGCCCCATTCATTACTTAGGATCCAAACAGGAATTAATTTACAAGCCACCAAACACTTCCATGTTTTCCCCATTTAAAGACCGTTACATGAGTAGTTACAAAAGTAAGTGTGGTGGCACAAAACAAAACGTAAAATAAAAATGAGAACTATATTGTATGGCGGAAGAGCATACACATCGACCTCAGGCGCAGTAATATTGAGGGAAGTTTGAGCGAGAGGGGAGTAGTCAGGAGTGATGATGTTACCGCACGCCGAAGTGAAGTGCTGCAAACTAAGTGCTCTTCTGCCATACAATATAGTTCTTATTTTTTATCCGCTTAAAAAAAGCGTTAAGTTTCCTTTAAAAAATGCAAAGAGAAGCTACGGTAGCTGCCACAGGACAAACATGTCGTTGTCTAAGACAAAGTAGGGAGGAAACGCCCTCTGTAGAACAGTTTGTCTGTTAAGAGCTACTGAAGAAACATGATGGTGACTTACATGTATCCTCATACTTATCAAATAGAGAACAATGTGTAAAAATGAAAGGGGTTAAGTCCTGTAATTTGCATTATACAATGGGTGTACCCCAAGGATCAGTACTTGGTCCCTTACTATTTAGTCTGTATATTAATGATCTCCCGCAACAGTGTGAAGGCATACAAGTACAAATGTATGCTGATGACACCGTTATTTTTACACATGCGAAAACAGTAGAATTAGCAGCTGAGAAGTTAAAAGTTGCTATTGAAAGGATTACACAAGGGCTGGAACAGTCATGTCTTAGTTTAAACATCAGTAAAACAAAAGGAATTTTTTTCTCAAAAACAAATGTTAAATCTCCCGATGTTGACATATCTATCAATGGTGAAAAGATAGAAATAGTAAATGAGTTCAATTATCTTGGTATTATACTGGACTCAATTATGAAAGGAAAAATGAACCAATTATGTAATCACTGAGACTGTTGTAGTTAAACTGATTGATTAATTTATTTATGGCTCTGACAGTATGTGTGTATGTATTTATTATATGTGAACATAGGTATTGTTTGTGTAATGTTATGTTAGAGTTGACCTGCCTGGGGGACTACGGATGAAAATTAGCCCTCGGCTAAATCCGGTACAATATATGAAATAAAAATTTTATGTTAAAAATTGTGCATGGTCCCATTATAAATAAATAAATGAATGTATGGGGACCCGTGGTGTATGTAGATAATAACGGCTCATTCTAAAGTAATAAAAACAATACAGTTCATTATGTATGGTCTTTATACACAACTGATAATATAGTTATTTATATTATATTGCAAGAGATCCTTTTAAAAGTCCCACATTGCACCTTTAATTAAACTAAATCACTTAATAAAAGGCTCCAGATTCTACAAACGTAATGTCTTGTTTTAGATCTGTTCTTATAATGACTGCGATATGAAAAGGGAATGTTGATACTGGCTCTGATTAAAATAGCAAAACAAAACAAGCATACATCCTGATTGGTGAGTTACCGCAGATAAAAAGGGGTAAAAGAGCAGTGGTCACTAAAAAGAGGGAAAAGAAAACAGATGAAAGGAGAGAAAATAAAGTAATTCCACATGCAAACGATCAAGGTCAGCCATTTGACAGCCTTGTTCATCTGTCTCGCTTATAAAACTAATAAAAAACTCTTAAAGATTTGACGTCAGAAAAGCAATATTTTTACCCTGCAAATGGTTTCCATGGCAGCGACTGGCTAAGTGAAAATTGCCTTTAGGTTTTTTTAAAGCTTTGCATGTGTGAGTGTACCATACACACCAGAGTTGAGGTCTCGTCCTGGGTTGAAAGCTCGGCTAGTGACGGTAGGGGACAGGCGATCACAGCTGATGGTCTTTGAGACATTGGCATTAAAATGGCCATCAAATCTGAAATTAGAGAGAAGACAAAACATCAATACAATTTATTTTAGTTGGGGATAAGTGGCACAGAAAAATAAAAAAATAAAAAACAAACTCAAACTTCCAAAACTTTAAATGCCGTATTTCTCTTTAAGAGTCTCTTAAAGGTTTCAGTCACGAAGTAAAGTTAAGCTGATGTATTTCTCCTGCTGTAACCGCCGAATAACTACTTTAACAGTTGTGAGAATATATATATAAAACCCCCTGAGGAAGACTGCATTAATATCTATTTCTACCAGCTGCACAGCTCCTCTACTGAAGATGAAAGAGGAAGATGGAGGAATGGGGTCTAAGGGGAGATGAGTTGAAATCCTTATTATTTCACTCACATCCTCAAACAGCCATAAAGAGAGAAACACATATAAATACATAATATTTACACATACACACATATTCAGCCTTGGCGCAAACTTTTGAGAATCGCATCGGGATTACTTGCTTTTCATGTCACTCATGCAAATGAAAACAATCCTCTCTTTTCTGATAGAACCGGAAATGTCAATAAGCTCTTTGCTGACTGGCTTGGGCGACAATGCGTCATGCTAATTTCACACTAATTTTAGTTTAATTTTTTCAAATTGCGCAGAAAACGCAAATGAGGCAAGTATAGCACAATTTCGTCACCCAATTCACCTAAAAAAGCATTCGCAATAGGCACTCTAGGGCAGCCATACGTTATGTTAAAGAGCACATATGGTCCGATTCACCATTTTACATTTCCTTTGGTTGTGTAAGTGTGTATAAGTAAATGTTAATAAGATGCAAAAGGTGCAAACCCCAAAGTAAACAATGACGCGATTTATCGTCTCCAATGTAAATCTGTTTTCTTGGACTACAACAAACAAACGTATTAAGTGGCGGAAGTCTCCGCGTTCAGCGCAAGCCTTCTGTCAAACATATAACATAATTCAGCCCGCAGAAAGATTTGTATTTACTTAGTTGTATATTCGTTTGATTATTGATGTAAACGTTTACGGGGCCATTTACGTGTCGTGTCTAAAAGCGTATGTTAATTGCGTGTTTTGTTCTTTCAAAAGTGCGTTAGAGGTTGCGCGTCTTTAGTTGCTACGCAATGATGAGACGCGCTTTCTGTGACAGCGAGAATAAGGAATACGTAATCAGATTTTTCATCTGCACCTCACGTCAATCATAATCACAATCACAATGCGATCAGTTAATCTGGTCGGGACAGAGAAGAGCTGTAACCCGGGTTTACTCAGTTGTTACTCAGCTGCGGAGGGGTTTGTGAGTTTAAGTCACAGTTTACATTGGCGACACAAGCAAAGATTAGGAGAAACGTGCAAAAGATAAAAGATTGCTATGTATGCAACTCACTCATCTTAAAATGAGTTTATAATAAGTATATCATCATGTTGCTTGCTATGCAGTTACACATAGAGCAGTAATATTATTTTTATACAGAGATGGTACATAACCAATTCAATGCTGTGACTTAAAAAAATCCAAAATAAATCAAAACAGAAACATTTTTTGGTGGCAAAAATGTAGGCTAAAAGTTCATAAATGTATTCAGGAATTGAATTTGTTAGTTTAGTGCACGGTTTTAGTAGAAAGAGTTTAAGAGAAGGTTATAAGAAGATTTAAAAGTTTATAAAATAATGTAAAAAAGTATGTTATTTAATGGAGAACTTTGTGGAGCAGTATTTTATTTATTATTCTATTATATATATATATATATATATATATATATATATATATATATATATATATATATATATATATATATATATATATATATATATATATACAGGGAGTGCAGAATTATTAGGCAAGTTGTATTTTTGAGGATTACTTTTGTTATTGTACAACTACAGTGCTCTTTGTCAATTCAAAATGTTAACAAACCCTCAAACATGATCATTTAAGTAGTAAAAGTGAAATTTTGGCTTTCTTAAGAGAATATTTCTATGTACATCATTATTAGGCAACTATTAGTGTGCAGAATTATTAGGCAACTAAATGAAAAACAAAGATTTTACCATCTCACTTGTTTTTTTTTCAACTGTTAAAGTGAGAATAATAAACAAACTCTACATTTACAAAAAAAATTAATAAAACAATAAAAAATAAAAAAATATATAGACTCAGTGACCAATATAGCCACCCTTCTTTTCAATAACAGTCACAAGCCTTCCATTCACGGATTCAGTCA